>NC_048302.1:107652827-107969276 GCF_013100865.1 Trachemys scripta elegans
CAAAAAGAACAGGAGTACTTGTGGCACCTTAGAGACTAACAAATTTATTAGAGCATAAGCTTTCGTGGAGTACAGCCCACTTCTTCGGATGCTGGGCTGTAGTCCACGAAAGCTTATGCTCTAATAAATTTGTTAGTCTCTAAGGTGCCACAAGTACTCCTGTTCTTTTTGTAGATACAGACTAACACGGCTGCTACTCTGAAACCTTTGATAGGATAACGAGTCTTGTGGATAAGGGAGAAGCTGTGGATGTGGTATACCTAGACTTTAGTAAGGCATTTGATACGGTCTCGCATGATATTCTTATCGATAAACTAGGCAAATACAATTTAGATGAAGCTACTATAATGTGGGTGCATAACTGGCTGGATAACCGTACTCAGAGAGTTGTTATTAATGGTTCCCAATCCTGCTGGAAAAGCATAACAAGTGGGGTTCTTCATGGATCTGTTTTGGGACCGGCTCTGTTCAATATCTTCATTAATGACTTAGATATTGGCATAGAAAGTACGCTTATTAAGTTTGCAGATGATACCAAACTGGGAGGACAGGGTCATAATTCAAAATGATCTCGACAAATTGGAGAAATGGTCTGAGGTTAACAGGATTAAGTTCAATAAAGACAAATGCAAAGTGCTCCACTTAGGAAGGAAAAATCAGTTTCACACATACAGAATGGGAAGAGACTGTCTAGGAAGGAGTACGGCAGAAAGGGATCTAGGGGTTATAGTGGACCACAAGCTAAATATGAGTCAACAGTATGATGCTGTTGCAAAAAAAGCAAACGTGATTCTGGAATGTATTAACAGGTGTGTTGTGAGCAAGACACGAGAAGTCATTCTTCCGCTCTACTCTGCGCTGGTTAGGCCAGTATTGTGTCCAGTTCTGGGCACCGCATTTCAAGAAAGATGTGGAGAAACTGGAGAGGGTCCAGAGAAGAGCAACAAGAATGATTAAAGGTCTTGAGAACATGACCTATGAAGGAAGGCTGAAAGAATTGGGTTTGTTTAATTTGAAAAAGAGAAGACTGAGAGGGGACATGATAGCAGTTTTCAGGTATCTAAAAGGGTGTCATAAGGAGGAGGGAGAAAACTTGTTCATCTTAGTCTCTAAGGATAGAAGAAGAAGCAATGGGCTTAAACTGCAGCAAGGGAGGTTTAGGTTGGACATTAGGAAAAAGTTCCTAACTGTCAGGGTGGTTAAACACTGGAATAAATTGCCTAGGGAGGATGTGGAATCTCCATCTCTGGAGATATTTAAGAGTAGGTTAGATAAATGTCTATCAGGGATGGTCTAGACAGTATTTGGTCCTGCCATGAGGGCAGGGGACTGGGCTCGATGACCTCTCGAGGTCCCTTCCAGTCCTAGAATCTGTGAATCTATGAATCTATGACAAACACTAGGAAGGGTGAAGAGCTATTTAAGCTAAAGGACAGTGTTGTCACAAAAATCAAGGGATATAAACTAGCCATGAATAAATTAAGATGGAAATTAAAACAAAGTTTCTAACCATTACTGCTTGTGAAAGCAGGGGACTGGCTTAATGACCCAGGAGATCCCTTCCAATCCTATGTCCTAAATGTAAACAAAACTCTTTTTTCTGTATTTGTTAGGCAATTTATTTACAAGTCTCAAGTATGCATTCCCACTCCAGTAGTGGGCTTGGAGGTTTTGCTCAGCTACTAATTATGTTTTTCTATTTCTTACCCCTAAATGGCAAGATTCTCTAGATTTATTAGCCTCACCAATGAGACACAATTAAATAAACCAGACCCAAGTTTGGTCTGGAATCGTTCATTTTACCACTAGTTAGTAGGTCAACCCCCCTCTTCCTCCATAAACAAAAAGAAAAGCCCATATCCCAAACACCACCACCTACTTAGCAGAGTAATGTGACAATATCCTATCTTAAAAGTCTAAGCAAATGTCAGTCTTTTTTAGGCTGCAGTTATTTGTGGGTCAATGAAAAGCCTTGAGGAACAGAAGCACTGTAGTTTTTGCTAATTTTTGATCTCATTACACATTTACTAATGATTGAACAATAAGGAACCTCCCGAGGGCTGGCACAGTTCTGAGAAATGAAATAATCTGTTTACTGCAGTGCCACCCGGTATGGTGCGATTCTTCCTTGGATGTGTGAGAGTTCCCTTGTGTTATAATTTTTTTAATGCACTTTGTCATCTGTTCTATTCACAAAGAGCCTTCAGTCGGGTTTTTTTCCTGTGTTTCACTCTTCATGTTTCCAAACATATATTAAAGTCAGTATCACCAGATACTTAGTTCTGTTTTATTATTCAGTTCCAATAACTATTACTAATGTGATAAGGTATAAAAGCACTCCAAAAATTAATACACCAAGTATCTATGTATAGGATATGGGAGATTGGTTTTATGCAATATATTTATTTAGATGTATAGAAATGTTTTAATGCTATCTCTTTGCTCTAAACACCCTCGACATAGCTTAAAAATAAATTCTGATTTTTTTTAATGTCTTTCATTTAATCCTGGAAACAATGTCTGATACTTATGGGTGAGTGGATGTATCATCAGATCTTCCATAATCTTCTAAAGTCATTCTTCCTTTCCAAAGGAGATTAATTTTATGACCTAACACGTTAGTTCTTAACGTCCACTATGACCCTTCTATGAGCACATAGCATAGCGTCAAAATGGGTAGCAGAACCATTGTAGTTCTATTGTGGATGGTGAAACCAGGTTGCAGAATTACACACCACTTGCATGCTCTGGGCGATAGAACAGAGGAAGCTTGGATGTGGTCTGTGTGGGCATGGCCAATGGATTCATGAATAGAGAGGAGTCTATTGCAGCCAAGCAACCTAGGGACAAAAACTGTTTCTCTTACATGTTGCACAGAGAGAAGGGTTTTGCTTCTGTGGGCCTGATTCATCTCACATAAGTTTTATACCAGTGTAACTTCACTGACTTCAATATTTTTCAGTTACATCTAGTTTACACCTATAAGTGCTAACTCCAAGCTCAGTTCTGTAACTCGCATGTTTAAAGTCATACACATTTATATGGGTTTACAGGATCAGGCCCTTGCTCTTCAAAGGAAATGTTTCTAGGAGCTCAGAGAAGGAGGAGTGCTTTATTCAAAGATAAATGTTCCAAGTATAAATAGCATATCAGACATAAATAATTGGTACAATATTGAAACTGCAAGCCCTGTGGCATAGTTTTAACTCTCTTTCTGTTTTCCTCCCAAAGGGACTGGTTTTTATTCTTTTCATTTCTACAGGTTGACTGTATTCTCTAACAGCTGGACTTCCTAATTGTATTTGCTCATGTTTAGTTTTTAACTAAATTTACTTTTCCTCCTCTACCAATGAACTTCTTTGAGAAACAAAGAATGATTGCTCTTTGAAAAGTTCTGAAATAACATGAGGATGACAACAGCCAGACTCAATCACTGGCACAATTTCAAAACAAACATTTTGTAAATATAGATGTGTTCATTAAACCTGGATTGCCAATTCATTGTATTTTGTATTTCAGGATTGAAATGATAAAATTTGAATTCAGTGTTGCAACTCCAGCTACTAGCATATGTTTGCCTGCCAGATACAAAAAGCCTAAACAACATTTTAGACAGTATACAACATTTTCAGTTTATTTCTGTTTTAAATCCTAAAAACCAAACAAAAAATATCTCCATCTGTCTAGTTCCCAATACACAGATGTCTATATCAGAAAAGCCACCATTGTGATTGATATTAAGTGGATCATTGTTGGCATTCTAAGAAATACATTGTGCTGAATTGGGAAGCTCTTTTCAAAAGGTGGGTATGAATTTGTGTTCATAATGAAAAGTGCCTGTTTGACAGCTCTAGAAAATGAAGCTGTATCTCCACAATTTCTCTGCCTGTTCCATTCAGGGTTGTTTCCTACAGTATTTTCTCCAGTGAGTTGTCCACTCTCATTTTAAATTGTGCAAGAGATAGAGCTAGTCATACTAAAATAAAAACAACTACTAAGCTCCCAACCTACAATTCACTTTTCTAATAAAAGAGCAACAGGAAGCATTCAGGCTAAGGGCTATGTTTGAACTGAATGTTACAGAAACATAGAATCATAAGAGTGGAAGGGACATTGAGAAGTCATCTAGTCCAGTCCCCTACACTCCTGGCAGGACCAAGTATTATCTAGACCATTCCTGACATAAGGTATACCAATCCAGCAACAAAAGTCAACTTCTGTCTCACCACACTGGCTAACAAGAAGTCAGAATTGTAGCCTCTTTATTCCAGTCCTGGATTCAACACCCAGATACTAGACTTAATGCTGAATGGTTATTTAAAACCTATTTCATCAAACAAAGGGTTCTTCTGATCCCAAAGGACCAGCCACATACCCAGGTCAATATATAACTCAGATCTTATCCAATAATCATGCTGTTGCCAATCCTTTGGTATCTAATATATATATAAAGGTGTATTTATAAGAAATAAAGGTGAGTGTTAAATTGGTTAAAGGAATCAAATACATACAATAAATGCATGGTTCTTGGATCAGGCTTGTAGCAGTGATGGAATAAACTGATGGCTTGTTAAGTCTCTGGTTGCTTCCAAACCATTGGAAGGTCCTCAGTCCTTTGGTTAGAATGCTCCCATTAGTATAAGTCCAGAGGTTTGAGCAGGAAAGAGGCAAAATGGAGGGGTTCCCAGGGCCTTTTATATCTTTTGCCAGGTGGAGGGAAACCCATTGTTTCAAACAAAGCCCTCAGCACAGCTAGTGGAAAATTACAGGTGACAAAATAGTGTTTGGAGTCACATGGGCGAGTCACATGTCCACATATGATTCCACTTAGACATAGTAGAAAGCCATTATCAAACAGCACATTTACAAGAAAGTCCCTGCAGGGTAGTTGGGCATCTTCCAGTGTGAGTTAAATGTTCTTTGAGCCACTTAATTTGAATAGTCTCTTCAAGATGTGCTGGCTAATTACCTTGTGGGCATTACCCCAGGAGCAAACATTTTGAAATACAGGTAGAGAGCCAATACTCATAACTTCAACTACAAAAATGATACATGCATACAAAGTCCATAGTCCAGAGGTTTGAGCAGGAAAGAGGCAAAATAGAGATGTTTCCAGGACCATTTATAGCTTCTGCCAAGTGAAGGGAAACCCATTATTCTAGTTTGTGGAAAATTACAAGTAAGAAGATGGAGTTTGGAGTCACATGGGTAAGTCACATGTCCATGCATGCTTCATAGCAGAGACCATTACCCCTATGCTAGTTAGAACATCACAGGAAAGTCCATCAGGTGTAGATGGTCATCTTCCATGGTCCATTGTGAGTTAAGTGTTCCTTGATGGGCTATTTAACGTGAATAGTCCCTTCACTATGTGCAGGATAATTTCAAATTGTAAGCCAAATTGATTACGGTTGTTTCAGTGCCAACCAACTAAAATTACATTAGTTGGCTGGCACTGCTACATAAAGAGCAACACAGATTTAAAACATTGCTGGCACCTGTAGCCAATTTGTTTATTGTTGTTTAGTTCATCAAGTCACACAGGATGGATGTGAACCAGTTCCTTTGTTACTATTTATTTTGGTTTGAGACTGTAGAAGGCTGTTGTAGTCATTAGTAGTGGGTGGGAGCAGGTTTGTATATATAATAATGCCTTGCATAGGAAGGTTCAAAACCCTGTCCTAATATTAAATGCATCTTTACCATATTCCAGGATGTATTATTATTTATCTGTTACACAGAGGGATAAAATGAGGCACTGAGAAGTTTTGAGGCTTAGCCAGGGAGACACAGGGCCTGAATAAAATTCTTAAAAATACTTCAGCTGGTGATCAGAGAAGAAGGATGGTTCATTTACACCAGTGTAACTCCATTAACTTCAGTTAAGTTATTGCTGATTTATACTGTTGTCAGAGTATAATTGTGTGAGCTCAGAATCGTACAATTTATAAGTGGTAGAGCTGTGAACTCAACTGCCCTATTGACCTGCACCTGGAGCGATCGCTTACAGCAGTGCAAAGTGGATATAAAATGCTACTATTTAGATTTTGTAATGTTTAATACTCATTTTCCACTGATGAAAATGAATATGTAAAAGGTGTAAATCAATGGAGATCCCGACCCCATTCAGCTAATCCGTGGACTAAGCAGACATTTTACTACTTTCCCTTTGGATTTATATTTCTTTTGTTGGTCATTTTTTTCTGTCTCTCTCAGGGGTGAAAGTAACTTAAAGGACTTACCGGTATGCCGGAGTCCTGAGTGGCGGCATGGCCTCAATCGGAAGAGACGGGGCCTTTCAAGATTTAAAGGCCATGGGGCTCTGGCTGTGGCTGGGAGCCCCAGGGCCTTTAAATCACCCCAGACCTACCAGCTGCAGAGGCGGCTGGGAGCCCCGGGGCTCATGGGAGAATTAAAGGGCTCTGCTCGCCACGCCCTTTAAATCACCGCGGGAGCCCTGCTTCTGCTACCCTGGGGCAGCAGGGCTCGGGCAGGGATTCAAAGGGCCCAGTGCTCTTGCTGCTCCGGGGAAGCCCGGGCTCTTTAAAGTGCCACTGGAGCTCCGGCAGTGGGGCTCAGGTGGCACTTTAAAGGGCCCGGGGCTCCCCACAGTTGCAGGAGCCCCAGGCCCTTTAAATCCCCACTTGAGCCTGTCTGCAGGAGCCCTGGGGCTCCAGCAGCGATTTAAAGGGCCAGAGGCTCCAGCCGCTGCAGGGAGCCCCGGGCCCTTTAAAGCATCGCCGGAGCTCCGGCAGTGGGGCTCGGGTGGCACTTTAAAGGGCCCGGGGCTCCCCGCAGAGGCCGGAGCTCCGGGCTCTTTAATTCCCCATCCGAGCCCAGCTGCCAGAACTCCGGCAGTGATTTAAAGAGCCCGGGCCTCCCCGCAGCAGCTGGAGCCCTGGGCCTTTTAAATCACCACTGGAGAAGCTGGTCCAGTCTGGCAGATCCGGTACGCCGTACTGGACCATACCAGCTTACTTTCACCTCTGGTGTCTCTGTTCTGTTTTAATAAATCAACAGAATAAGCTTCTCTTTAAGAAGAGTCTGGTAGTCTGTTGCAGAAAGGTTCAATTACAGTAACACAAGAGCCCTCATAAAAGAATACTACCAATTCTCTGAAGCGAGAGATGGGGTGAAACAGAAGTCAAAAGCATCCTACTATCTCTTTACATACATGACTGACATCTCTTGTTATTATTTAGTAGTAGTAGTTTAGTGACCAAAGATATATATTTAATTCCCTGCCCTGAAGAGTTTATAGTGTAAGGCCCCAATCCTGCAGGTAGGTCCACTAGTACATCCGTGCAGGCGTACTGGGACATATCCTCAGATGATGTAAATTGTCATAGCTGAGGCTCTGCCCGAGTGACTTTCAGCAGAGCTCTGCAGAGGTACAAAGGACTGCAATAGCTGATCCAATTTCAGGGTTCGTGCATCAGTTCAGACATTGATTGTGTATAACATGAAGGGAGAAAGCCATAAATAAGGAGGTAGAGGAAGAGAGGATTAAGGTGAAAACAGTGAAATGTCTATGCTTAGGTTTTAGAATAGACAAATATTGTTGGTTCCACTTTTTTATCTTTAAGTTTTTAAATACATTTATGTATTTTCTAGTTAAATAGAATGGGGAGTTCTTTGCAAGGGGCTTGTGTGGGGAAGGAGGAATATGAGAGCAGGAGGGGAGGGATTGAGGATGGAGGGTACAAGAGCTGGGATGAAGGCGAGGCACGGTTGGGTGGGTACAGACATGGGAAGCGGAGAGAGAAGGGCAATAAGGAGAATGGAAACACCAGTGGAGGTGGGACAGGGGGCACTCATTAGTCCAAATAGGTGATGAATTGAGAGTGAGTCTAAGTGAATAGAGCAGGCCCCAGGTTGATCGGGCTCTTCACAGCTCTTCAAGAAGAATGGGGACTTTTAAAAGGTGGCTTGAAAGAGATACTGCCCTGCAGGGAGCGGGGCCTTGCTGGATGACGGAGCTGGTATTTAATATATGGAGATATACCTATCTCATAGAGCTGGAAGGGACCCCAAAGGTCATTGAGTCCAGCCCCCTGCCTTCACTAGCAGGATCAAGTACTGATTTTACCCCAGATCCTAAAGGATTGAACTCACAACCCTGAGTTTAGCAGGCAGTGCTCAAACCACTGAGCTATCCCTCCTCAGGCAGCTCAGTGATGATCTGCTGGAGGCCCTTTTTGATGGCAATGTGCTTAAGAAGAACAGATTACTTCCTCTGAGGATTAAGCAGACAGTGAGGTTATGAGAAGGTATAGACTTGCATTAATTTCAGGCTGTTTCAAGCCACCTCACTTGCAAATTCTCTGCTTCTGTGTATTCAAGCAACAGTACTGTGAGAAATACACATTGGTATCAGATAAAAATGGTTGTTTAGGCCTTAAGGAGATAGCAGAGGATTGGGGTTCTGAATAAATATGGGACATCTCTGGAAAAAAAGCATAATGAGCACATAATACTTTAAAATGGAAACTAGACTGTTGGAAAATATGTAAAAAGCACTCTCTAAACTACAGTCTTGATCCTGTATCTCCTGAAGACAATGGCAAAGCTCTTTTAGGATGAAATCCTGGCCTATTGAAGTCAAGGGGAATTTGGACATTAGCTTCAGTGGGGCTAGCATTTCGCCCATACTCTACAGTGGTGTTGGTTCAAACCATGTGCATCTCTGACCAACCAAACGTGTTTCTGTGATTTCATGTGCTCATCATTGCTTTATAGGTTATCAATAAAACATCTTACCAAATGATTGCACAGAGTTTATTAAAAAAAATAATTAAAAACAAGAACTGTTCGGCAAAGCAAAGGTACTGTTAAAGCTTTCCTTAGATCCCAGTCTTGGCAAAGATAACACGAAAGAAGAAAACAAGAAATAAATCAGTTTAAACAGGAGATTAAATTAATAGCTCTATTGCTCCTGATAACACTCTGAGTAGAATTGATAATTGAAATTAAAAACACCAGTGGTTTGCAACATAATTGAATCAAACACAGATTATTCAATCGAGAGAATTAGGGAAAAGCCATCAGCATAGAGCTAGATCATTATAAACACACTCTCGTATATAATGTGTATACTTATACATCACAGGGATAATATCACACTGACGGAAAGAATATTAGTGCTAGTCTTATAATTACAAACTTCAGGAGAGATATTTAAAGCAACATAATAATAAAGATTATTATTTTGCACTTATATAATTGCTTCCTTCTCAGGACCTCAATGTATTTTACACTCATTCATGAACTGGGCTTCATAAAACTCCTGTGAAGTAGGGAAATACTTTGCTAATATTCTAGGTAATCTTCATTTTTACAGTATGAAGCTGCTCTACCGATACAAAATTCAATGAAATCCCTTCAGCTGTAACTACATTTTAATTGCTAGTCTGTGGATAAATTTTCCTTTAAATAGACTCATTAATATAATTAGGGGGCATGAATTATGGTATCATAATAAGCAAGACTAGTTTATATATATTACAAGATGAAAATATACATGGCTATAAAGGGCCAAATCATAAGCTGGTGTAAATTAGATGAGATGGTGTAGATCAGGTGGGAATCTGCTCAGGGTCTTTAGGAGGATTCTTAACTGTGAAATTAGCACTGTTGCATCTAAGCAAAAGTCCACTTGGGGTCCAAAACTGCATACCTTGCACACCAAAAACTACCAGCTATTAGCTTTAAAGAGAATTCTGTGTGTGCATCAGCCCACTGGAGAATAATCTCACTGAGCATTTTTTAAGACCGTTTACCAACCTCATGAGTTTAGAGGGTATATAATTAAATGTTGAAAATAATTTAAATATACGTTAGGGAAGTTAGAAAAAGCACAGAAAATTATCTAAGGAAACCTGATAAACGGGTAGTACAGAGAAAACATGTTTCTATAATTGGCTGTGGAGTTTCTCTCTGCCCTTCCTTCCCTTGCTAAGAAAACCAACTAGCACATTCTCTGGATGGATCAGTGGTGGCAAACACAGAGCTGTGTCCATTGTTTAAAGTAGGTTGAAACGGGAGGGGAAGCATTCATTGCAACAGTAAAGAAGGAGGTGAAGTTGTAGACATATTGAAGACAGGGTAGAGACAGGGAGCTCTCTGTTTCTTCTAGCAGAGGAGAGGAAGCTGGGCTCACTCCCATTTACACTGTGTGCTTTGTGTCTTTCTAATGAAGCGGGGCGGGGGAGGAGGAACTTTGCAAAATATCCAACATTAAAATATGGGATTTCATAAAATGTACAGTTGCTCCTGGGTCTCAAGAATGTAGCCTCAAATGTTCTTTGAGTCCTTGTCTATGAGGATCTCACTTTTTGTGTGAATACCCACAATTTCAGAATTTTCTAATAAGCAGTGCCCAATCAGGCTATGCCTATGCCCTGTACACTCTCAAACCCCCACCCAGCGGAGGACAAAGAGGGACACACAGACCTGACCGACCCTCAGTTCCCTCTTAACTCCCACGGCAGTGAGTTGGAGCTGCAGTGTCCTCTCTGCTTCTCACTTGTGACTAGTCACACAGGTATTTTTTTTAATAAGTGATTATACATAGATTTAGATTAGTAGTTTTTATAGTGAGTTAGCAGTTTTTCTGCCCCTTTGGCAGCTTGTCCTGTCGCTGGGGAATTTTTTGCGGGGGAATCTCCTCAGGTATTTGCATCTCACCCTCTCCCCCCAAGGTAGACTTTAAGCCCTGCCTTGCTGTGACAGGCTGATCTCTTTAATTGATGGCCATAACAGATGCTTTTTCTGCTTGAAGGAATCTCATATTTCCAATCATGGTTCAATCTGCAGGTCCTTTTCTACTTGGACAGAAAGTCAAGGGAATCTCACCTAAAGCTGCGCCTGTTAGAACAGTCCGTGAGGGGTACCTCAGAGTCCAAGAGACCTTCCCTGGATTCCAAACAGTGTTCCCAAGCCAACGTACCCAATGTTCTTATGAGTGGAGAGGCCACTCCACTCCTTGAGCTCTGATTTGCTGTACTAATAAAATTCTTTAAGATTGACACTGTCTTGGGGACAACATCCCAGTACTGCTTACAGCTCACATGTGGGACCCTGATGCTGACCCCCTTCCTCCTTGGTACCAATCTCCCCAGCACTGATCCCATCAGCACCTCCTCCTGAGTCCCTTCTTTCTCCTCAGCTTCTAGTAGAGCACATTCCCCTGCCTTTAAAAGCCCAGCTAAGGTTATCACCCCAGCCTACCCTAGGGAAAGGTACCTTCCCTCTCCACTTATAGGGTTGAAAGGCTTGGAACGGTCCTCCCTGGGCCCTCCACCACCCTCTCAGTTTTTCTACCCTACCTGGCCTTACTGGGCATGCTAGGGTCCTACCAAGTGCACATCTAGGTCTCATTTTCCTGCATCTTCAATTAGAGAGAGATCAAGATCCCCTTCATTGCAAAGATCAGCCTTTCAAGCACAGAAAGACTTGCAGTGAGAGCCTGAATATGCAGAAGAGGCTTCCACCAGCCATCCTGGAGATGAAGTGACAGAGCAAGCAGTGGTTCATTTTTCATCATCTCCTGATAAGATAGTCTCGCCAATTCCAGTTGCACCTTCAGATGTTTGTAGGACTTTCCAGGACCTGGCTGGGAGAATATCTGAGACACTCAAGAACATAGATTTCAGCATTCCAAGAAAAGGCCCATAAGCTCTTCAACATTCTCCACTTCCAGATGCCAGCCAAGACTGGTCTTGCCAGCCCTTATAGTCTTCTTAGAACCAGGGAATAATTTATAGTAGACACAAGCCTCAATCCCTACAACCTCAAAAAGGGCCGAGAGGGAGATAGTAAGCAGTTAATGTCAGGATCTCTGCACTCAGTTCCTCTCCAAGTGGGTTACTCACTGCATATCTATTTGTTACAAATTAACAGATAAGCCTCTTCTTCTGGGAATTAGGGCTCATCCAACTAGGGCTCAGTCAACCATTCTTAACTTTCTCAAGAAACATTCCCATGTCAGAGATTTGTAAAGTAGCTATGTGGAGCTCTCCACATACATTTTCTTTAAACACTGCCTTTGACTTGGCTGCCAGAGCTGATGCCAGGTTTAGAAGGGCTTTCTTCAACTCTCCCTTTGACTAGTTAGTCTTTGGTCTTAGATAAGACTCCTCAGTTCTCCCTCCAGTTTGGTGACTAGCAAGCAGTAATACAATAGTGGGATCCACATAGACGAAGACTCAAAGTAGAAAGGATGATTACTTACCTTACAGTGAGTAATCTTCTAGCTATCTTGTCCATGTAGATCCAACATCTCACCCTCCATCACCAGCCCTATTCCTTTGGAGTCTTCATTCTGGGATTCCAAATTAGCAAGGGAATTGAAAATTGGTTGGGTCCTTTATCCCTTGTCACAGGGTGGGTGAGGATGTCCAGGAAAATAGCTTTCTAAAAAGTTCTGAACTTGCATGCACAGACAAGACATCTCAGAACCATGGTTACTGTAAGGGTAAGTAATATTTTTCTATTTACCAAAGAAAAAGCTACAGAAGTCCCTTCTCTATCACCCTCTCCCCAAAAACCCATCAATTTTGAGTTAAAAGTCCTATTGTGATTTTAACCATGCACTTTAAATCCTTTTAAAGAAAATATTGAAGCATTCCCTGTACTCAGTTCAGCAGTTCCAGAACTTTTAGTCATTTTACAAGGATGGATTCCACTGTGTGGATGATTGTATGTTTCTTGAGAAGAAGATACTACTTATATTACAGTGCTCTCTCATATCTTTGTGAAGGAGCACTTTCTACACTGGTGATAAGCAGTAAGGTGTAGGATTGTTTTCATGATGGCTTAAATTAATATACTTACTCTCCACCACCCAAGATATCCTTACCAAGTTTAGATAAATCTTAAATAATCAAGAAACCTTATTTACTTGAGCAGTAAATGAAATAACCAATTTCACAAACTTGCAACCAAGTGAAGAGGTTTTTGGAAAGCTTTATTCTAACAATTGTGTTGGTAAATTGGAATGTTGTATGCACTAATAGGAATTTCTCACCCTTGCCAAATTAATTATTACTTGAATATAGTACTTCTTATATTTAATTAGAAGCACAGAATAGTAGCTTACTAACCTCTGTATCAGTTAGGAAATATAGCATTCCTCTCTGAATAAGTGGTCTGAATTTTCAGCTGATTTTTGGGTACCCACACTGAGATATCTGAAAGGGGCCTGATCTTCATAAATTGCTGAGTACCTGTCCTCTGAAAATCAGGCCTCCTTTAAGGTGTCTCACATTACGCACCCAAAAACGTAGGCTCCCAGAATCACTACTCACATTTGAAAAGTTAGGCCAGATATGTCTGAAGACAATGGGCCAGATTCACTCCAGATTGTCTGCTTCTGTAGGTGTAAATGCAGTACAGAGCCCTATAAGTGGAGAGTCCACCAAAGGAGAGACTGCAGTAAGTTAAAGTGTCCACATCTCTCTACTTGCTAGGGTTCAAAACTTGGTGTAATAGAAACATCACCTGCCATCTCCTAGGGATGTATCAGTTGAGGGTGTATCTGTCCCTACTTTCAAAAGAACAAAGGTTAAAATAATGGGGCATATGGGGGAGCACAACTGCTTCTCCTCTTCTCGAAGCAAGAATGTGCTGCCCTCCCTCTCTATTTTGGCTTGGAGTAACTCAGTTCCCCAGAACTCCCATTCATCTATAGTATGCAATGAGGACTCAATAAGAAGAGAATCATAAATCAGAGCAGCAGGAACAGACAACTCGTATCTGGGGTTCTCATTAGTTCCTTCTAGTAGATGGAACACAGCAGCACCTCATGGGAGGCGTGTCCCAGGTGGTAATAACCTATTCACCTTCTCTTTGGAGGATGGGGGTCAGATCTTCCTTTAACATTGGAATCCATCCCTACTGGGGGGAGAGGGGAAGAATAGCAACCCCTTCTTCCCAGTATCCCACTTCTCTCTTGGAAATGTGAGGATGAGAAGCTAAATTATTAAATATTTCTTTTGTATTGGCTTAAAATCTTCTAACGTGCATAACTTTTTATGGGGTATTTCAAAACTTTTAGAAGGGGGAAAAACAGACCTCACAATTTTATTTATTTTTGCATCAGTACAGATTCCTTATCCTCATCAAATTCTCAATCCTAGTTGAAATGTGGGGGTTGGATGGGAATAACCAGGGATTTTTCTGCACATACATCTACTTTTACCTGACGTGCTTGACTTTTTTTTCTTTTAGCCCCATATTTCCCTTTTGCTGAATCCCACCTCTGTAACTTTCTTCAATGTTGCATAACATTATAATGTCAAGACCTGTGATGACAGACACAAAAACTCCCTCTCCTATCTTGATCTACTTTCACTTCTGTGAAAGAGCATTTTACCATAAAACGCTCACAGTGAGAATTATACTAGTTGAAAAAATTCATAATTCATCATATAAATCTATAGCAGGAGGTGGAATTAAGTGTTGGAGGGCCATTGAACAGTGGATTTTTCAAATAAATCATAATTAGAGGACTGTATTAGATATGATTAGGCATCTGTGCCAAGGAGCTTTGCATTGATCTACTGTGAATATTCACTGAGCATTCAATAGCCCTTAAAGTGTCTCATTTCTTATCTGCTCTCAGGAGGTCAATGATAGGCCATCGGACCCCAGCATATAATATGAAAGAACATTATAGGTCAGCCATTCCAAATACATCAGTGCCAGTCATGGTACAGTAACTCCTCGCTTAACGTTGTAGTTATGTTCCTGAAAAATGCGACTTTAAGTGAAACGATGTTAAGCAAATCCAGTTTCTCCATAAGAATTAATGTAAATAGGGAGGGTTAGGTTCCAGGGAATTTTTTTTCACCAGTATACACACAGTATAAGTTTTAAACAAACAATTTAATACTGTACACAGCAATAATGATTGTGAAGGTTGGTTGAGGTGGTGAAGTCAGAAAGTGGAAGAAGGTGGGCTATTGTCCAGGGATTGCCTTACTGCTAAATGATGAACTAGCACTCGGCTGAGCCCTCACGGGTCAACACATTGTTGTTAATGTAGCTTCACACTCTACAAGGCAGCACAAAAGGAGGGAGGGGAGACAGCATGGCAGAGAGAGACAGAGACACTCAGTTTGTGTGTGTGAGAGAGAGAGAGATGCGCATTGGCCCTTTAAGTACGCTGACTCCACTCTAAGTACACTGCCTTTTTAAGTAGATCAGCAAGTTGAGACAGCAGCTGCTGTGAGCAAGCTCCCTCCATCCTGAGCCCTGTTGTGTCCCCACCCTACTCTGTGGAGATGGGGTAAGCGAGGGGCAGGAGCAGGAGGGAGGGGGACACCCTGACATTAGCCCCCACTCCGCCCTCCCCCCCCGCACAGCAAGCAGGAGGCTCCCAGGAGCAGCTCCAAGGCAGAGGGCAGGAGCAGCACATGGCAGTGCGGGGAGGGACAGCTGAACTGCTGGCAATTGATAGCCTGCTGGGCAGCTGCCGCAAGGGGAACTTACGGGAGCGGGGAGCTGATGGGGGGCTGCCGGTCCACCCTGGTTCCAAGCCCCCACCAGCTAGCTCCAATGGGCTGCTCTTCCTGCAAGCAGTGGACAAAGCAAGCGGCTGCCAAACAACATTATAAGGGAGCACTGCACAACTTTAAACGAGCATGTTCTCTAATTGATCAGCAACATAACAATGAAACAACTTTAACCGGGACGACTTTAAGTGAGGCGTTACTGTAATGTCTACCTTTTCCAAGAATGGGACATAATGAGGCTTGAGACCTTTCACAGTTCCAACTGGGAAGAGGAGGGGGAATGGGAGAGATTCTGGGTGGGTTGGAGGAAAGAGGTGAGAGTGGGTTTTTACAAAGCTGAAATTCAGCAAAAGTTTATGAACCATATAGACAATAGGACTGCATTTTTCAGCATCACCAGTGAAATGTGAAAGCAGGTGGGTTGTGAGTGAGTTCAACAGCTGAGTGTTGGGACTGGCACTGTTGGGGAAAGTATTTGGACGTGGCATATTTGTGATTGGGCTTGACAACAGTTTAGGATCAGTTTAGATGTAGGTGAGTCCAGCAAGTGGGAGGAGAAATGGCAGTTGTTAGTGATGCACGTTGTGCTGGGTACATCTAGCTCTCTCTCCATCTTTGATTGAGTGCTTCACCACCTCTCCTATATACCAATACCACCTCCTGTGCGCCTATAATTCTCATTTTGTTACCTGTTCAACATTGCCACCCCAGAACTGTTTGAAGCTCTGTGACGTCTGGCGCCCCATATGGAAAGCCAGAAGTGGATGCAAAGCATAATTTTACAAATAGGGAGCTGAGAAGGGAAGGTGGGGCAAGCTGTCTCCAGAGATAGATAGGACTGCAGATAAGGCATTGGGTGAGGTGCTCTGGCTGGTTGATTCGGGCTATGTGTTATGTGGAATGCCTGGAAGATGAGGTCCCTGTGCAGCTGCATACCTTGAGATGATTTATTGATTCGTGTATTGGCTCAAAGCACAACTTCAAACTGCCTACCCTTCAATAATAAATCTTAAGTGCCCCATGGCACTGCTACTTATCCTACCGACAACACCCTCAGCAATATAGTTACCTGCTACCTCTGCAGGAAACCCCATAATTAGCTCCTAGGGTGGAGAAGGACATTTCTGGTGCCACACAAAGTTGAAAGCAGGTCTGGCTGGGGTTAAACAGGAAAGTGAGGGAGAAGTGGGCTGAGAGGAAGGAGAGGATCTGGATAGCAGATGAATGGTGTCTGAGCAGTCCTGGTGAGTTAGAATTATTAATATTTATGCAGAGTATTACCACAACGTTAATTTAACCATAAATTCCTTTATTAAATCCAAATGCTAAATAGTATTTCTACAATTGCTCTAAATGTGTCTAACAGCCTACAAATAAGCAGTCACTACATCCAGTGCAGTAACAAAACATTTATGAGCATTTGATCAAGATACTTACAAACGAGCTAAACCCAGAGCTGCTCAGACCCATATTGGTCAGCTCCAAAGTGGTCAGGCAGGTATTAGCAATGAACCCTTTAAGAGATTATTTTTATACCCTTCAACAAACAAGTGATGTTATTGCCAGTTACTGACTTCAGCTAAAAACCAATTTGAGACAGTTCTTCCTTATTTCCAATCTTACTCTAGATAAGATTTACAACCTCCTCTCTGCCCAATGCCTTTCCTCCCCTCCTCTTTGCTGACCAATAGTTGTTTTATTGCACCTGGGTTCACATAGGCTTTAACATGGGTATGTGGGTTGGGAAGGGCCACGTTGTCTCATTTTAAGACAGATTCTCTTTGTTTTATTTAAAATCATCTGCAGTCACCCCTATCAGTCAGAGGTGTTCTTTTTAGAAACTTTCCCTTATCTCATTCTTTGAACCAGACATCCTCCCTACTTCATTCCTTCTGGCCATATAATTCATTATCTTCAAAGGGCTTCCTTTTACTTGCTAGTCAGGTCCTTCCTTTACAACACATATATATTTTCTTAACCAAACTTAAACTGAGGGCTATTCTATACTGGCAATGCTAAAGCGCTTAATGTCCCTTGTGTGGTCGCAGCGCAGCACTGGAGAGAGCTCTCCCAGCGCTCTGAAATACCACCTCAGTGAGAGGCATAGCTCCCAGCACTGGGAGCACGGCTTCCAGCGCTGGTGCACTGTTTACACTGGCTCTTTACAGCACTGAAACTTGCTGCAGTCAGGGGGGTGTTTTTTCATACCTCTGAGCAAGAAAGTTGCAGTGCTGTAAATTGCCAGTGTAGAAAAGCCCTAACTCCAATTCTTTAATTGTGCATTAATCCTATAGGCTGGAAGATGTACTTCTCAACAACCATGATGACTTTCTTCCCAGCAGGGTCCCCTGAATATTTGAAATGTCAGCCAGGAGGTGCAGGGGCTTCCCATAGGAAACTGTACTTTCAGCTACCATACTGAAGAATAAGAGAGCTTCTCTTTCCTCTGTTACAGGCTGTTCCTCATCTGCCCCTGCCCAGCCAACAAATTTCTGGGACCTCTAGAGCTCTGGGGCTACCAGAGACTTGGGGGAGTGTAGGGCAATGTATGTCCTGTATAATCCTGTTCCTAGCCCTGCCTCTTGCCTCTGGCTCTATAAAAACTGTAAGTTAGGACACTTACTAAAGGTCTTTCTTCCCAAATGCTGCCTGGGTTACACAGATGAAAGCTCTATTGGAGAAGTTATCGTCATCATTAAACATGTGTATGATGGTAACACCTAAAAGCCACAACTAGGTTGGGCCCCATTGTGGTTGGCACTGTACAGACATATAATAAACAATAGTCCCTATCCCGAATAGCTTACAGTCCAGGAGGCAAAATGCAAGTGGATGGAACAAATACACCAGGATGAGATGGGGTAACAAATAAATACAGTAAGATGTGCACATTCTTAGCTGGTCATGTGACTTATACTTGCTCTGTTATATACAGTGGTGTTTGGTCAATTATCCCTTATGTTAAACAAATATTAAACATTTTTATCAAAATTACATTGAAGAGATGCACAGTGACCAAAACTTCCAGCAGGCCTGGAATCATTAATTAACTCTAATAGTTGTTGTTAGCTTTGAATGAGTAGGCATTTGGGATTTGTAGGGTTTTCATAAAATATTAGTATAGCCTATTGGTGTTATATTAAAGAAGTTTAATTATTTACTTTCCTCTACGGGGTTTATTTTTACAGACTCAGGGCAATACTTGGGTCTGATTCACCATTACATTTCTGTAATTCACCATTCACCATTACATTTCTGCCTCTGTACACTATATTTTCCAGTGCCAGGGGGCCATAAATCAAGCAGAAATAGCTATTAGGGAATTCCTCTAACATAGTTATTCTGTATTTCAGCTGCCTCCAATCTCTAGTGTATGGACATGACCGGAGTAAGGAGTGGGTACTTCTCTGCGCCAGTCATCTCCAGTTGCCTCAATGGCTCCTTATAGCCATAGGTAGATAGATGCACATAAGGGAAGAGCTGAGGCTGCTCTAGGGAGATGTAAAGATGGCATAACGACATTACTCACACACTTAGTGGAGTTTGGGAACAACTAGGATTCAGGCCCATAAAAGGCAATTAGAAAAGTTCAGTAAAAACAGCGGGATGGGGAAATAATATAATTGGCTTACGAGACAAGCAAAAACAGAAATCTCTTTTACAGTCATTGCAACCACCACACACATGTACCAGTTTTCCCAGATCATCCTCAATACTCCCATTTGATGTGGAAGAGTTGAAAGATTTGTCAAGAAAAAAAATATATATTTCTATTGTGCATTTAACTTCAAAAAGAGATGTGAAAAATCAAGGACCAATTGTTAGCAGTTCAGCTACTTGGAAAGGTGTGTTCAAAAAGAGAGTTCAGAGCAAATCCTGTCTGTAGGGAAGAAAAAGGGTAGATACTTCTGATACTGATGAGAAATAACTTCTTTAAGTTTTATTAACTTCTAAATATGGTGGATGAAAGTTTGCTCACAGTTACACAGGTGCAACTCCACTGATTTCAATGGAGTTATATGAGTATAACAGTAAACCCATGTTGTCTTCTCTTAATACATTTTCTAGAATTAGAGCAGGGAATGGAAAGGGAAATCTAAGTATGATGATTGTACATTCAATCTTTTTTTTTTTATGTATAATAATCCTTGGTCCTCCAGCATGTATTTTCTGTACATAAACATTGCTGAGCAATCTTGGAGACGTGACTAACATACATATTTATACTGCAAACCTTCTGTCTGTTTTCAGATACAAAAAAAACTATATGACGTTACATATTTTACCTATCCTATTTCTCTGGGAGATAAAGAAGTGTTTGTGCTATATCCCCAACTGGTGTAAATGTACATAGCCTCATGAAGTCAATGGAGCAATGTTGATTTACAGTAATTAAGGATCTGACCCTCTAGGTCTATTCCCCTCTTTAGGGTCTTGGAGCTTGGCCAAAAAATGGGAGTCTAAGAAAAGTATGCGCTTCTTGTAACACCTCAGTGTGCCTAGGAAGGTCTGTTAGGCCTTGTCTACACTACGGGGGTAAGTTGACCTAAGTTACACAACTCCAGCAATGTGAATAACGTACCTTAGGTTGACTTATTGCGGTGTCTACACCATGCTGGGTTGTCAGGAGACACTCTCCCATCGACTTATCTTACACTTCTCGTTCCGGTGGAGTACCAGAGTCGACAGGAGAGCGAACTCCGGTTGATTTAGGGGGTCTTCACTAGATCCACTAAATTGATCCCCGGTGCATCGGTTGCCACAGCATCAATCCCCGGTAAGTGTAGACATGCCCTTAGAATATAACCAGAATTCAGCATTCTCCAGGTCCCCAAATCTGACCCATCGCCCTTTCCATCACACAAACTCAGTAAGTCAGGGTATATGTGTTTGGATTTGTGCTTTTGTGTTCATCCCTTTCACAATGGAGAATTAATTTTCACAAATTATATGTTTTAGTGCTTTTGAAGAAAATACATTAGAAGAAAATTGTTTATGAATAAGCCGACAAAAGATGGAATGCATGTGATGCTTCTTTGGGAGGGACAAAGAGAAGCTAGTAAAACTAAGTGGTCAGAGTTAAAGTCTATGCGACAGTTTAAATACCTTGGTTCAGTGTTGAGCTATGATGGGAATGTGGATATGGATGTTAGGAGTTGCATGAAGAGTGTTTGGTGCAAAAGGAGGGAGTTGACAGGAATCCTCTGCGATATGATTATGATTATTAGTGAAGGCACAAGTGGTACAATAAGGATGGAACAAAGTTCAAAATATAAAGTAGGGAGGTAGAACAGAGATGTATAAGTCAAAAAAGAAGAAAAAATGCCCAAGGGACTTAGGTAGGCATCATACATTTTAGCCATTCAGTAGCCTTGGGTGTCATTTTCCTTAAGGCCTACCCTGGCAAGGCCGGCCTTAAGGATGAGCAACTCAGGTGACCTCCCAGTGTACCATGGTTGGGGCACGCTGTAGTCAAGAGGGTGTTGATAGAGGGTGCCTTGGCTGTCACCAGGAAGTTGACTGTAGCTCTGGTGGTGAGGGGGGTAGGAGGGGCTGCCATTCCCCCCTTCCAACCCCCATCAGCAGTTACCAGTCACCTATGAAAGATACACTCAACAGGAATGGTTGGAGATGGAGCACAAGAGCTGCTGACTGTGACTAATGGGACAAAGTGAAGGCGAAAATATGTTTTAGTGTTTTGTTCAACCGAATGTGTCAAAAGATAGGGTTTCTATTACTTCCCTTGAGAAGTTATTGTACAGGTGATATCCCTTCTAGGTAATTTTTGCTATATCCAGACTAAATGTTCTTTTCCTCTAAACTTCCTTGACCTCAAAATCTCTTCTTCTCTAATAATAATAAACCATGATTTCCCTAATGTCTTTTCAAAATTACTATCTCCAGGATGCTATCATTCTTGTACCCTCTGGTGTTTCTTTTCCTTCCTTTTCAGGGTGCTGGAACAATTTGTATAATGGGGGTGCTGACACCATTGAACCAAACTGTAAATCCTGTGTATGATGGAAACCACTTCAAGCCAACGGGTGCGGCAACACCCCCCAACACCTCTAGTTCCAGCACCTATGTACCTTTTGAAGTTCTTTCTTTAATGTTGCTCAAAATTGTGCTTCTGATCTGTATTCTAATATTCTATTGATGATATCCATGTCACGACTCAAGCTCTTACCCTAAGGGTGTGGCACCATTGACAAGGGATACAATATTCATTTTTATTTTCTGATTAAGCAGCCAATTCCAGTTTTACACTATGAGAAATAGGCTGTTCTGAGTTTAATGGGTGCCCATTTGCATCATAGCTAACTTATGTTCAGCTTCCATGGCCACAGATCAGCAGCTGAGTAGCAGAATTACTATCTTCAGCAAACCAGAGTTCAAAAGTTTCTCAAACATTTTTTCCCCGATTTGCCACTCTCTAGGGACAGTCCCAATATTTGGGGATTTTTTTTATATAAGTGCCTTTTCCCCATAAAACACCCTGTCCTGATTTCTCATTCTTGCTATCTGGTCACCCTCCTCCCACAATATCTCAGTCCCAAACAGTATCGCTATCCTAAAGGGGAGCAGGCAACATATCTTTTCCCAGACAAAACTACTGAAGCCAAGGCTGTAATATATAGCTAACAGAGTAGTGGATTAAAAATATATCTATTTAGAATCTGTTGGACATTTTCTATTAGATTTTTACAGTGTTAAGGAACATCAGATTTTGAGCTTAAAGTACTTGACACAGAGGACCAAGAGTGAAGCTCTCCTTCCCAGGCAGAAGGAAAGACGTGGCTGGAGCTGCCTATAGCCAGGGTCAAGAACAAAATGCTTCAGAGGGAATTAGGAGCCCAAGAGGGGCATAATGGAATTGTGTGCATGGAAAAAGAAGGCTGGGATAGTGTAGCTTTGAGTGGCACTGTTATTTTATGTTAATAAACCAGGCCTTAGAAGGGAGAGTAATTTTGTTTGAGGAAGGAAGGAAGGAAATTGAGGTGGTTGCAGAGTCTGACACCAGGTGAGTCAAGACTCTGCTATGTCCATGATGAAAAAAAGAGAACTGAACACTCCAGAAATCTTGACAAATTGCTGCAGTCACAAACAATCTTTTAATGTGTGATCTAGTTCTGTGTATTTGAACTTTTCAGTATCCATTTTTCCTATTTAAACTTTAACTTCATGCATTATAACTTCACTCACTAGGTCTGGTAGTTAACCGTTTCATCTGGATACAGAGAATGCACAGTTTTGAAGGTCAGACTGCCTTAGAAACAGGAAGACTCAGAGTCGTCTTACACCCATCCCTCAATAATAATATTTAGATCTAGTGCACCCTCATGTAAATGCCTCTGGGTATCTAATAAAATGATGGCTAAAACTCAAAGCAAACCCCACTTTATTTTTAAATCTGATGTCAGGTTAACTCCTCCATCCTCCCCATCCTTCTTCTTTCTCTCTCACTACTTGCCTTCTGCTGTTAGGATCTCATCTTTCTATATTTCCAAAATTGAAAGACGACTGGTCCTGCAAAGCCATGACCTCTATTAGAGACAATGGGAAGAAGGGACATTATTATCTGAAGTGAATTGACAAAAAAATCTTCCCAGCAAAAAGCCCAAATGTTTGCCTTTTCATTAAATCATTTAAAAGATAAAATGTGCTAGTTTGGCTTTGGTGTGCTCCCATTTTCACACAGTTCTGTTTTTTAATCTCTGAAGAGAGACAGTTTGACAATAGTTTGGTTACCAGAATCAGATATTGGGAGAGGGAGAAAAGTTTGAGAAACTTTTGACCAGTGGTTTGCTGAGGATAGTTATTCTCCTAAACAGCCACTGATCCTTCACCATGGAATCTGAACACAAATTTACCATGATGCAAATGTGCACCAGTTAAACTCAGAACAGTCTATTTCTGAGCAAAATTAGAGTTGGATGCTTAATCAGAATATAAAAATTCATATTGTAACTCTTAGCTAGGGTGATGAATTTGGTGTTGTAAGGAAGTGCTGTGAGTAGAAAAATTATCACTTGGTTCAGTATATTGAAAATGTAAAAATCATGAGGACATCTGTATTTCATTCACATTAGTCAGAGGTGGAAGGAAAATTATATGAATTATCATTACTCTAGTCTCTTGCAGCATTGCAGATATAGCAAGTATCTGAACCATGCAGATTTCGAAGTATAGAAACACATGATTCAAAGCTGAGTCCAGTTAACATGAAAAAGGTTAAAAGACTGTAACCAAGCACAAGATCCCTCTCAGTAACAGACCACAGCTTCCTCTGTCTCAAGCCTCAGATCCCCTGTTTCTTCACAGCCTTTACGTGCACCAGTTATAAAAAAATCAACATTATTAATTCAAGGGACAAGATGATCACCTTTCCCAACTGAGTTAGAGTCTTTACTTGTGGACTGCTTAGTTGATCTCTACCTTGATCTCTACCTCTACAAATAGAAGTATCTTTTCACATAACACACAGTCAACCTGTGTAACTCCTTGCCAGAGAATGTTTTGAAGGCCAAGACTATAACAGGGTTCAAAAAAGAACTAGATAAATTCATGGAGGATAGATCCATAAATGGCTATTAGCCAGGATGGGCAGGGATGGTGTCCCTAGCTTCTGTTTGCCAGAAGCTGGGAATGGGCGACAGGGGGTGGATCACTTGATGATTACCTCTTCTGTTCATTCCCTCTGCGGCACCTGGCATTGGCCACTGTCAGAAGACAGGATACTGGGCTAAATGGACATTTGGTCTGACCCAATGTGGCCATTCTTATGTTCTTATGAGATAAACCAGTCCTTGGGAGAAGCAAAGACAAACATTTCACTGCAAGTATAATAATATAATTACAGATTATCAAACTTTTCTTAATTTTCTTAACTTTTGAAGTTAAAGTGGCAAAGTTACAGAGTTTTTAATTTTTCCTTTTGCCCTTAAAAGATGGAAAATTTTTGAAATGTTACAGAATAGAAATAGGAAAAATTAAAATAAAAGAAAAAAGAAGTGGAAAAATATTCCATAGATGTCATTTTTTGTCCAGTGAGGAAAAGCTGAAAAAACAAAAATCTAAACTTTTGAAATAACCGTGTTTCAAAAAAGGTTTATTTTAAAAAAACAAAACCAAAAAACAAAAAGTTTTTAACTCAAAATAAAGTTTTTCATTCAGAAATATTTTACCACAAAAATTAGTTTCCAAAAAAAGTTTATTTTTCAATGTTTTGGTTGAAAATTTTTGACAAAAGTATTGCTGAGTCATTTGAACAACTGGATGAAGGTTATAATTTCCTGTGCCATTTGCCATATTGTCCAGATGAACTGAGATATTGGACTTGACAGATCATTAATCCATTCTGATATAGCAATACTTACGCTCCTATGGTCACTGAAAATTAAACTGGTTCCCTATATTAACTTATTAGCCATTGGTATAGAATATCAGCATTGAAGGGCAGGTTCTAATAAGGACTTGATCTTGAAGACCAAGTACTTATATTAATCAAAATCCACAGCAGTAAAGCTAGTTAAAGTTTAGTTTTATATCTATTATTATTTATATTTCAATTGCAACCAAAGGCCACAATCGAAATTGGGGTCTCATATTGCTAGGCACTATTCAATCACATAGGTATTCATTATCCCTATCCCAAAGAGCTTACAACCTAATTGAAGAAAAGACACAGCAAGAAGTGTGACAAATGTTAGGAAGGAAGGGGAAAGGGAGAGCAAACGTAGCAGTAATGTGATATGTTTACATAATCTGGTGAGAACAACATGGGAGTAGGAAAAAAGGGAGGAAATGGGAAGGAAGAACTTAAGTGAGAAGGAGGAAAGGGGACAGAAGGAAAAAGGGGGAGAGGAGGGAGGGAAGGAAGGAAGGAAGCTGGAAAGGATCATGTAGGGCAGGGAGAGTGAGGCTGTCAGTGGAGAGCCATGAGAGAAAGAAGGGGGTGGGATGAGGCCAGAGTAAAGGGCCAGTCATCAGAGACAAGAGAATGTCCAGAGTTCAACTTGTAGAATGTAGTCTGCAGACCTCTATGGAGTTATTTGTTGGGGGAAAAATAATATCCCATCACTGTAGTATCTGAGCACTTGTGTGCCTATGTTGGTGATGAATCTGTCACTCCTTACTGCTGAACACTGAGAGCCACATTTTTGAGGCACCTAACTCCCATTGATTTTAATGGGAGGAGCCTAAATACCTTTAAAAATCTGGCCCTAAGAGCCCTATCATGTGATATTAAAAGGTTAAAAAAGGGCATGTCTTGAGAAAAGAAGATTGTGGGGGCTGATTATAGTCTTCCAATGTATTAGGTGCTGTTATAAATTCTTCTCCATGTCCACTGAAGGTAGGACAAGAAGTAATCAGCTTGCTCTGCAACAGGAGAAATTTAGGTTAGATATGAGGAAAAAATTTCCTACTGTAAGTATAGTTAAGCACTGCAACAGGCTTCCAAAGGAGGTTGTGGAATTCCCATCACTGGAGGTTTTTAAGAACAGGTTAGATAAACACCTGTCAGGGTTGGTCTAGGTGTACTTGGTGATCCCTCAGTGCAGGGGACTGGACAAGATGACCTCTCAAGATCCTTTCCAGCCCTACATTTCTGTGATTCTGTGGTGCGCTGAATACCTCCTACAAGAATGTAATGGCATTCAGCATATTAAAAGTGGCACTCAGCACTTTGCAGGACCAGTCCCTACTGTAGCTTTTCATTTGCATTTAGAATTGGGAGTTTTAAAGTTACACTGCCAAGGGATAAGGAGGGAATAGAAAAGAGTTATTTAGGCGAGATAGTATCTTATCACGAGTAGTTAGTGTACAAAAGTTCATATTGGAACTACTTGTCCTAAGATGGGGTTGCTAGATCATGATTGCCTTACAGCGTATATATGGCAGTAATAAATTGCTACACTAATGGAAATTAGAACCGGACAGTCTTGAAAAAAGTTCATTATTGAACACATTACTGTTGTCTTGTCTCTCAGCATTATTATTTAAAGATTACCCTGAGGAGAAAACAGAGGTTGGATCTGCCCCACCATTATTTGTACTTACATCCAGTAAATCTGTATTGCTTATCCAGTGCAAGTTTCTAAAACAGATTCTATCCATGTGAACCAAGTTTTAGGAGAGTTGAAGAATTAGACTTGTATTGGATCTATTTAAGAATAAGTTAAAGTACGTTGGATATCCAAGTGTACAACAAACGACCAAATTCTGCCTTTGAGTATGCTCCCACAGGGTTCCAGTTGACTTATATGTATGCCTGCATGCACAAGGGCAGAAACTGGCCTTTACATGGCAGATGGATTGCATAGTCCCATTGACAGTTTGAGTATTGTCACTTGCACATTTTTGATTGTCACATGTCACTGTTATAGAAAAAGAGCATTCCAGCAAGAGGCAACCTTTAGCAATGCCATTTCTGATTCATCTTCATCAATGTTTCATATAGAGCACATTTAAAAGGTGTTACCCTGTCTTCTCATTTAAATGGATGCTAGAATGAGATTTCCCTGCCAATATGAGACAGAATGATATTCCATATACAATTAGTCGAACAAAGTGTTTGAATCCAGTCTTTCACAATGATAAATTATAATGCTATTCCTGTAGTCATCTTGGTCACTTCAGCCTGTGCGAATGTAACTTCACTTGTACTGTTATACCAATAGAATAAAAACCAGCAGGATCTTATTAACAGGGATAAGGCAAAGATGCCACATTTATTGTAAATATAATGATAAAGCAAAAGATAAAAGTAAACAACGTTGTTTGACCACTTATTCCTATCACTACTTATTCCTTATACACACACACACACACACACACACATATATATATATATATATATATTCATTTACACAATCATTCATTTAAGTTCTGTATAGGTGTTATAGTTACCAGCCTAGAAGTTGCTCATGCCAAGTTACTGGCCAGGTATCTTGGTCATGAGGATGGAGCCGAGTCTGTGTCAGGTGCACCTGATGCTCCTGGAGATTGGCATCAGAACCAGAGACTCAAAATCCTCAGTCTTGAGAGTCCATTCTTATAGGAATTAATTCCTATGTTAGTCTATAGAGCTGTTTCATTCTGCTGTTGCTGACTCAATCAAGCAGATGGCACATTCCTGGTGGCTCCAAACTGTCCAAAGTTTATGTTTCTCATCCTTCCAGGTGATGGGGTGGATCCCAGTTTACCCTCCGGGGATTCTGGTGGTCCACTTTACACATTCTTCGGCCGATGGATACTCCCTTTCTAGGCTGGCACCTCCCTAACCATTCATGTACATCAAGCATTCATTAACATACATTCCATATCATAACCATATTTTAATTTACTGTCTCCACCACTTTCAGGGTGTGTGCTAATTCATTTGAGACTCCCGGCCCTTTAATCACAGAGGGTGAAGGTCTAGGAGCCGTTGCTGTTACAATGAAGTGAAAGTCACTTAACAGCTTATAGTGTTTGTTTACATTGTATTAATTACTTCAAGAACAAAGTTAATTAACTTGTTTGTAAGTTTTACATAGTAATAAAGTATGTTTCACAGGATAGATACAATCAATGGTTTCTACAGACAGTAGCTTACGCGTTTTAACAGAAGACCCAAGAGATTTTTGTACTTGGTGAAACTGTTGGATTTTAAAGTGTGGGGGACAAATTATTGGGGGGTCACTGTCACTTGGGGGAATCACTGTTAGTACCTTCTTTAATATCCCTACAGTACTGCAACTAAACCCCAGCTCACTATTCTCAAATCTGAAGTTTGTATGCAAGCAGCATTTTGGACTTCATTATGGTATTTGCACACAGTTATACAACATAATGTTTTATGTTAATTCCAGCTCCTAGAAGGATGTGTGTACAATAAAACCATTAAAGGTACAGCAAAAATGCTGTCTGGGGATATTGCAGACCTCACACTTCATCACCACTCAGAGTGTGCAATATAATAATCAAGTTGACTCTAATTATCTTTTCATGTAAACCACTGGATCTTTGATATTGAAAATATATCACCATCAAGGTTAGTTTCAGCTAAATGCAGGCTCCCCAGGTAATAGCAATACACATCAGACAGAAATATTAACTAATAAAATCTAGTTCTGAATAATTATATGCAATTAACATTACTAAAGATGTTTAAAAAGCTGTTAGTTTTGTGAAATTGCATACCAGAGTAGATTAGAGTTTCAAGCAAGCAAACAAAAAATCCCTCACTCTTAAATGAAAGATGCTTTGTATTGTTATTAGAGTAACAACCAGAGATTCCAACTAATATCAGTGCTAAGTGCCATATAAGTGCTAAGCTCCTTGCCCCAAAGAGCTTCTAAGCTAAATAGACAAGACAGACAAAGTGTTACATAAACAGATCCGTCCACAAATGAAGTTTGGGTATGCAAAATATATTCATCTAATTCTGTCTCTAATTAAGTCATGCTCACATGCTTTCATCTGGTTGTATCTATACAATCAGAGGGTATCACATCTTTGTAGAAAACTCTTAAGTGCCTGATCTTAATAAGTGACTACAATGGGAACTGAATGATAGATCAGTCAGGATCAGGACCCAAATTCTTGATAATTTTTAAATTGCAATTTACAAAATGTACTATCTGAGATTATATTTTATCTTGAATATAAATTATATCTAATCTTATTTTATTAGATATAGCATCATTCCTACAAACTGTTTCAAAATATTGAACAAAGTAAGGACCAGATATTATGAAGACTTATGCATCTGAGTAGTCCCACTGAACCCAATTAACTGAAGTCAGTTAATTAAGGGGCCAGTTCTACAAACCTTACCTTTATAGATGAATCAGTGATATAGTTAAAGGCAGTGGTCCTAGTATCATGAAGACTTTCCCTTTTCTCCTACCAGGGCCGGCTCCAGGCACCAGCATTCCAAGCAGGTGCTTGGGGCGGCAATCTGCAAGGGGCGGCAGTCCGTGTGTTTTTGCCGCTCCAAGCAGTGCGCCGAATTGCCGCCGCAGACGGCGGGGACAGTCCATGTGCTGTTAGGGCGGCACGCACGTTTCCACAGCAGTGGCAACTTCTATGTTCAGCTGCCCGCGGGGGCAATTCGGTGGCTTCTGTCTTCCAGCTGAAGACAGAAGCTGCCGCCGAATTGCCGCCGCCGCGGAAACACGTGTGCCGCCCTAATGGCACACGGACTGCCCCTGCTGTCCGCAGCGGCAATTCGGCGTGCTGCTTGGGGCAGCAAAAACAGTAGAATCAGCCCTGTCTCGTACACTCAACATTACTATTCTTTGTGACAATATCCATTTATTTTCAGTTTCTTTCAGCTCACACAGATGGAAGGATAGTTTTATGTTAAGGCCAGGAAATGTGTGTTCTGTTCACAGTGCAGTCTCAGACTTCCTGTGTCACCTAAGGGTGAGATGCTAACTTCTGTTGCCTCACTGGTAAATCATGTTCCAATATATCTACTGTACTGGGGTGCTGTGGGGCTTAATTTCTAAAGCACATTGAAGTCCTCAAATGGAAAGGTCTTTAAAAGTACAAAGTTTTTCTTTAATTTTCTTCAGCCTGCAGGTGAATGATAGCATGGAAAGGAAGTAATGGGCAAATACTGTGTGAGTGGTTTTCAGAGAGCTGGAGGGAACTATGCAGTAGCAGTGACCAAAAACTAATGCAGATAAGGTATGGGGGAATTGGAGCAGACTTAAGTTGATACAAAAGAAGGGAGGCATTGCAGTTCAGGGATGGATAGAGGGTGAGGGGGGAAAGCCTAATAAAGAAATAGAGACAGACATGCTTGGCTTTTTGCTCTGTATTAAGATATAAGAGTTAAGCATTCTTTGGTAATCTGCTTAGAGTCCAGTCCTGCTTGCACTGAAGTAAGTGGTAATGCTCTTATTTATTTCAATGGGATCAGGATCAGGACCTAAATACTATATTCTAAAGCTGGTTTTCACTCTTGAATTGTGGAAAAATCTCTCGGAAAAGGTACAGGTTTTATTTCTATCTTTTGGTTCTTTTTTTATAGCCTCTCATGTCGTTTATAACAACCTTCTCCTTTCTTCTCATCCTGGATTCTCAGATGACTATTCAGTGAGACATTTTCTAATCGACATAAAATATTTTGATGAAGTAATAAAATATTGGAATAATTATTTTTTTCTTTTGGCACATTCTTTCATAGTTTCTTTTATTTTACTTCAACTGTTTTAGATTTATACCCCACACAGGACAAGTATGAATAAGAAAGCCAATGTGAAAGGGACAGCTTTTGCAAATGGTGAAGTTCCATTCCTCTATCATTGCTGTAAAGTGTCAGATAGTGTGTTGAATGGACTTTCTTACAAGGATAATCAGAACAAAGATCCATGGAGCATAATTCACAGAGCAATATCAACTTTTGTTAAAAATAGTTTGCCCTTTCAATTTAAGTTTCATTTGGACTCTTTTAGTACATTATGGAGATTAGTTCTAGTGGTACTCTTCCACATAGTTCTGAATTAATTAAGTAAATCAATTTCTTTCACTTGGCTGAAAAGCAGCTTAATCATCATTTTTGCACTATTCCCCCCCCCCCTTCTCATCTCTTCTCTTCCTCATAACTTATACCAACACCTACAGAATTTTCTACAGAAAGATGACTAATGATTATCTCCTTCATGATCCACCATTGGTTAGAGCAGCGACATGTGACCTTTAGCAATTATAAAGCCCGACAGATTCAAAGAGAACTGGAAAATAATTGACGTGCAGTGTCCATATGGTGCTGCAATGTTTCAGTCATGAGATTGCAGCTCTCCATCAGTACATGATGATGCTTGCTCACAAATCGCACAAACCAATGTCAGCATGTGTCTATCTGTGACTCTCATAGACTCCATTCAACACTATCACCCTCTCCCACTCTTCCTTTCCTCTCACACCTATCTGGTTGATCAGAGAGAGGGACTGTTCCTCCTCTCTCCCCTCCGGTTCCTCACTTCTGCTGCCTTCTGAGAAGGAGGGATTTTTTCCTCCTCACTTTACTACTTTCAACTGCACATTTTCCCTCCAGCTGCTTAGGTGGATGGAAGGGAACCTGGTGCCTTTGGTGAATTTGATCAGCGTTCCCCATCTATATCAGTGCAACATAGAGAGTGTGTTCCACCTGAGTGAAGCCACATTCAGATCTGTGGACTCTACAAGTCTCTAAGAGCCATATGTGGCTTATAAGGTCCTAGATTGAGCTTCAGTGAGTATCTCTGGGCTAGTGTGTGCTGGAAACCTGACCACTAACCCTTTATCTGGAAAGACAGATCCAGTTTTTGCCTGAACTGTGATATTAGAAGAAAGTTCATTGTTAAACTCTCATCCTATAAGTATCAGATTAAAGATTTTATCCAGCTCCCATTACGGTTATTAGAAAATCATGCATTGCCTTTATTAGGAGTTGGATTGGGCCCTAAGAAACCAATTCATTTTTTTAAATTTGAAGAATCAGAATTAAAAGCATATACACATGTTGCTCCATTATATTTTGGGATTATAGTAAATTAAAGTTTTCAGTGAAAATGAAAACATACACAGAGGGACAAGACGAAACAAATTAAACCTGCACAGCTTCTAAGTAAATGGACATGAACAGGTTCCTGAAACAAAACAAGGTAAACAAAATTATACAAGGGTTAGTGGATAAAGCATGTGAGGAGAGATGGAGAGAGCCACTGTGAGGAGCCCTATGTTAAATTATCCAAGGTACAAAGTTCAACTCAGCCAATCATATAAAATTGTTTATAAAAGTAAGCAAAAGTTGGAGATAAATAGACTGGTACTAATTGGATTTTTTAGGTTAACAAGAAGTTGAAAGATTCTAGAAGTGGGAAGTAATGTCTCTAGTAGAAATCACTGAAGTGATTTTGGCTTCATTAATTTTATTGGGCTGAGGTTGCCACCCTTCTTGACATTGTTTATCTGGGGGCCACTGAAAGAGCCAGTGGGATGGGTGGACTGGAAGGAGCAAGTTCATCATCATGGCTCCCATTATCCTTATCACTTCTAGGGGCCCCAAGATCCATGATGATGCCACTGGGCCTTTATTATCCTGATCCTGAAAGATGTCCTAACCAGACAAAGCCATAGAGAGGGAAGCTTAATGGCATCAGCACTTCCGCCAGCTCTGGCTAGCTCCTGAACAACATCTAAAATGTGAACCTGAGGTGCCTACTGTTATGCCCTTGTTCTTGTGTCATTTTCTTTCCTCTCCTTATTTCTCCTCTTTTCTGTCTTTCTCTTTTTGCCTCCTGGCTAAAAAGAGCCTGCGTTAGTTGAACAAGACAACTCCCCCTTTTACAACACTGCGGTGAGCCTGTGCCCAGAAAGGCCAGCTGAAAGCTAAGCCTTAGATAGCGTGACACTGGTAAAAGTTTGCCAGATTTAGGAGTGTCTGATAAGACCATGAACTGTACCTGTAATTTCCCAAGGTTGCAAATGAGAGTGATTGTCAGAGACAGAAGCTGTATTTTCTATCTCTACTATTCTTTTGTCTCCCCTTTTGTGTGAGTTTATCTTGTTTTCTTTTAAAGGAAACAGGATTTGACTTCAATGACCACAGCTCGACCATTTAAATGAACTTTCTTTTTTTCCTAAAAGGAACAGTTAATACCATCATTAATTCAATTTGAAAAGACTGTCAAACAGAGGTTTTCTCCTATAAAAAAAACTCAATATAACTAAAGGGAAACAGAATATAGGAAATTGTTCAGATAAAAGGCCTATTTACTTTTTAACTTTTAAATGCTTTAACTTCCTTTCCTATGTGTTTAATAAAAGGTTCTAAAGATTTTTATTCATGGTTGTTACAGTGGGAATAAGCCAGTGATAATATGACACAGACACGATTCAATGTTGTAACAGTAAACAAGGGTCTTCTTAATATTTTATCCCTTGGTGGGCCAAAGACACCCCCTTAACACAAGAGAGATACATTTATAAGTCTAGAAAAGAGAGGCCTTGGGGGCCACATGTTCTTTGTCTATAAATATTTTCAAGATAATGGTATTAAAGAAAGAACAGAACTGTCTACGATCTCAGGGAATGTTAGAACAAGGAGAAGTGGCCTTAAGCTAAAGAAAGGAATATTTAGGCTAGACCTTACAGGAAAAGTTTTAACAAGAACAATTGGCCAGTAGAATGGCTGTGCTTAAGATGCCATTACTGCAGATATCCAAGGTCAGAAGCAATAGGACATTAATGGAAATGATGTAGTGAAGAGCTCAGCAAAATTCAGAGGGTCAGGTTAGGTGACCCAAGTGGTCATTACTGGCCCTACCGCTATACAATTCCATGAAAATGGATTGTTTTTCAAACAGTATTTCTTTCAACTGGTGTGTTAATACATTAGTTTGTTAAGTGTTAAAGCAAAGTATCAGTTTTAGAGAAAGCATTGACAAATCTTGTTATCTATGGTAATTGACTCATATCACAAAAACCAAGCTGCATGGTAGTTGCTAACTTACAACTGAGCTAACATAAAATATAATTCAGACAAGTTTTTCCAGGGTACATTTGAATCATCTCCTCTGTGACAGCATTATTTGTAACAGTTAACATGTACAGTTGTATGCTGTCAGGAAATGGCAGTTTTATTCCTGACACTACTATCTAGCCTAACCTAAGGACTGATGTAATTGGAGTTGCTAATATTTATTATGGCTCTTGTGACCTACCAAAAAGAGAGCTGATTGCACATTGAATGAAAAGGGCTTACTCTGTATGTCTTTCTCTATAAATTAAAGAAAAGTGAGAGAAATCAGCATACAGACTCCTATTTGCTATCGCTGAATTCCTATTTGCTATCTAGAATAGATTGTTAGAACTATGAATGCATTCAATGTTCCTGTTTTGATTTTTATGAGCCCACATGAAAAATCCCATTGTTCATGACCTTTATCTCATCCTCCAATACCTCACATATCCCCTTTCCTGAGTCTAGGTCCATGAATTCCTAATTTCCCATCACTCCAAATTGTAGACACATGAATAAATAAAAATTACATGTACTAATGTCAAAGTTTTTCTTTTCTTTCCTTTCCTTTCTGTTTAATAAAAATACTTTGTATAGTGCTTTCCATCCAAGGATCTTAAAGATCTTAGCAATGTGGGTCAGTTTTCTTATCCCCATTTTATAGATGGGGAAACTAAGGCACTGAGAAGTTAAGTGAATTGCCAAGGTCAGTCACTGAGTCACTGGGAAAATGAGGAATTGAACACAGATCTCTCAGATCCAAATTGCCTGCACTAACCAGTAGATAATACCGTCTCCCTTCTATTTCTTCTGTCTCCACAGATCATTTTTATAAAATCACCATTCTATTTTTCTTTTCTACCTAGATATCTTTTTCACCTTGCCTAGTTTGCCTTCCTCCTAATCTGCCTGCCCTTCCAGTCATCTGGTTTCCCTCTCTAACTAACTTGGTCCACACACAAGGAATAATGGGACAGGAGGATCTTCGGGGCTTGATTTTCTTCTTCTGTGCTGTGTTCTTTTGAGTTCAATGTCCACAACCTTTACCCTTGAGGTGGAGTCTGAAGGGAATACTGCCTCAGTGCTGTGTAGCTGGCTTCCATTCAGCATGAGTGCTGTCTACAGCTGTGAGGTAGCCTATGGCCAAAGGCTACATTGACAGCTCCATAGAGGAAGGACTGCAGCAGAGCTTAGTGCTGCTTGTGTCACTCACCCAGCTCTGTGAAGATACTGAAGTTTAGGTGTGGCATAGAAGAAGCAATTCATTAAAAAGTGGCTTTAAAGTGATAAATTATTAATATTTGTTTTAAAATGCAAGAATCAGATTTTGTTTTTTTGGTATTTTTTAATATCTCAGATTTACCTATATCAGCTTTATCACTTGGTTGTATGATCTCATGAACAACTGATTTGTTTGCACTGTGGTAAATGGACAGTTTACTCATATGTCTTGTCTGTGACTTTCCTTAGGAGTGTCCCAGTGGGATTGTTAATGAAGAGACCTTCAAAGAGATTTATTCTCAGTTCTTTCCACAGGGAGGTGAGTACTCTGCAGACATAATTAGCATTGCTAGCATTTACAGTGAACTGCACTTGTGAATTTCTAAATTGGATTATCAGCCCATTGTTCATATTAATAAACTGGTTGTATAAAGTTCTGTAGAGAATTGTAAGTATCTTAATAGATAGAAGTGTTCACAGGCATGTATGGCAGTAATCAAAAAGAGAAGGTATTTACAAGGTGTCAGGATATAGTTGTGAATACACAATCTGAGTATCTTTGAAAATCAGGATTCTCTCAGCAGCTCACCTCCTTGTAAGCTTTAATACAGCTATGTCTTTGCTACTCCTTGCCTCTCTCCCCTCCAGTAGGAATTTGTGTAGGAGGTAGTTTAAATGTGTGGGCCAAATTCAAATCTAGTGAAAGTGGGTGAAATCCCATTAACTTCAGTGGGATTTCTTTCCCTACTCCAGGTCTTTTTTCATCCTCTTTATTGAGTGAAGTGGTGTCCTGTGATGTTCAGTAATTTCTCAATCTACCCTATATTTCAGTGAAATGAAAGTACACAATCACTTATGACTAATGTTTTTTTCTTGAACCTGATTTTCCTTCAGTGTTTATTCCCCCCCCCCTCTTTTTTCCTTCTGCTGTTCCCTCCCCACTTCTTTTCTATTCAGTTGTCCCTGTTCATCTCTTCCTATAACACTGGAGAATGGAAGGTTTCCATGGAGCTAACTGGCAATGGCTGTTGCTTTTCATTTTTATGTAAAACTTTAATTAGTAGCAACAAAAACTCCCAATTAGTTTTATTTTAAATAAAAAACTAGAAGGTAAAGGGATAGCAACCATTGTGGGTTACCACTGTTGAAACCCACAACAACCAGGAGCATTCAAAAGAAAGCACAAAACATTTAAGAAGAGTAGAACTGCCTGATGATTATCTATCTGTCTAGTTTTTTATACCGATCAGTATAAAACTGTAGTATCAGTTATAAGTTACCCTGGTTTGTAAAAAGCAACTTTTCCTACTGTAATCCACCAGGCTTTAGCAAGTTAAAGCAACAGAAGAAAGAAGAAAGAAACTATGAACTTCCTATCTTCCATATTTTCACCAATAGGCATTCTCCAATCTAGACCAGTATAACAGCACTCACCCTTTTTTACTCTTGCTTCATATAATGTTGGTAAAATACATGAAACAAATGTCACAGCCATATAGGGCTTGTTACTGCAAAGCACTGTGCATTCTCAGTTCCAAATGATTTTAAGAACAGAGAGTGAAATCCTGACCCCATTGAAGTCAATGGCAAAGCTCTCACCCATGTAGGCTTTCCTTTTCCTTCTTTTCTACATATTTCTCAAAGGGGTTCCACACATACTAATATCATTCTGATATTTGTCCACATTAAGAGGTATCAAATACAGTGAATTCATTCATCAATAATAGGAGGTGTTATGGAGAGCTAATAATGTGTTTATCCTTCTGAATAAGATGTTTGCAGAGGTTTTTATAAAAGTTCATCAGAATTTTATGATTGTAACTCCACTTTCCATCTCTCATATATCTGCTCATAATTCTCCTTGAACCAGAGGAATATAAATGGCATTAATTTAAAAAATATTCAAACATGTAAACAACTATCACCATAAATTTAGTATATGATCTGTTGGGATTGTGAGAGAAGACAGCATATAAGGCCTGCTTTTTCTTTTGGTTAGACCAGTTTTACATCAGTGTAACTCTATTGACTCCTATGAATGATTTATGATTTTCACTAATGTCAATAAGCTCAGATCTGTCCCTTTCTGTTTTCTTAAAGTACTTAAGACTGAACAGAGGTACAAATGTATGAATGAGACCACAAGATTCTTGGAGGACATTGTTAATAGTGGCTCAGCTATAATACACAGTTTCCTTAAACTCACTGTTCCCAGTTCTAATACGCTTGATTGTATTCTTCATTAGAGCTACCATATTGTTAACGTGTAAAATTCAAGTAATCCTTATAAAGTATATAGGAAGGATAGTGATTGATATGTCAGTCATATTTGGGGATATATGTTCTTATTTCAGTGCATTGCAGGTGGAATTTTTAAGTATCCAGCATTGACCTAACTCTGCTCCCATTAAAGCCAGTGATAAAACTGGCATTGATTTCAATGGGAGCCAAGTTAGCCCAATGCAGAGTTGCTTTTTAAAATCCCATACAGAAACTTCACTAATTTACAAATGTCAGGCCAGTTATGTAGCCAAATTTTCATTGCAAGAAGCACATACTAAAGAATGTCATTTTGCTTCCCTTTACACTCACATTTTGCATATTCAGAAGACTCAATGTCCTAATTATTATTTTAAAAAGTAGTTTGATATTAAAGAAGTGAACTATTCGTCTGTGACTGTCTACTGAAACTTTATTCTTCTAGTCAGAGATAAAATATTTATGCACTGTCGGAAGAGCAAGTACAACACAAATTCATGTCTCCCTTTCAATTTTTGTTGTGAAAGGATATTTTCATGCTATTTAAATTATATCAATATACAAAGGAAAAAATAGTGATTTGATAGTGTAATCCTTACTCGGGCAGAAAACCGCACAGAGATTTGCTTGGGTAAGAATTACAATATTCAGCTGTGTTAGGAATTTCCAGTAGTTTAGAATAAAGATTTTGATCCTACACAGAGAGCCACAAGGGCAGACGGCTGCATGGAGCAATGTCCCACCTCTAGCTGTGGGCCTCCCTGCTGCTTCACAGGAAGAAGACAAAAAAAATCTGAGAATACACTGGGGGAAATGATTTCTTCCTGACTTCTGCAGATGACCAGCTATGAAACCCTTAAGCATGAGATTTTAGTAACATAAGACATAAATCAGAAGGAATTTCCCCCAGGGCTGCCGAGCCCTACTTTCCTCTTATCCCCACATTTGAGACCTTCAGTTAGTTTGCAGTTAAATTTTCTTGGATTGTTTTTATGTATATCGGAATATTCAAAAGAATAAATAGTGTAACTCCTCGCTTACCATTGTAGTTATGTTCCTGAAAAATGCAACTTTAAGCGAAACAATATTAAGTGAATCCAATTTCCCCATAAGAATTAATTTAAATAGGGGGATTTAGGTTCCAGGGAAATTTTTTTCACCAGACAAAAAACTATATATTATATAGATATACACACAGTATACATTTTAAACAAACAATTTAATACTTCTTCACAGCTGTGATGATTGGGAAGCTTGGTTGAGGTGGTGAAGTTAGAGGGTGGAGGAGGGAGGGATATTTCCCAGGGAATGCGTTGCTGCTAAATGATGAACTAGCACTCGGCTGATCCCTCAAGGGTTAACACGTTGTTAATGTAGCCTCTCACACAAGGCAGCATGAACACGAGGGAGGGGAGACAGCATGGCAGACAGAAACAGACACACACCTTGTATGTGGGGGAGAGAGAGAGATGCACACTCCCCTTTAAGTAAGCTGACCCACTCTTAAGTGCATTGTCTTTTTATGTGGATCAGGAAGTTGAGACAGCAGCTGCTGCCCCAAGCTCTCTATGTCTCTCTCCTTCCATGTCCCCTCTCTGCTCTATATGGAGAGGCGGGGTGCAGGAGCATAGGGGAAGAGGGACATTAGCCCCCCCACACACACCCCTGCACAGTAAGCAAGAATCTCTGGGAGCTGCTCCAAGGCAGAGGGCAGGAGCAGCACATGGCAGTGTGGGGAGGGACAGCTGAACTGCCGGCAATTGATAGCCTGCAATTGATAGCCTGCTGGGCGGCTGCAGCACAGGGAACTTAGGGGAGCAGGGAGCTGATAGGGGGAGCTAATAGGGGGGCTGCCGGTCCACCCTGGTTTCAAGCCCCCACCAGCTAGCTGCAGCGGGCTGCTCTTCCTGCAAGCAGTGGACAAAGCAGGCAGCTGCCAAACAACATTAGAAGGGAGCATTGCACAACTTTAAACAAGCATGTTCCCTAATTGATCAGCAACGTAACAAGGAAACAACGTTAACTAGGACGACTTTGAGTGTGGAGTTACTGTAGATTAGCTAACTAGAAAGAAACAGGTGTGGTATACACTTAGAATCATCATACCTGTACTGTATGTAGCTATGTGCATCAGCAGCTCATAGAGTGTAAAACAATACAAAAAATGAGACAACTTCTTGTTGGATCTGCCCATTCCATTTGAGGAAGCCAACTGTGGTGTAACATTTCCCCTGTACGGCAATCAAGCGACTTCCACCGGCCCTCAGGACATTAATTTCACATGTTACCAGGCAAGTCATTTCATTAAAGTGCAGGAGAAGTGGGAAGGCGGGCTAGAAAGGGGACAAGAGAGTGATTTGGGTTCCGAATAACAAATGGATGATGAAGAACTATAGTAAAATGAACATGTTTTATGAGGCAAAAATAGCTTTCAGAAAAGCTTTATACATTATAAAAGCACCCAATTAAGGTAGCTGCATTAAATTCTCTAGTATATAAGAAAACCATTGCAGTATCTGTGAAGGAAGGGAGCACATTGCCTCCCAGCATTCAATGTTCAATTCAACTGATGTGTTTACATACTACCAAAAATATAACTTAGGACTTGATCCCTAACCTTTCAGGTCACAGATAAGAGTGGATTCACTGGGCCATTATTAAATTGTTTACCCTGGATGTTCAATGGGATGCTGGTGGGTGCATAGTAGCTACCACTTCTGTTTGTCTTCAATAAAACATATATTTAAGATGTTTAAGGTACATGATATGAATCTCAAACAAATTATGACTTTATATCTGTCCCTGCTGCAGCCTGCCAAAATGTTAATGTATCCTACTAGTTATGATTCCTGGGCATAGAAGAGAAACTGTATTTCATTAAAAAGTCAAGCTCTGTCTGCAGTGAATAATATTCAAGATTTAGTGGGAAAGAGATCACATTAAGTAGCTCTACTTAAAACACTAAAGTACCTCACTCTGCAGTCTTTTTTCAGGCAAAATTCCAGTCATCAGGGTCGGCTCTAACTTTTTTGCTGCCACAAGCAAAAACAAGAGCGCCCTGCCCTGCCATAACACCTCCCCCCGAGCGCCGCACCACCGAAACGCCCGCCCCCCCACCACCGTGCCTCGCCGCCAAAACCCCTGCCCCCCCCCCTCCCCCCCCCCCCCCCCCCCCCGCGCCGTGCCGTGCCCCCACCCCCCCCCCCCCGAACGCCATGCCTGGCTGCCGAAACCTCCGCCCCCCCTGAGCGCCGTGCCACGCCAGGCCATCCAAACCCGCGCCGAGCGCCACGTTGGGCCACCCAAACCCCTGCCGAGCGCCAGGCCGGGCCGCCCAAACCCCCGGCCCCCGCTGAACGCCGGGCCGCCCAAATCCCCACCCCTACTCCAAGCGCCGCGCAGCCCAAACCCCCACCCGCCCCGAGCACCGTGCCACCCAAACCCCGAGCGCCGTGCCAACCCCCGCCCCCCCAAAGTGTCGCGCTGCCGAAGCCCCCGCCCCCCGCAGTGCCGCGCCGCTGAAACAAAAACAAACCAACAAAAAACCTCGAGCGCCGCCCCACCAAAACAAAAAAACAAAAAAAAAAACAAGTGCCCCCCGCCACCCCAAGATTGGCCTCCCCTTCCAAGATACCACCCAAGGCATGTGCTTGGTCGGCTGGTGCCTTGAGCCGGCCCTGACAGTCATCCTCAATGGGTGTTTTACCTGCACAAAGACTGCAGGAACAGTGACCTAAGAATATTTTTAAATATACAAACAGATCACTATAAAGAAAAGATTCTGAAAACATGGATTATTTTTATTTATACATCATGATACAAATGAGAATTAAAAATTGAATTGTATCCCTTCAGCCATGCATTGTCTGAACAAGGCAGTAAACAATAGAAAATCGTGTCTTAACACATTTATAGTCTATCTAAACAGACAGTAAATAAACAGGAACAGTTTACCATGATAGTGAGAAAAATTATTAAAGAATCAGTGTACATTGAATTATAATTCTGTAATAAACATAAATTACTGTAGACAGTTCCGATACCGCCTTCCACAACACAACAAATCTTCTCTCAATACATTCCAGAAATTTTGTGTATTAAAATTTCAGATCTATATTGGAGTCTTCAAACTTCCAAAACCAGAAATAATAAAGAAATAATAAATTAAAATGGGGATTTGATTGATGGTTGGTACTTAGCCATCCATCCAGTGTTGTGATTGTCTATGTCTCAACAAGCAACAGAGGGTCCTGGGGCACCTTTAAGATTAACAGAAGTATTGGGAGCATAAGCTTTCGTGGGTAAGAACCTCACTTCTTCAGATGCATCTGAAGAAGTGAGGTTCTTACCCACGAAAGCTTATGCTCCCAATACTTCTGTTAATCTTAAAGGTGCCCCAGGACCCTCTGTTGCTTTTTACAGATTCAGACTAACACAGCTACCTCTCTGATACTATGTCTCAACAGTATTTTCTTTTTTAATTCAATGAAAATGCATTACTAACATATGTTCAAACAGTGCAGGGTTTGTTCCTACAATAATTAATGTATATAATACCAAATTAACATACTGTAATAAGGACTAAGCTATTTGCAGTCCTTATTCAGATAAAAGTCATGAGTTTTGGCTTGGTTTTTTTTAAGTTGAAAATGGGAATTTTGCCTCCATTAGGATACAGCATAGAGCAGTGGTTCTGAAACTGTGGGTCGGGATGCCAAAGTGGGTCATGACCTCCTTTGAATGGGGTCACTAGGGCTGGCTTAGACTTGCTGTGGCCCAGGGCTGAAACCCGAGCCCCACTGCCCAGGGCTGAAGCCAAAGCCCAAGGACTTCAGCCCTGGGTGGCGGGGCTCAGGTTGCAGGCCCCCGGCCCGGGGCTGAAGCCCTTGTGCTTCAGCTTTGGCCCCCCTGCCCAGAGCGGTGAGGCTCAGGCTTTGCTCCCACCCCCCACTCAGGGTAATGGGGCTCAGGCGGGCTCAGACTTCCTGGGGTCGTGAAGTAATGTTTGTTGCCAGAAGGGGGTAGCGGTGCAATGAAGTTTGAGAACCCCCGGCCTAGAGTAAATGCCATTGATAGATCCAATGCAAGAAGATTGTTTTGGCCCTGCACAGTGTGATCAGATTTTCAAGGTTAATATGATTTTGATAAAACAGAAATGCAAATAGTGTACACAGGAGCCAATTGTTTAGTTCCCTGTAGATCTTCTGAGGCAGTAACAAGGTTGCTTCCTGATAAGACCTTGTGTTGTTCTGTAAGCATGCCACTCAGGAGTGCTGCCACTAACACCAGAAGATGTGACATGGAGTACAAATTCTAATGTGATATGATGGGGAAGGTGATGAAACAGGAAGGTAACAGAATAGTGTAGAGGGTAACTTTCATAGAATCGGAGGCCTGGAAGGGACCTCAAGAGGTCTTCTAATCCAGGATCCTGCACATAAGGCAGGACTAAGTATTAGCTCATCCAAGCTAGAGTTAATGAGCTGCACCTGCCATAATGAGGCCGCAGAAATTTATCACCTTTAGGCAGGATCATCCCTTCTCCCAGAGGAACACCCAGGATAAGTTCATCTTTGGTTTTCCCTGCATGACCTTGGGCAATCAGCTTGAATCTCTCTTTGCTTTAGTTCCTCATCTATAAAATAATAACACTTCGTTGCCTCACAAGAATTTTCTGAGACTAAAATTAATTCAGGTTTGTGAGGTAGTTAGTTATTAAGGTAATGAGCACTATAGAAAAGCCAATACGAATACATAAAGCAGGGCGGGATTACATATATAAAGTATGGAGAGGAAAGTAGGGCAAGTAAATAATACCTCAGGCAGTATTAACTTGCCTGGTGTTCTAGCACAGGTTTTGGGTGTGTTAGGGTGGGAACGGAAATCCAGAGAACTCTTGGGAGCTCAGAGAGAGGAAGGCTGGTGTTGTGGTTAAGGCATTAGACTAGGACTCTGATAAGCTGGGTCACGTCATCTGTTTTTTGTTTTTTGTTTTTTTTTTTTTGCTGCAGAAGCTCTCACCTCTTAAAATGAGACTTCTTAGCTCTTTGTGCCTCAATTCTGCATTGATAAAAAGAGGAAGATATTACCCTATGTTACAAGGGAATTGTCAGGACAAATTCCTTAGTGTTTGTGCTCAGGTGCTATGATGACAAATACCACAGAAAATCTTCCAAATAAAACAATCCCCACTTTTTAGCTTATGGAGTCCGTAATGGGAGACAGCCATATGTAAATATTTAGAGCAGGGGTCTCAAACACGCAGCGGCCCGCGGAGTTATTTGCTGCGGCCGCCAAGCTCCCCTCACCTGCTGGCCCCCTTCCCCTCAGCGCGCCTTGTCCCAGCTCCTCTGCCTACCTCCAGGTGCTTCCCACCACCAAACAGCTGTTTGGCAGCACATAGCACTTTCCAGGAGGAAGGGGGGAGGAGGCAGAGAAGAGGCGGGGCAAGTGCGAGGATTTGAGGAAGGGGTTGGAATAGGGGCAGGGAGGGGGCAAGTTGGTGTGGGGACTTTGAGGAAGGGGTTGGAATGGGGTGGGGAAGGGGTGGGGCCTCATCGAAGGGGTGGAGTGGGGGTGAGGCCCGGGGGGAGGGAGGGGAGGCTTTTGTACCTTTATATGAAAAGTTGTCAGTGATGCGGCCCTCGGGCCAACGTACTAGTCCTCATGTGGCCCTCGTGGTGATTTGAGACCCCTCATTTAGATGTTTGGCACATTTTTGTGTTCTACATTTATTTTTCAAAGTACATCAATATAGCAGTATTCACTATACTCAGGGAGAATAAAATAGTTGTTTAATAAATGGATCACTTGTTTGAATATTCAGTCATATTTTTAACTTACTGATCACACCAGACAATCAGTGTTCATCTCCAGTGCTCATTCATGTAGAAGCCTGCTGGCAAGTTCAGTTACAAATTGGATAACATGGTTCCTTTCAAAATAAAAATAATCCACCAAATGCATTGACAGTTGTGCTTCGTTTCTTTCTTAAAAGTGAACAAATGAACATCATCTTCTGCAGGTCAGGATACAGAACTCCAGTTATGGTCCCTTATCTGATGAGCAGAGCCCTGAGCAAATACAGACCATTTTGTAAATACACCTCTACCTCGATAAAACGCTGTCCTCGGGAGCCAAAAAATCTTACCACGTTATATCGAACTTGCTTTGATCAGCTGGAGTGCGCAGCCCTCCCCCCGCGCCCCCCCCGAGCACCGCTTTACCACGTTATATCAGAATTTGTGTTATATCGGGTCGCGTTATATCGGGGTAGAGGTGTACTGAGCGTATTATAATAGTCACAATAAAGTCATACGACAGTGAATGATTCTTTCCATGTAGTAATGAGCGTACATAAGGATAGATTTTTAGAACGTAGCCTCTATTTTTGAGGCTATTTTTGAGGATGTAATTATTTGTGTAATTAATTACAATTTTGTTCCTGCAAAAAGAGAAACCTGATTAAGGTTGGAGTTAAAATTTAGCCCTGGCTAAAAATTTTCATTGAAGAAAATTAAAGAAAATATGTGTTAGGGTATCAGGTAATGTTTTAAAATGAACTTACTAAGGAACACACTTTCTGTTTTTAAATTTTAGATTCTACAACCTATGCACATTTTCTCTTTAATGCATTCGACACTGATCACAATGGATCTGTGAGTTTTGAGGTAAGTGCTTTTATCAGTTTTTAACTCTAGGACTGAATGTACGTGCCTCTGTTGCTCACCAACTTCGCTTTTTTAGCTGTGGTCCAGATTTCAAGTTTTTCCAATGCATTGGCAATAGCCATTATTATTTTAGAGCTGCATCTCTCAGCATTGTAACTCAAACTGTGCTGCTGATGTAATGTTTGTTTAAAAGGCAACCTGAATTAGATGCAAGTGACATATAAGAACATATGATCTTGCTGAGTGCCTCCTGAGGGATGACAAGTGCTCTCAACTCCAATTGAAGTTAATGGGACTACTCAAATAAATAAGGATTAGTCACATGCACAATTAGTTTCCAGGAGCAAGCTTTACATTTAGAAAAATGTGGCTTCATGGCAAATGTACTGTACAACATAAGCATTTAAAATAAGCTCTTCCTCCACTTGAATGCCGAGACATGATTTCAGAGTTCTTGCACTTTGCCTGCCACATCAGATGACATCATCAATAGCATGGTAAAGAGCACAACTCCCTGGTGTGTTTTTTGCAGTAGTGATGTGTGTCATCAAATATTGAACGAGAACCATGATCTTAGGTCATGGAATTTAAAAAGTCTTTCAATTTACCTCTAAAGAATATGTTTATTTTATGTCACGTCCATCATGGAGAGATGCTATTCTCTTCACCGTTAAGGTCATGACTAGCTAAAATAAGCCCAATTTTAAATTAGTCTGAAATTTCTCACATGTGCTAGTTTGTAAGAGAATAATTTCTCTCAGAGTCTGGCAATGATGCGGGATTACAAAGGACAATTTTACAAGTATTTTCACCCTTTTATTATTGATGCGTACTTGTAATCTGAACAACATGGAAGCAGGTGCCTTTGCCAAGCACGTATTCTGTGACTAGTGTGTATAAAAACCAAATTCATTGGGGTTTTGCTATATTTAAAAAGAAAACAGCAACAAGATTTTGTTTAGGCTTTAGGTTTATTTGAAAACACATGGGCCCTTATTCTGCATCTGGATCCATGAGGTGGACCTCTGCCAACTGAAGTCAAGGAGGCTCTTTGCGGTGCCAAAGCAGAATGAGGGCCTTAATCCATATCTTTGATAGATGGACTGATGGGTTGCTCCTCCTTTCTCCTCAAACTGACAACAGAAGAGGTTCTGATAGTGCATAGTCATTTGCTTGATCACACTTTGGTTCATTATGAAATATACTCAAGAGACCAAATAACCCATGTCAGTCAGGTTTATTGCTATAAGCCAGCGGTCGGCAACCTCTGTCACACGGCTCGCCAGGGTAAGCACCCTGGCAGGCCGGGCCAATTTGTTTACCTGCCGCATCAGCAGATTCAGCCGATCGCAGCTCCCACTGGCTGCGGTTCGCTGCTCCAGGCCAATGTGGGCGGCAGGAAGCCGCGGACAGCACATCTCTCGGCCCGCACAGCTTCCCGCAGCCCCCATTGGCCTGGGACGGCGAACCGCAGCCAGTGGTAGCTGTGATCGGCCGAACCTGCTGACGTGGCAGGTAAACAAACTGGCCCGGCCCACCAGGGCACTTACCCTGGCGAGCTGCGTGCCAGAGGTTGCCGACCCCTGCTATAAGCCAATAATAATAATATAGTACAGGAAACAGGTTCTTTATGATACCAGTCTCTGGGAAGCTTTCTCATGCTGAATTGTTACATTTACATCACAAAAGATGAACTCTCCAAGTTACACCTCTAAAGCCATCTTTTTATACCCTACCTGTTCACAAGTAAAAAGTACTATGTACATCATATGAAACTAGATTTAACCGATCAGCTTTCTATCTTGTTTTTCTGGTACAATGGTGTACCGCTTATCTCTTTGTTCTGAACACGTATTTCAGAAGGACATGAGGCACCTCCTAGGTTTGTACTAGGGTAGAACAATCAGATGTCTTGTCCTCTTCCTTTGGGACATTCCTGTACAGGCTTGTGAGAGCAACTCCCTTTCTGTTACTATGGTAAAGCACTCATCTGTCCTGATCTTGACAGTTTACCTATTTGCTGAAAACAAAACTTACTTCAGTGAATGCAAGGGAAGAATATAAAAATGGCCATGCTGGGTCAGACCAATGGTCTATCTAGCCCAGTAACCCGCTGTAACTCCCAACAGTGGCCAATGCCAGATGCTTCAGAAGGAATGAACAGAACAGGGCCGTTATCGAATGATCTGTCTCCTGTCATCCACTCCCAGTTTCTGTCAATCAGAGGTTTAGGGACACCCAGAGAAATGAGGTTTCGTCCCTGACCATCTTGGCCAATAGCCATTGATTGACCTATCCCCCGTGAACTTACCTAATTCACTTTTGAACCCAGCTGTACTTTTGGCCTTCACAACATCCCCTGGCAATGAGTTCCACAGGTTGACTATGTGTTGGGATACGCAAAACTTAACATAAGTGAGCAGGGTTGGTTATATAAAAAAAACATAGCCGATTTAGGCAATATAACTGCTATAATATTTGTGCTTAATGCTATTTGTGCTTAATGTATACGAATATGGTGTGGATAATACATATAATATTAGCATATATTATCCAACAGAGGTAACCCTGGCAAAGAATTGTTTGCACCAATTTTCTAGCCACATTTCTGCTGTTATTGTCTGTTATTGAAAAAAGTCACATTCATTTCCAGCATAGGTTTTCAGGTTCAATTTTGTACGGTATTAACCTAGGTAGAGTGATCCAGATCTCATTTATACTGGTGTTAAATCCAGAGTAGCTTTATTGCGATTTAAGGAAACTGGCCCAACATTCTTTTAATATGTAGCAGCATAATACCTACAAACTAACTGCAGAATATGAATACCTAAGTACTTCTTTTTATTCTTTAAAGTAGTGTAAAAAATTTCTAAACATATTACCCAGTAGTTAAATATAGACAGCATGTAGATTCATTAGGCAGTGTGAAGAAATTATTCTAGAAGGAATAATTTTCCTTACTTATAAATTGCAACTTTGCTAAGTTTTTTCTATACTGATTCATATTTAGGTATGGCTGTCCTCCAGCCAGTAAAAGAAAACAGAGAGGAAAAGCTCTAGAAAGCTGGGGCATAAATACTGGTTTATCACCAGCTGTTTCCTTAGTACTTGTGGTAAATTGTATTTACTGCTAAAATGCTCTCTATCTATAACCTCATTATATCAAGAACAAATCACATGGGCTTTTATATAAATAAGGTGTTTGGATTGGTACAGGAAGAGCCAGAAGAAGTGCAATTTCCTTTCCTCGATATTCTCCTTTACCAACCTAATTTGTAGGAATATAATAAAAAACATGGATTTGCTGGAATTGTGGAGAACGGAGAAAGCAATCCTATGCTCCAACTTTTTTGAGGCATTTTCACTCCATTTTTCAACCAGCAGCTGCAGTGAGGAGTGAGGATATGGCATAACTATGTATTACACCCCATTTGAGCCCCAGTCTTGCAAAGGTTTATGTAGATGCTTAAATTTTAAGCCCTTGAGTTGTCACTTTTAACTCAGTGGGACTACTTGTATGCTTGAAATTAAATACATGCATAATTTTGTGCTGCATTAGGGCCCAAATTGTCTGAGTCATAGCTGAGTGAGCAGCCCTGATCCGACTTTGGGTTTGCCTCATAGCCATGGCTTATCTCCCAAAGGCGAGGCATCAAGCTATAGCCTTCCTTTCCCAAAGCCTCAAACCCAATCCGGCAAAAGCAGTGTGTGCCTGCCTTCAGCTCCTGAACAATGCATTTGTAAACAAGTCTGAAGTGTTCAGAAAAAATGTTCATGCGGTAAATCTTTAGAATGCTTTCAATTTGGATTTCTGCAACTCTGCCCGAGGTTCAAGTAGAGTTTATTTGTACCCCCCGTCCCCACACAAACACACACACAACTTTAAATGAGTGTAGGGCTCATAAAAGGTGCAAGAGTCAAAACCGAGAATCTAAAACACTGGTTCTTCTTCGAATGATGGTCACTATATGAATTCAAAAGGCGGGTGCACATGCGCACCATGCACTGGAGCTGGAAGTTTTTCAGCAGCTGTGTCCATTGACCTGCATGGCCGCCTTATGTCGCCATATACTCCCTGTGAGGTTATAAAGACTATGCAGGGCGACGTGCCGTCAGTTCCTTCTTACCACATGGTTGGAGCTGGAATCCTCCCTTTGCACTCATACACTCTACAAGAATGACGGTAGATAGTTCTGTTTCCTTTTTAATTCATACTTCTGTAATACATTAGTTAGTGTATATAGTAGCCCCTTCCGGGGCCTCTCCCAACCCCTTTGCATTCCGGAGTGCAAGAACTGCACCTTATGCCCTCACTCATTCTCTGTGAGCAATGAGCACACAAATTGCCTCTACTGCCCAGGTGAGACACACCTTGTCACCCACTGAGATATCCGCAAGTCCTTCCTGTCAAAGATCTGCGACACTCAACTTTTGTGCCTCCGCAAGTTCCTCATGGCGGAGGCGCTCCGGCCTCATGTAGAGTCTGATCCCGGACCGGTGGTGCCAGTGATACACTGCCCATCACCGGCAATGAGCGCTTTGCCCTTGGCTTCACTCCCGGATCCATCGGCACCACCAAGACATGAGAAGGTGCACAAGGACAGTCACGAGCGCGCTCAAACACCACAGCAGATCCCCATCGCAGACTGCTGTGACTCACCGCGTTTCCTCTCTGAGGTGGGCCACCCCCTAAAGCGGGGCAAGGCGACTCTGAAGCGAGACCCACCAGCACCGCCGGTTCCTGCAATGACTAAGGATCCCGACAGCCCGCTGGTGTGCACTCCTCAGCCACAGCAGGATTCTTCAGGTTCCACTCCGCATATCCTCTGCTCAGAGCGGCAGACAACGGGATGAGCCCTGGACATTGGGCCAGATGGATCCGCTGGTCCCCACATCCCACCTTGAGCTATTGTACCTGCCCTTGCTGCTTCTTTCAGCCTCCCGCCCACCTATGCCAGCGGATGAGCCACTCCTCCTCAGCTGTGACCCATCCCTGCTGGTCGCGGTACCACCCGCACCAACGGCTCTGCTACTTCTGGAAGCTTCTTCAGACTTGGAGGGCTTCTCAACAGAAGAGTTGTCCTTCTCCTTGGTCTCCCAGCGTAGTGTGGTCTCCTGGGTGCGCCCACCTTTTCCAGCCCACCAGCCTGGGTAGTACCTGTATCCATGGGGCCCGCAGTACTATCAGGAACTGGCCTTATGGCACCATCGATCCCAACAGCAGCGCCCTCCTCTCCAGATGAGGTCTTTATCCCACTGACCCTCTCGCCTCCTGACAATCACCATCAGTAACAGGAGCTGCTACAGAGGGTGGCCCTCGATTTAGGCATCCCCCTAGAGGAGGTCCAGGGCCAACCAGACCGTTTGTTGGGCATTCTCCAGCTCCGGGGTCTGACGCGAGTAGCTCTGCCCATTCACAGTGCAAACCTACAACCCACCCGAGTGGTGTGGCACACACTGGCGTCTTGTGCCCTGACACTCAAGAGGTAAGAACGCAGGTACTTTGTGCCAGCTAAGATGGCTGACTTTCTGCTTTCCCACCCCCCTCCAGCCTCACTGGTCTCACACACACGACCACTGAACAGGAGTGCCAGCACTCCACCACTTTCACTCCCATCAATAAGGCAGCGAAACGCCTGGACCTCCTGGGTCACAAAGTCTACGCTTCTGCGACCCTTCAATTCCAACTATCAAGCTCTGCTGGTGAAGTACATTTTAAACAATTATACCAAGCTGGCAGAGTTCTTAGAGGACATCCTGCAGGACAAGCACCAGCGGTTCTAGGGCCATGTGATGGCCAAAGTCAGCCTCCAGGCCACAATGGATGTGGCAAAAACGTCTTCCCAGTCCCCAGCCACAGGGGTGGCAATGAGATATGATGCGTGGCTCCAGTTGTCTGGTTTTCCCAGGGAGGTCCAATCCACCACCGAGGACCTCCCTTTCGACAAGGACTAGCTGTTCTCCACAAAAACAGACGAGGCCCTGCATTCACTAAAGGACTCGTGGGTGACCTTCCGGTCCTTTGGGATCTACACCCCTGGCCCCACCACCGACAATCTAAGCCACAGTTCTGGCCACGCCCCTACCTGCCGTACCAACCCACATAGACTAGGTCCCAAGAGCCGGCCCGCTGGTGCCCTCACTCCCATCACCCATGGCCATCGGCTTCCACTGCCACACCTTGCCACCAGCAGAAGGCCCAATTTTTATGTGACTGTCAAGAGCTGTGAACCCCCACATGCCACTGCCTGCAGCCCCTGTGCCATCTAAGGGGGGAGGGATAGCTCAATGGTTTGAGCATTGGCTTGCTAAACTCAGGGTTGTGAGTTCAATCCTGAGGGGGCCACTTCGGGATCTGGGGCAAAAATCTGGCTGGGGATTGGTCCTGCTTTGAGCAGGGGGTTGGACTAGATAACCTTCTGAAGTCCTTTCCAACCCTGATATTCTATGATCTTGGGGGGCCATCTTGCTCTATTTGCCCACTAATGGTGGAAGATCACCACTAATCAATAGGTATTGGAGATATTATTACACAGCTACTCAACAGAATTCCTCACCAGCCCCCTACCCGCCAGGGAGCTCTGCTCTCCACCCCCTTCATCGGCAGGGGCTTCAACTCCCTATATTTTCTCATCCAGAGGCTTGATCCTCTTTTATCAGAGCGCACATAGACTCAATCACAGCACAAGCCTTTCGCCCAGCAGACCACTTCACCACCCTCACGGCACCCCGCGCCAAAACCCACACATAACGGTGCACTGTTGTCTCTGTCACCGTGCGTGTGCCTCCATATGCACTGCCTACAACTGTGGCCTCTCTTGGTCTGCAGGCCCCAACTTGGACTCGGCCTTGACCATTCCTAGCTAGGTCCACACATCGCTCACCTAGTAGACCAATCCTACCAAAGTGCTCCAAGGCACCTCGTTCGCCACCTCCGTCCCCACGACCACCCTCACCAGGGATGCCTGATGGGGTAGGGCGCATATTTGGCAGGCCACACCGCTCAGGGAAGGTGGACTCCCAGGGAAGTGCGCATGCACATCAATGCACTGGAGCTGCATGCGGTCCAATGGGCCTGCTACATATTCCTGCCTCTTCTCTGTGGCCAGCACATTCAGATCCTCTTAGACAACACCATCACTATGGCATACATAGACAGGGTGTCACCAGATCCTGATCACTTTGCACAGAGGCTGTCCACCTCTGGAACTGGTGTGTCTGCCACAACATCGTGCCCCACGCAGCATACCTCCTAGGGGCGCAGAACTCTCTGGTGAACACACTCAGCAGAACCTAGTACCTCAACCACGAGTGGCAACTCCATGGCCCCATGCTCCACTCCATCTGTTGGACCTCTGGCATCCCCCTCTGGGACCTCTTTACCACCCAAGCAAACCGCAAGTTCCCCCTCCACTTCTCCAGGGCGGCCAGGGGTCAGGATCCAGAGGTGAATGGCGGCCTTTGGTATGCTCTTCCACCAGGTCCTCTGCAAGATCCACCGAGATTGGGCCACAGTCATCTTGCTAGCCCTGCGCTGGCCCCGACAGCCTAACCTACTCAGACTGTTGGCCCGCCCACCGATCAACCTCCTCAACTGGCCAGAGCTTCTCACCTAAAACCACTGCAGGGTTTGCCACCCCAACGTGGGCTTGCTTCAATGGATGGCCTGGTTTTTGGATGGGGCTCGGCAGTAGGCAACACCTGTTCATCGCCGTCCACTGTATTCTTACACAGAGTAGAGGGGAGTCTATGAGGGCATGCTATGCCACAAAATGGAAGCACTTCACCTCCTGGACACAATGATGACACCTCCCCCTCCATGCTGTCTCTGTGCCCATCATCCTAGACTACCACCTGGAGCTCAAGAACTCAGGCCTTGCATTCGGCTTGATCCATGACCATCTTGTGGCACTCAGCACCTTCCTCCCTCCCATGGACGGCCAGTTGGTATTTACTCACCTTACCACTATCCAGTTTCTGAGGGGCCTGATGAACTGCTTCCTGCCACTGCTAACAGCCCCTTGCCCCAGGAACTCAACCTCGTGCTGTCTGCCCTCACCCAGTCTCCATTCGAACCCCTGGCCGCATGTTCCCTGGCCCACTTATCCATGAAGGTCCTCTGCCTGGTGGGTCAGTGAACTGATGGCCATGATGGCTGACCCCGTTTTCCATAGAGAAAAGGTCTCCATGAGCCTTCACACTAAATTCCTCCTAAAGGGAGTCTTGAGTTTCATCTCAACCAGTTCATCCATCTCCTAGTCTTCCATCCTAAATCCCACGCCACTCCCGTGGACAGCACACTGCATTCCCTGGACATCTGCAGGGCACTGGCCTTCTACTTGGACAGAACATGTGTCTTTCATTCCGCCTCTTCGTTGCCATCACAGAACGATCAAGACGGAAGGCACTCTCCTTGCAGCACACATCAGTTGGATCTCTAACTGCATTACAGAATGCTATGCGCACTCCAATGAGACATTGTAACTGCAGGTTCTTCAAGATGTGTGGTCCCTATTTGTATTTCAATGCCCGCTCACCTTCCCCTCTGCTCTATGCTGTGGTAAGAGGGAGACTAAGGCGTGTCGCCCTGCATGGCCTCTTACAACCTCGCAGGGAGCATGTGGCGACATAAGGTGGCCACGAGAGTCAAAGGACACTGCTGCTGAAAAACTTCCTTCTCTGGCGAATGGCGTGCACTCGCATTTGGAATACAAATAGGCACCACACATCACAAAGAACCTCCAGTTACAGGTAAGTAACCACCTCTTACTAACCTTTCTGCTTCCTTGAGATTAGGCTCTTTGGGCTAGATTCACAAGGGGGACTTAGATGCCTAACTATCAAATGCCTGAGTCCAACATTTAGGCTTCACTAGCATTCAGGCCCTAGCCACCTAAAATTCCCCTAGCATCTGAATTTCTGCTGCTGGGTATGTGCACAGCCACCTAAGTCCTGATACCACTGAGCATCTCAGTGCCTCATACCTAAACTCAGGTGGGATTCCCTAACTATGCATTCCCCCCACCTATCTTGCCCATGGACCCCAATCTGGTAGGAGTGCTCAGAGTGCGCTTACCAGATTGGGCCCTGCAGAAAACACAGCTGGAGAAAGCACTCCCAGGATCCATGGTTAGAGCACTTACCTAGGTTCAAATCCTTACTTTGCCTCCTATAGTGCAAGACTTGAATCCAGGTCTACTACCACCTACATAACTGCTGGGGTGGGTATCTTTTAACACTCTCGTTGAAGCTGTTCCACTTTGTATAAATAATAAAGTATTTATTGGAGCAGGTACTGGAACCTGGGTGTCACAGGAGAATTTGCTAATTTCGCTCTTTCACTGGCCCAGTGAATATTTAATTATTTATACAAAGCAGAACAGCACTAATAGCAGAGATTGAGACATACTCATCCCAGACTAGCCTGCTGATTAGGGCATTCACTGGGAGGTGAAAGACCTGAGTTCAAGTTTCTGCTCTGGATCAGATAGAGTGGGGATTCAAACCTAAGTCTCCCACAGCCAAGAGCCTTAACTACTGGGCTATTAGGTCTGGATGTACGCATACACTCTCCATTTTTGTCTTTTGTGCAGAGCCTGAGCTTGTAGCGTGCTTTGAGAATGGCTCCGCGATCAGGCCCCACTGATGAGATAAGTGGGGATACACACCGTTTGAGAATCCTGGTTCAGGGCCACAGCCCGACTTGCAGAAGGACTCCAAGCCACTCAATAGCTGTGGGGTACCATCAGGACTTAAGCAGCTTTGCACATGCCCACCAGCAGAAACCTTGGCACCTAGTGACCTTATGCCCCTGTGGGATTAGGTGGCTGAGCAGTGGTTTTTTTGCAAATGTCAGTGATGTCTAATGTTGGACTTAGGTGCCTATGTGAATCTGGCCCTTTAGAGCATAAATCCCATGGATTGTTTTCTATGAGACTTGCCTCCTCCAATTGCCTACATCACTTTGAAAATGGGATTTAGCTGTCTAATTCACTTAAATATCTTGGAGAATCTGGGCCTAAGTGCCAGTGGGAGGATCTGTGCCTTAGCCCTTGCAACTCACAGGAGAGCAGTGCGTAAATACCTTTAAATATCTGGACCTGCCTTCAATGCTTATTGAAGTTAGTGATCCTGATCTAGAATGACGTCTAGTTGATGTTGCTTAGAGACTTATAGACTCTGGGCCAGTGGGAACTGAGATCACTCAGTAATCTCCAACTAATACTCATCACTGGCAGGGTTGAGGTGTTGTGTACTAGATCCACAAAAAGATTTAGGTAGCCAAATGCCCTTTTGGGTGCCCAGAGGCCTGGTCTACACTGGTAGCAGTTGGTACGGTATGTGTAGCTGGACGCTGCAGTGAAAGGCTCTGGTGAGGCAGGGCAGGGGCGGGCAGCAGAAAAAGGCTCTGGCACTGAGTCGGCAGTGGGGCATTACACGGCTAAAAATAGCAGCGTAGCCATTGGAGGCACAGCAGAGCTGTGTAGGGTACATACTTGTAGGTTCTGGTATCTCTTTACTCTGCTCCCCTAAGCAGTGTGTCACCAGCTACACTGCTATTTATACCCATGCTAGGGTGTGTGTGCAGTGTTTGTACTCTAAGTGGAGACATAGCCTTAGGTGACACTGGGATTCTCCAAGCCCCCACTCAACTGCTGCCTAATCCTGTAGGTGCATAAGTTTTTGCCAGAGAGCATGGGCACTATTGCCTCAATCTAGGTGCCTATCTCACATTTTAGCCCCCGTGGGATCCTCAAAGTAGGCTTCCACTGCCTGTCTCGTCTGCAGGATCTGATCTGTTATGTGAGCTCAGAGCAGGCCTAAATCCTCACAAAATTGCTGGAGGTGATGGGGAGAAAGAGGTGGCCCCCTTAGAACCTTAGCCTAGTAGTTAGGACACTTACCCAGAATATGGGAGAGACAGGATCTAATCCCATCTTTGCCTGCTGTATCAAAGGGATCTGAATTTGGGTTTCTTATCTCTGAGGCATATGCCCAAACCACTGGCCTGTAGAATAATTCTAACTCTCTCTTTGGCTTCTTGCACAGTTAATTATTTAGATACAGTGGAACTGTGTCAACAGAAGACATCCCACACCAGAAATTAAGTAAGAGTGTGCTATCCCAGCATACCTCGTAACCCATGGGTTAGGGCTCTCATCTAAGAGACGAGACACCCAAATTCAAATCCCTTCTCTACCTGGGGGCGGGGGAGGGATTGAACCTGAATTTCTCACATCCTGAGTGAATGCCCTAACCACTGGGTTAAAGTCTGTAAGGGGGCTGCAGCTGCCACCTCCATTTTGTTGCAACCCCTCCCCCACAACAATCAATCAAACAAAAAAAAACAGCTACCGCGCAGTGCTTTATTTGTAAGGAGAGGTGCTGGGGCTCAAGCAATTAGTTGCCGGGGTAATGCAATTTTTTTTAAACTGCCATAGCTGACGTGATAAGCCCAGAGGTGCTGGGGCTATGAACTGCCAAGCTTAGAAGTGCTGGGGCTCAGCCCCGAAGCCCTGGCATAAATTAAGCACTGATTATGGCTGAGAAGCTCTGGAGTTAAATGCCTATCTCCCTGACAGTGGTGGGCTTAGACCACACCTCTCTTGTCAAAACTTAGGTAGCACAGCATGCGGTCTTCTATGGCTCCCATGCTTATGTACCTATTGCTCCCCACATATTGTATAGGGTACCTAAAAGTTAGTCCCTTGGTGGAGCCAACCCTACCTGCATACATCTCACTTCTGCAAAAGAGCTGCTTAAAGCCTTTGGTTGTGATCTATGAGTAACTTAATTAATCATCCTTGGACAAACAAATAAAAGTTATCTCTTAACAAAGTTGTCAATGACTTTCTGATTGCTTTTGTCTCAGTTAGTCCTTGAGGAGAACTAATCAATTAAGTAACAACCTTAATAGATCAGAGGGGTAGCCGTGGTAGTCTAGAGCTGTAAAAAGCGACTGAGAGTCCTGTGGCACCTTATAGACTAAGGCATTGGCTACACTGGCACTGTACAGCGCTGCAACTTGCTGCGCTCAGGCGTGTGAAAAAACTCCCCTCTGAGCGCAGTGAGTACAGCACTGTAAAGCGCCAGTGTAATCAGAGCCTGCAGCGCTGCACGCTCGCTCGCAGCGCTGCCAGCTATTTCCCTCGGAGAGGTGGAGTACATACAGTGCTGCGAGACCTCTCTCGGCTACACTCGCGTTTCACAGCGCTGCTGTGGCAAGCGCTGCCACGGCAGCGCTGTGAAGTCCCGAGTGTAGCCAAGCCCTAACAGACGTACTGGAGCATAAGCTTTCATGGGTGAATACCCACTTCGTCAGATGCACCCACGAAAGCTTATGCTCCAATACATCTGTTGGTCTGTAAGTTGCCACAGGACTCTTTGTCAATCTTAATAGAGTACTAACATAAAACTCAAAATTAGGAAACTGAAAAGTAAAGCTCCTAATCATGTCTTCCTCTGTATCTTGTTCAGGGTCAAATGAACACTGGCACTTAATACTACTAATAAAAAGCCATTGTATGCAAAAAAGTAACGTGCATGGAATGGCTGCAGAACTGGCTCCAAGGGTCTGTCTGTGGATCATATAAAAGATCATACACTTGTTTGGTGCCCTACAGATTGTTTTCATCCATTTCACAGTGGTTCACCTCACAAAGCCCACAGTGGCAGCTGGCACTTTTGCTGATAGTTTTAGCATGGTGACAGTGCTCTGGGATGGGCACTAATTGAAAACCCAAGGAGGCAGAGAGAGATATTTTCTTACCAAAATAGTTTCTCAAGGGCACAGGTGAGCTACATGCGTGCCTGTATTCTGCCTTATGTGGATAAATAATGGATTTCAGGTTCCAGCACTCATAACTTGGTTGCTTCCCAAAGCACTAAATTGCACACACAGAATTTAAATAAAAATAATAGGAAATAATTTTAAACTGGATTGGCCCCCATGAACAAGTGATGGATGAAAGGTCAGGCAGAAGAAATGCTGCTGTTTTAGGTGACACATATTTTGAACGTATATATTATGTATGTCAAGGGCACCCAGAGTTTGGATAGGCATCCTCACATTTGTAAGTTTTTAGACTGAAATCTACATAAATAAATAATATACACAGTGACGTTTGGCATGAGCGGGCTAAAAATGTACGATATTAAAGATAAATTATACTTTTTTTAATGGAAAAGATTAATCAGCTTTTTCATCCCTCTAGACTTTGATTGCTATGTTGTGTCTGTCTGAAATGAAAGCATATACATAGCAAAAAACTCAGCATGAGGGTTCTTAGTCAACACGTCACAACTTTCTATCAGAGTTGGTCAGTATTAGCACTTCAGAGATGGACTTACACCTTAGAGCAAGGCGAACATTCAACCAAAAAAACCCAATTTACTTTCACAGTAGTGTCTACTATTCCCATTGGTATTAGAGCTGAAAATATGAGGTCAAGCCAGGGGCTGATCTTGCAAGATGTGGAGCACATTCAAAGAGCTGAGTCTTTTCAACACCCGTGAGGCTCAATGTGCACTCAGCTCCATGCAGGAGGTGCTCCAAAATATGCCCTTAAGCCTTGAATGCTCAAGTTTTAAGATGGGAAGATAAAGCAAGAGGAACATTTTTCTGCCTCTCGCAAAATGGCTAGCTAATTTGGTCATCATCCATGCTTCTGCTTGGCCTCTGAGGAAGTGTACCTTGAGTACAGAATACAGACGGTGAAGGGGAGCAAACAAGGGAATGGTGGAGCACCAGAAAGGGGTAGTGTGGGGAGTAAACAGGAGAGAATGCTCAATGGAGAAGAGCAGAGCAATGAATTAATTGCCAGCATGAAAGCTGACAATACAGCATTAGGCGTAGCAGAGTTCAGGAAAAGATCCATCAAGATTTAGCACACAGAGAAATGGGAATGATGATTGTTAAAATTATATGAGCAAATCTGTTCTGAATTTCCTGAAGCATAATGGTTTAATATTTGGCAGTATGCCTTCAAAGAGCCATGTAGAGATTTAGCCCTGAGTCGCTGAAACTATAAGTAAGTTCAGTAAAATGTTTTTCAGGATTCATAACTTTAAAATGCATTATGAGGCAAGTGTACTAATACTGGAAACTATGAGGAAATCAGCAAGCCCCAGGGTACACTAAACCAACTAGTCAAGAAAGACAAAAAGAATAGGAGTACTTGTGGCACCTTAGAGCTTAACACCCCACATTCTACAAGCCATTACCCTCTGATCCCACTGAGGGTTACCAAAAGAAACTACACCATCTACTCAAGAAACTCCCTGAAAAAGCACAAGAGCAAATCCGAACAGACACACCCCTAGAACCCTGAGCAGGGGTGTTCTATTTGCTACCCAAGATCCATAAACCTGGAAATCCTGGACGCCCCATCATCTCGGGCTGGCACCCTAACAGCAGGATTGTCTGGCTATGTAGACTCCATCCTCAGGCTGTACGCTACCAGCACTCCTAGCTATGTTTGAGACACCACTGACTTCCTGAGGAAACTACAATCCATTAGTGATCTTCCTGAAAACACCATCCTAGCCACTATGGATGTAGAAGCCCTCTACACCAACATTCCACACAAAGATGGACTACAAGCCATCAGAAACAGTATCCCCGATAATGTCACGGCAAACCTGGTGGCTGAACTTTGTAACTTTGTCCTCACCCATAACTATTTCACATTTGGGGACAATGTGTACCTTCAAATCAGTGGCATTGCTATGGGTACCCACATGGCCCCACAGTATGTCAACATTTTTATGGCTGACTTAGAACAATGCTTCCTCAGCTCTCGTCCCCTAACGTCCCTACTCTACTTGCGCTACATTGATGACATCTTCATCATCTGGACCCATGGAAAAGAAGCCCTTAAGGAATTCCATCATGATTTCAATAATTTCCATCCCACCATCAACCTCAGCCTGGACCAGTCCACACAAGAGATCCACTTCCTGGACACTACAGTACTAACTGATGGCCATGTAACCACCACCCTATACCGCTATACTTACCTACATGCCTCCAGCTTTCATCCAGACTACACCACTCGATCCATTGTCTACAGCAAAGCTCTACAATACAATCACATTTGCTCCAACCCCTCAGACTGAGACAAACACCTACAAGATCTCTATCAAGCGTTCTTACAACTACAATATCCACCTGCTGAAGTGAAGAAACAGATTGACAGAGCCAGAAGAGTACCCAGAAGTCACCTGCTACAGGACAGGCCCAACAAAGAAAGTAACAGAACGCCACTAGCCATCACCTACAGCCCCAATTAAAACCTCTCCAGCGCATCATCAAGGATCTACAACCTATCCTGAAGGACGATCCATCACGCTCACAGATCTTGGGAGACAGGCCAGTCCTTGCTTACAGATAGCCCCCAAACCTGAAGCAATTACTCACCAACAACCACACACCACACAACAAAAACACTAACCCAGGAACCTATCCTTGCAATAAAGCCCGTTGCCAACTCTGTCCACATATCTATTCAGGGGATACCATCATAGGACCTAATCACATCAGCCACACTATAAGAGGCCCATTCACCTGCACATCTACCAATGTGATATATGCCATCATGTGCCAGCAATACCCCTCTTCCATGTACATTGGCCAAACCGGACAGTCTCTACGTAAAAGAATAAATGGACACAAATCAGACGTCAAGAATTATAACATTCAAAAACCAGTTGGAGAACTCTTCAGCCTCCCTGGCCACTCGATTACAGACCTAAAAGTTGCAATATTACAACAAAAAAAACTTCAAAAACAGACTCCAATGAGGGACTGCTGAATTGGAATTAATTTGCCATTAAATCAGGTTTGAATAAAGACTGGGAGTGGATGGGCCATTACACAAAGTAAAACTATTTCCCCATGCTTATTTTCCACCCCCCCGCCCCCGCCACATCTCCTTATCAAGTGCTGGAAATGGGCCATTTTCATTACCACTACAAACAGTTATTTTTATCTCCTGCTGACAACAGCTCACCTTAACTGATCACTCTCCTTATAATGTGTATAGTAACACCCATTGTTTCATGTTGTGTGTGTGTGTGTGTGTGTGTGTGTGTGTGTATATATATATATATATATATATATATATCTATCTTCCTTCTGGATTTTCCACTACATGCATCCAATGAAGTGAGCTGTAGCCCACAAAAGCTTATGCTACAATAAATTTGTTAGTTTCTAAGGTACCACAAGTACTTCTATTCTTTTTGCGGATACAGACTAACACGGCTACTACTCTGAAACCTATCAAGAAAGACAGGACTTCAATAGAGCTTTGCGGCCTTAGATGTACTCAATATGTACTTTGAAGGGTAACTGTACTGGCCATACAGAAGAAAAAACAAAACACTAAAACATAATGCATCAGACCCTCTTTGTAAGGCCATTAGCTGTTTCCCCCAAAATGTTGGCTTTTTTTCCAACTCTGCTTTCTTGAATAAACATGTAAACCTGACCAGTGTCAATACAGAATTATTTAACCTTTGTAGCCAATGGGCTTGGTGCTACTCTAGGACTTTATTGCTGTTGGATATATTCCCATTTCAATTTGAGCCTTTAAATCGTTTGGTTATAATCTCTATGGCAATGACTATATCACATCACAAAATCAGGTCAGGAGTAACTAGGAGACAAGGGACTGGGAAAGATAAAGCCCTGGTTTCACCAAGTCTCTTTGAAAATTAAATAAAAATATGAAAGAAATACAACTAATAAATAAGTTTGTTTGACTTCTTTGTCAAGTCTCTGTTAAAGTGTGAATGACGTTCATGCTGCTATAAAACCATATTAATTATGAAACACAAATCTAGTTCTAGCACTGGTGTAACACGAGTGTATTAATTGTTAGACTTCTTGGCCTATAGGGAAGTAATGTAGCCGACTAATTTCATTCTTTGAAAGCTGACTATGTTACTCTGTCAGAGTTATCTACCACCAAGTATCAAAGGAATGGATTCAGATTTTGTTGTTTTACTTCTGTAGACTCTCTCTACAATATTTTAATGTACAATCATCTCTGTATTTCATATAGAGGGGGTAAAAATAAAGTTAAGTTTCTCTAATGAATAGTTTTCTCAGAATTGCCTTTTTTTGTTTGCACTCCAATTTATAGAGCAGCCAGCCTCTGAAGAAAACCTCTGCAGAGGTGTAAGAGCTGAGAATATTACCTTTATTATTGTGTGTGAAATTTACTCCCATGTAGCGTTCCACAATAAGTCATATATGCCATTTAAGTCCCAGTTAAGCCTTAAATTGAGGGTTTAAGACGTACATAGATTTTGTTCAGGACCCGTGTACAGCAGTGATGTGTTTTTTCCCACATTGACTTCAAAAGGAGTTGCTTGCATGCAGCATTTTATACGGTTAAGTCATACACTACAGTGCATTCAATCCATTAACAGAAGGAGGCTACAAAACTGATTGTTGCTTGTATTATATTAATCCACCATGAATTAGCAATAATACATAAAAAGTCTGGAAGGACTTTTTTAAAAACCAGTCTTTACTACTAATTCCCAAAACAAGACGAAGCAACAGTCCTTCTTTCCAGCCTGGTATTACACTGGAGAATTTATCACATTGGAGTCCAGGATTTGAAAGTTGCATATTTAGAAAGATACAGCTCAGATTCAAACTACCTAGATTTTTTTTGTTTTCTTTCTAGGATTTCATTATGGGTCTCTCAATTTTACTCAGAGGGACAGTACAAGAAAAACTCAACTGGGCTTTTAATTTGTATGATATAAATAAGGATGGATACATAACTAAAGAGGTAAGAATTTATTTTGTAGCCACAACACAATAACTGAAACCACAGCATGTATGTGTCTTTTCGAGTTTGGTTTGAAAGGAACGTGGCTTTACAGAAACTGTTGTCAAAACTGAGTTCAGAGGCAAACAACTAGATAACTTATTTTCTTCCCACCACTTAAAATGGTTAAAATAAATGCATTTTACAGAAACTTTTTTAAAAAAAGATCGTTAAGAACTAGCCACAAATTTAGATTTTATTAGTAGTCATAGAAGTCATAGCTGGCAAAATTTCTTAAGAAAGAGGCACAATGGGCATGCTTTGGAGTACCTACATTTGCCCACAGAATTGCAAGAACTAGGTAGGGTATTTGTACATAAAAATATGTATCCAGAAATGCAAGTGAACACTTAACAACAAATTATCAGGGATAGATTTTTTTTTTTTTAAACACAGAATGTATTAAAATGCTATTATATCCTAAAGGGCCTTATTCTGCAAGGACTAGGCACATGCTGAATTTTACTCATCAAAGTCAATGGGACAATGCACATGTGAAGTGAGCATGCACATAAGTTTTTGCAAGATCAGGCTCCTAATCTGCTTACTGTAAATGATACTGGTACTAACAGTTTCAGCAAGACACTGCATAAAGTTTTTTTTTTTTTTTTAAATACAGTATTTTATTCAGCATACTGACAGATGAGTTACATGTTTTTAATCATTCTTATAGAGCACTGTTCAGCGACATATCTCAAAGCACCTTACAAAAGCTGGGGAAACTCACACACAAGGAAGTGATGTGATTTTGCCCAATTGCCTTCTGCTACAAATTTTCTGTTTGTTTGTTTCCACTTACTGGTCCACAGGAGCTTTCTTTCCACAATATCAGTGGACTTTTAGATATCATAAAGCATTTAAATTCAGAAGCATAAATCTGCATCTACTTAACGGTTTTCAGTTACTTAAGATGTTTTATCTATTTCTCTCTATTGTAGAACGTATGGAAGCTGCAGTAGCTAATTTAAACTTCAAAGTGATCCGTGTGCATTACATTCCTGAAGTTGTTCAATCACAATTTGACTGTGGCACAGTCTTAAATATTTCTTCTAAACTATAAATGCTCAAAAGAAACATTTACATAAACATGTTTTTCTCTTCAGGAAATGCTTGATATTATGAAAGCTATATATGATATGATGGGAAAATGCACTTATCCTGTTCTCAAAGAGGACACCCCTAGACAACATGTGGAAACATTTTTCCAGGTAGGGCAAAACAACAAAAAAGGATGGTCTACAAGAAAAATCCCATGTTTTGATTGGCAAACAATTTTGCACATCCTATTATTTTTGTTACTCTATCTTCCCTGTGCCCCCATCCCAACCTACTTGTCTGTCTGATCTGTCATGTCTTGACTTTTATATACTGGAAGCTCTCTGAGGCAGGGACTGAATTGTACTTATAGTGTCTAGCAAAATGATATGCTGACCTGGGTGGCCACCAGCCTGCAATATAACTCTGAAAAAAAGTAAATAAAATAAGTGATTTTAAGTAAGATTTTTCCATGATTTAAGCAAATGTTCTTATTTTTTCTGGACAGAAAATGGACAAGAATAAAGATGGGGTAGTTACCATAGATGAATTCATTGAAAGCTGCCAAAAAGTAAGTAATGATAAATTGATTTAGTTACTCCTATCAGCTGGCTAAGTGGTTGTCACACGGTACTACCAATTAGGATTTGGGTGTAAAGATGTAGCTTACACTTCTAGGCACCAGGGACCACATTTCCCAAGGCACCTTTACAAAAAAAATGTGTCTGGCAAACTGTTCTACAAAACAGTCGGTTACCTATGCAAACATATACAATATTTGTATTCATAGAGGTGATAGTTTTTGAAAAGCTAATGTTCACCTATTCTACTAGTGTGTTTGCATCCTCTTTCCGTGCAAAGCTACCATGTAGTAGACAATAAATTGTTATGTGAATATTTATTTGAGCCTTGTGCTGGGTAAATATCTGCCAGAATTCACATTTATTCATTGTAGGATAACTGAATGTGCTATTATTTAAGAACTTGTCTACAGTTAGACAAGACAGCCTTATAAAAATAAGTATTAATTTTTTCATAATAAAATTGCAGAAAACACCAAAGCTACTTGTTATTTGTACATTGTACAAGGTTACAAGCTATTAGAGGAACATGGTACATACAGAGGGTGTCATAACCACATTAAATCAAGTGTTGAGATCCAAACTGGAAAAAGGGCTAGCAACAATTGATTAGATCATTCAGATTGATTTTCTTGAGAAAAGAACTGTCAATGGCTAGAACAAACTAAAACCATCAATTCTGTCTACCAATAAATACAGTAAAGTACAGTAGATTTCAATGGACATACTAGCTCTATTTGGGTGTCCTTGGATAGGGGGAAAGGAGATTAGGAAAATCAATTATAAAAGAGTCAATGTATTACCCTTTTGGTATATGAGAGAAGGGGTAAACAAGACTAGGAAAAGCATGTCTATCCATGAGCAACAATTTATAAACACCTTGTATCCCGAAAGCTACACAGAAAATATGGTATGGACTTTGTCAGTTTTTTTACTTGCATCTCTAGGTATTCCATGGGAAATTCCTGTTGGATCAAAGACAAGGAGATAGTGAAAGGGTATAGAGACCTAGTCAATGATGTACTATTCTTAATAGCACTTCTCATGGTGGCTGATAAGCTTTGGATACCATTAACCATAGTGTCGATGGTGTTCTTTGCAGTGGATCCACTCCTTTCTAAGATTGCAGTGTTGCCGAGTACGTTTTCTTTCCTGGAGAGATCGGATATAGGGCGCTGTAGGATTTTATCTTGTCACTTCTCTTGTTCAGTATATCTGGAAGGCTGCTCAGGCAGACTGATCACCAGTAGGGAGATGGCATTCATCTGTCTCCCTCTCATTAAATGCCAATTCTGCTATTTCCTCAGTGCCTAACTGAGATTTGGATAAGGCTGGGTGTAAAATTACAGATGGAGTCTGGACAAGATGGCAATGATGCAGATGGGTAGGAAAATTCATCTATAGGAATGGAGGAGGATTATGCAGTAAGGGCTACAATGTGGTTCTTTTCCAGAATGATTCATGGCTTCAGCAGGCTGTTATAGCCTTTGGCTGTTTCTGAGTAATCAGATATGTTGGCACTGGCAGCTATAGTCTATCTCTGATTCATAACATGAGTGACAACCTTTAAATCCCTACATACTTTGGGACCCAGTAATTTGGGAACTCATTTCCTATATCTTGCCGTGGCTGTTAGGGTGTTGGGCATCAATGCCTGGAACTTGGCTTTTCAAGACTATCAGCAGATATTCTCAGTGTTTTGGTCTTCCCCTGACTCCTTAAAAACCCACATTTGATGAGCTTCAGATCACTCAAAAGAGAGCTTAATGATAAGCATGGTTGTGTTAGATATGGACACTTTGTTCAGGCCAAAACTAAAAATTTCAAGTGGCGACATGGAAGATGACACGTCAAGCATCTAATCACTCTTGGCCAAAAAATCTTTTTTTTTTTTTTTTTTTTTTTTTTTTTTTAACATCTAGCTTCGGTCTGTAGCCAGACTTAATTTCATAGATTCTATCTTTATTATTAAACAATGGAATTTCTCAGTGCGCCTTTTATTTCTTGCAATAGGTTCACTCTGTTATCCTTTATTCATCAATTTTAGAGATAAAACAATACATAAATGAACCAAAAACAAAGAAATTCTCTTCTGCAAAATTATTCTGTGTAACTGCATTTCCCACAGTGTGTCCTGAAATACAATCATTTCAGAATAGCAGGATCAAAATCAGCCTTCAACAGCCAATGCCAGTACCAGGTCCTTGTTTTATTTAAAAATGGTTTTGTGTGTATTAGCCCATATCACCAAGATTAATGTGTATACAGTGTGAAATGCAGTTTTTCTGATACTTTTCTATAATTTAGGAGTTGGTACTGTAATTGGGTTTGCTACACTTGTAAACTAACTATTAGTTGGATAACTGTGCATAGAAGAAACTACTGTAGTTAGTAGTCTTCTTCACTAGTTATTAACTTAAAAAAAACTCTGTAGCTTCCAAGGCCAATAGCATTGATTACAATTACAGTATATCAGAGTCTGTGGTCTTGCATAAAGGATAGTAAAGAGAGCCCAAGAGTACCACGAGATTTAATTGCATTGGCCTAAACACCTATACTAGCACTATCATCAGTTGTCTAACAAGATATCGGATTGTTATTAGCTCAGAGTGAATAAATTCTTTTGAACAGCCACTGATTTATAGTTGAAGTACAAAGCAACATCACAATGTTGATGGAATAGGAAGACTAAGAACAGATTCCCTTGTTCATTTCCTATTTCGGAACTGAGAAAGAGTGTTGAAAGAAGCTTTTAAAACACAAGCTAGACCTATGTTTAGCTGTCAGGCCCAAAGTTTTCCTGAAAAGAGATTGTAGGAAGTGGGACAGCTGTACAGTGCAGTGGGTAAAAAATGTGCTTGCTACCATTACGAAGACTGGTGTTCTATCCTGTTATTAAAGAGGAAATTTGGACAGCCTTCCACACAGCATCACAACTCTAGTAGTAGAGACATCTTTTGCTGGTAGGTAATTGGTATTTATTGGTTCTGTTTAGAACATCATGTGAAGAAAGGTTTTGTTGTTGGATTTGTTATGAAGTATTTTACTACTGTTTATCACATCTGACCTCATTAATGGAGTAGAATGAATAAACTATTCAAGGGAGTGGAGGGAGGATCTATTGGCTGCAATTCAATCCATATAAGACAGATAATGTTGGTTGGGAGAAGGAGCCATATGATTATACAGATATACTTCAGTGAGAGAGTACAAACGCCATTTGTTAAATACGGCTGCAGAACCCATGCGGTTTTAAGAAGATACTTGATTGCTCCTAGATGCCCAGGTTATGGACATGGTCAAGTACACTTTCTTTCAACTGCATTTGCTGAGACAAGTAACCCTCACCTTGAGATTGGTTTATGGTAATTAACTACATGACGAGACCACTTGGAAACTAGAGCTAGGGAAAAACATGAGCTAGTTTATTAGGTGGAGTTTCGTGCTGAGAGTTTATCATCAATAAGCTTCTGGGTGGAATTCAAGGCAAGGATTTTAACCTATTAAGAAAGCCCTGAATGATTTAGGCCCTAATTACGTGAGAGATCACAGCTGAAAAGGAGCTGGAACTACCTTGATCTAGGAGGTAGCACTCTTCATAAGATACTCTCTACTCTTAAATTCACTCTTCTTTTGGTCCAAAACTTGGACAAATACACGACCGAATTATTTTCTTAGGTATTGAGCGGTGGACGTTAAGGGGTAGTTTTATTGTAACTGCTGAGAGTCTTCATCATTATTATGTATATTTATTTAGTGTGGGATGACCAGTACATTTTGATGATTCTGAGAAAGATAACTGTGTAAAGGCACCTCTAAAAGTTTAAATAAAAATGGATTAAATTTAATATCGACAAACAGAAGTAGAATCAGAGAACACTATGTCGTACTGCCAGTGGGGAAAAAGCTGAGCTGAGGAGCCAACAATTTTAACCATGTATTTGAGAGAATCATCAAGATGCTTACTTCACACAGTGATGCATGCACGTGCTGACTCAGTTTTAAATTGTTCTTCAATCTACAAAATAGTCCTCTATAATGCCAAAGGGTTTTTTGGGGAGAATATACTGTGCCAGGCAACAATTTCAAATATATGGAAGTTATTGACTGTACTCAAACTGCACATATGAAGTTACCACTTATTTATATACTATTTTTTTTTTACAGAGTATCAAAAGATCAATTGATTACCTCCAAAACAGTGTAGACTGTTTTACAGAATGATTAACAAAAACACAAATGAACTGAATATGCTCTTTTCAGTTAATTTTTTTTAATTTCAGTAACTATTTATTAATAGTTTTGGTATTTTTTTCTCAAATCAATACCAGTTTCAGTGTTAAGTTTTATCATCACTTACTAATTTTTCCAAACATGTTGCTGCTGTCAGTAACTAACATTAGTGACTTCTACCCACTTTTTCCCTCTATACTCTTAAAATAATCTGATGTATTTTTTTTCTTCTTACAGGATGAAAACATAATGCGTTCCATGCAGCTCTTTGAAAATGTGATTTAACAATGTGGTTTACTCTGCAATTAATGGACAAATGTGAACTATTCTGCAACATTACTTAAAGCTGGATTTGCCACATTTACCATATGTAGGATTGCTCAGCTTTACACTGAGACACGTATTATGCAAATAAGTTTTGTTTTATTATAAAGCATTCCTCCCAAAGGTTAGGATGTAATAATTTGTCCTTTATCCAATGGGATATTCTAAAAATATTAGGTTTTACCCCACAACTCCCAAAAATAGCATAGCATCTGCCATTATACAGCTTTATTACCATTCCAACCCCTAGATACAAGAGGTTTTAACACCAGGAGATCAGAAATAGCTGTTTTTGATACTTGTTTGTTATGGATTCAGCCCCAGAATTTTAAGTGTCTTAAAAATCCTTAAAAAGTATCAGCCTCTGTTTTACAGAGAAATCACCCTGTATTTCTTTTTCACATTTGTATGGTGTAATACTCATTTTTACATAATACTTTGAGTAAAGATTGGTACAGTTGATGAGCAATACATCTCCTGTAACAACATCCAGTTTTATTTGGCTTTCTTTCCTCTTTTACTGAAGCCCAGCTAATTTACATAAGAGGAAGAAATCTTTTTTATAATAAAAAATTTAATGACTCAGATAGACATATAACACTGATAGGTATTAAACAGATCATCCTTACCTAATAAATCTGCATTTATGAATTTTTCATGAAATGAGTACCTGAAGTCCTATATATTGTATGTGTAATTCGGGTTGGACTGTCAGTAAAGTTTTCTGCTCAAAATTAAGGACCTGAAAAGGTTTTGAGTTCAAATTTCTTTGTGAAGAAAATCTAATTCTACCATTATTTCCAGAAGTACGTGTCTTACCGGTTTTACTGAGGAAAAAAGGAGATAATGGTCTTTTGAAGCATCCATCTCACTTCAGTGCTCAGAATGCAGTAATATCTAGACAGTCTAATATCTGTTTCAGTGGTCTGTTTACTATGAAAAGGGAGTGAAAAAGAAGCAGAAACTTTAGCTATTCACCAATGTTGTTTATAAGCAGTACTACTATTACATTTTTGAGGAACATTAATTCTGTCAAAGTAGGAACAGCTTTAATTCTGGACCTAAAAAAACATAAGTGCACAGACGTGAAAGATTAAAATGGATTATCTTTCCCCCATCACAATTAAGAGATCAAAATTACTATACTATTGTTTTCAGTGATTCCAGGCCAATATTTTGAAATGCTACTGAAGATATTCCAATCTTTATTGTGACATTTCTGCACAAAAGATGTGAAGAGGCTACTGGAGTAGAAAGAATGCTGCAACTATTATTTTGCAAAAATAAATCAGGTATCTATTCTGGTGTAGAGATGGAATGTTGAAGGCTGCTCTGCTATCACCAGTGTAGGAATAAGAGTAGTACAATACATGTACACCTGAAATTTGCTGTAGTGTGTTTGTGTAAACTAAATGTGCACATTTTGTAAAAAAATAAAAATAAAAAAAAATTATATATATAAAAATAAAATACAAGAAAGAAAAAATACTAGACTACAGGCATTTCTTTAACCAAATGGATTTACTGTTTCAATACACGCATCTGAATTAAGTATTAAACTGTTAATTCAGTACTGTGCTAAGATTTAAGTTCCCAATGTGACAGTTTTCAAAATAAAGGGTTACTGGGATGGAATATGAAAAACAGTATTCCAGTATCAACACCTGATTATTTTACACTACTTGAGCAACACTGTACAACTAGTTTTAAATCAGTTCTTTTGTAACAGAAAACACATTTTCATCTCTAACACTCATCATGGAAAGAAATCATTGCAAGTTTTACCTATGTAAAATAAATATGTATATGCACTTTAGCAGGGAGTTAGTTACTGCTTAATTAATAATTACAATCAAATTCTACCTTTTATGTAACATTTGATAACACCGTAAGTGTGGCAGAATTATTTAAGGAAATAGGAATGTACAGCAAAAATGAATTAACATTTACTTTGTTTACAGCTGAAACAATGAATGGTAGATAACCAATAAATGACTAACTGTAAACATAAGACCGGATACACAAACAGATTTATATAATAACAATGATATAACTGTTTGCCATAATTACAAGATATTATGGACACAATTCACTTAATCTTCATTTTTCTCCCAAACCAGATTACAGAATGTTTGTGGTTAGTTTTGTTAGAATAAATTGTACCATAAGGAAATTCCAACAGCATCCACAGTCAGCTTCTGACGCCCACAACCACACCATGCAGTGTAAATGACTAGAGGGGTCTCTCGTTCACGAGGAGATGGAACAATAGGTTGGAATTTTAGATTTGATGATAGCAACACTCTCCTGTTGATAAAAATGAAGTTTACACAGTATGAAGCACTTAGTTCTGAAGGCAACTAAGGGAAGTATCTGAGTTATAACATTTCCTTAAAATTATACATATCTAAACACCCATCATACAAACTAAACTATTAAAAGAGAGTTGAAGACAAAAAAAACATTAAATATTTTGAGAGAGATCAAATCTCTCTCTCATAGGAAAAGTAACAGAGACAAATAACTTAAAAAAACCATGCAAAGAAATGATAAAATAACAGAAGAAAATAGATGGGAGAGTTAGGTTTTATGTACCACTGACTTGTGGGTTATCTATTAACTACTGCTAAGTTCTTGCTGCTCTCACTCTAAATTTTTTTTTTTTTTTTAAAAAGGCTCTCGCGCACACAGAGAAAACATACAGGATTTAAAAATTCCATAGATCACGTGTCCTGCTGGGAAAATTGTTTTTAAATAATACCGTTTACAGGGCATCATTATTTTCCTCTTCAATATTTGAAGCGAGTACCCAAGAAGGGGTGGAGGGGGGGAAGAAAAGAATGAAAGAAAATCAAATGCCCAATTCGAAAGCCTTCTTACAAATGTAATTCTCAATTAAATCAATAGAAGCCGTGTGTTTGACAAAGGCAGAATTAATCCTCGATAAGAGTTAGGAGATAATTTAAAGACAACAAGGGAGGAGTGAGAGAACTTAAAGAAGAAGGGTTCAATAATGGTTGGTAAAGAGAATTTCTCTTACGAAAAGGGAACAGGAAGAGAGGGTAGAAAACAGGACAAAAGAAGAAGTGGAAATCAGAAAGTAGAATACAAAAACGTATATGCTCTTTGTATGTGTGTATATATATCTCCTCAATATATGTTTCACTCTATATGCATCCAAAGAAGTTGGCTGTAGTCCACGAAAGCTTATGCTCTAATAAATTTGTTAGTCTCTAAGGTGCCACAAGTACTCCTGTTCTTTTTTGCGGATACAGACTAACATGGCTGCTACTCTGAAAAATGTATCAGATATATGCAATCTCTCTTATGTTTTATATACAGAATTTTAGTATTTCTTAGTAATTGTTTTATTATTGCTTTAGAAAAAAATCTTGCTTGTTTGGGAAGACAAAATGTTAATAGAAATGGAACTTGGATCAAACTGATGCTTACTGTCGGACATTTAAATACTTTAGGTTAACTAACAAAGCCAGTATTTTAAAAACATTACATGTCACTGCAGTAGATAAACTTTTTTCCTCACAAATTTCAAGCCCTGAAAGTAGAACTATAGAGCTCTTCTGCTGTCTAGGGAGGAAAAGAATAGCAAATGTTCCATCTCACCAGTAAGTATGCACACACCTCCTAGCAGAAACAGTTTAATGTTTTAGACAATTATCTTGCAAAGGGCATCTGTGTGGACAGGCACTTACTTCTCAATGGAGTCCCATTGAATGGGACTTAGTGTGAGAGTAAGAGGCCTGCTGTATGGATCCCTATGTAGGTGTGGATCCTTAGAATGTCATGTTAAGGTGTGCGCCTACGTTTCTTACAAAGGAGCACAAGAAATTAGTGTGGGGATGTATGACAATAATTTAAAATAAAAAAGTATTCTCTATAGAAATGTAAAATAAAAGGCTATAAGTGACTATGTATTACATGAAGTAGATTCTATTTCTTTTCTAGGTCACCATTCATATACAGGAAAATAAAGCTATTTTCACATTATGAATCAATACACAACACCACTAGGCCCCAAACCTGCAAAATCTACACATGCTGCATTTTACATATAGAGTAGTCACAGCATGTAGAGTTAAGCACATATATAAGTGTTTGCAGGATCAAAGCTCTAATTTGAAGGATTCAGAGACTTGAACTCAAAAGTTTTCTTGACATGATTTAAATTCAAGTATGTTTTTATATTTTCTAACAAAATGTAAAATGCAGAGAATAATCTGTTCAACTCACCTTTCCACCATACTGCTCTAGCTTTTGTAACGCAACAGTGATCTGCTCTTTGAATTTCTTGTCCATTAACCTCTTTGAAATCTATTGGAAAAAATAAAATATAAATATAACTTGGAAAGAAAATGATTGAAGTACAATGTATGAAAACCAACCACATTTACTTTTGCTTTAGAATACTGCTTCACCTTAATTCAGGAAAATAAAAGCAAAAAGACTTATGCATAGTAGGTAATTCCAAAGTAAGACACGGTCAAAAGCAAAAGGGGAAAATGAAGTTTTTTGTAACGAAAAACATAGCTTTGCAGAAAATGCTCAGTTATTGCAATGATGGGTAACAGTATAAAATCCATAGACAGACAGCTTTTATATTTGTTTGCAACTATTTTTGATGCAAAACAAGGGTACCAAGAGGAATATGAAATAGTTAGTCTGGAGAGTTCCTTTGTCTGTGCCCCTTTGTTTGTTAGGGCTCTCCCTCCCTGGCCTCTTACACAGTGGGGAAAAACAGGGAGCTTTAGTAGTCCTTGCCCTGGTTTCTCAGGTTTCCCTGCCAGGCCACTCTGCCTGGAGAGATTTGGCAGTTTCTCACCCCAATGGATCTGTGTCTTCTCTCTCAGGCCTTTCTACCTGGAGAGTTATTCACTTTCTGCCCTGATTGCTCAAGATCTTCTCCCCCAGACCTATTTACCTGGAGAGCTTTTATAATCTTTGCCTCTTTTGGTCAGGGTTCCTTCCCAGGCCTCTCTTTCCTGGAGAGATTTTCCAATTCAGGCTCCTTCCTTAAGTAGCTCTGCAACACACCTATTAATTTTGCCCTGCTTCCTCAGAATACTTCTCTCCCAGGCCTTTCTACCTGGAGAGCTATTCATGGTAGTCTCTGCCCTTGTCTATCAGGGTTTCTCTCCCAGTCCTCTCTATCTGGAGAGCTTTTAACATCTCATTGCCCCAGTTAATCAGGGTTCCTCTCAGAATTCTTTGTCTGGAGAGGTTTTCATTGTTCAGGCTCTCTGGGAGCTCCTTCTATTCAGAGCAAACCTATCTCAAAGGTGGGCTTGACCAAAGGTACCCTTTAGCCATGTTTCTCAGCCAAGGGAGGGGGGGGGGCTTCTTGTTTAGCTTACATTAGGAAGTCCACCAGGTCTTTGGCAATACCCTTATCTTCCTCAGAGAAATACGAAGTGACCGCAGCCTGGGCCCCCCCTTTTTGTAGGTAACCCTCCATAATCAGTGGCATGTCAGAATTTATCACATGTGGGGTGTTCAGATGGTAAAAGCCTGTAGGCTGGTTAACAGAGCTGGGATTTCTCCAGAAATAAAAACTCTTACTGTGGCCTCCTGATCTGGAGAGGAATCCTTCTGGATTCATCTGCACGTACACTCTTCAGAGTTAAGGATCTCTCTATCCAGGTTAAGATCCCTTCCAGGACTTCCAAAGACCAGGGACTGTACTGTTTTTCCCACTGCTTTCAATACCTGGCTTAGCAACACCTACTTTTGTTCTTTCTGTACCCACACTATTCTGCTGAATATCATCCGCACGTTAGGACCATTTTTAGCTTCCTTTTTCCTCTGAGAAGAACTCTTCTTTTTAGCAGAGGTCCAGTTGTTGCCCTGCTTTGCCACTATATCATGATCCTGGGTTTTTAGATCCATGGTTCGGCAGGTGAGTGTATGTCCCTATCCAAGCCATCTTCCTTCTGTACTGGCGTCAGTCCACAAAACTCCAGCTTTCTCCTTACCCGAGTTGGACCTTGACCCTGGCTGGAGCTTGGTCAGCTCCTTTTGCAGCAGTAAGCACCATTGGTCCGCCGTTTCGTTTTCAACTTTGAGATGAGTCAGCTCTTGCTCCTGTTTTACTGCTTGCCCTACAATCCTTTCCCACGAAGAGCAGATTTCTTCCAGATCCTGCCAGTATTGAGCTACCTGTATCCGTAGTTCCAGGATTTCAGCCTGATTCCGATCAGCCATAGCAGCCTTCTCTTCTAGCTTACCCCAGTCCTTTACAGTAGAGGCCTACTGTGTAGCTGAGGGGGCTATTGCCATTATTGCAGCACTGTTGTACATGGGAACTTAGTGTTTGTGCCACAGGACACCTGCTTCTTTATTAGACTGATACCCACTCCTTTCGTGAGGCCTTTCTGGGTGCCTAGCCCATCAACCAACCCACTTGTATCCACACAAGCCTCATGGTACTCTCTGGCCTTAGTCTCTGTCTTTTTTCCCAGTATGGTAAGCTGCTCCTCAAAGGCTTGCCGGGTCCTTTCTAGATTCAGCTTCTGCTGCTGCCTTTCTTTCAGAATTCTGAAAGGAGAGAGTTTCTCTCTCATGTACCTCTATTTCTGTATGGGTCCACTGGTCTCTATAATAGGCAGAGCATTCCCTCTCCAAAACAAGGAGATGCTCCAACTCTTTCTGTCTATCTTTTAGATTGGAGACCTCCTCCTCCAAGTTTTAGTTCAGCTCACCTCCTTCACCTGCCTATCATCTTTTGTGTACCCAGTGTCTCGCTCACTAAGCAGACACGTTTTGCTTTCCTTGGATACCTGTTTACATTTGGCCGCCAGTGCCAGCTTACCTTCTCAAGGTCGGCTGTCTCCTGCTTGGTCTGTCCCACCTGCTTGGTCAGCTCTTTCACCATTTGAAAACGTGTCTGTTCTATTCCCTGGACCTGGGTCTCGTAAGCCTTTAACCTGTTATTTAGTTCATACCACAGAGCATTCATCTTGTTCTGCAGGTTGTAGGGGTGCCTGGTGCCCAACTAAGGGTCCTGACTATCAGTCATTCTCTGAGCTCCCAGGCTCTGTGAAACAGGTTTCCCTCTGTCTCCAACACCACCTGTCAGGGAACCCTGCTGTCCCTCACAGCTTCTTATTGGGCTCTTCTCCACAGGAGTAATTTCAGGGCCCCGGCCCTGCTTCAGTTCCTGCGACACATTAGGTACATTCCCCATGTTCTCTTCCCTCAGGACAGACACTGGAGGCTGGGTCTTCCCTTCAGCAAAAGGGTTGTTCGAGACCCACAACTGCTTTTCCATTTCTATCACATGGAAATCAATCCTTCTTCCTTGTCTACCAGGTTTGCCAATTACAGGGAGTCCTGGGACTATGATTGTACCAGTACTGCCTTTCTGAGTTAGAGGGGGTTTTTTTGGGGGGGGGAGGCAATACCTTCTTATGTGGCCCATTTCCTCACAATGGGGGGGAAAAAAAAACAAAAAAACCAAAAAACTGTCCGTGGGGCAGCCTTCCAAGTCCTAAACGGAGTCCCAACGGTCCTCTGTTCTGCCTTAACTATAACCTGGGCTTCAGCCATTCGTGGTTGGGTATCTTTATTCACGTGGCCTTCACTGGCCCTGCAGCTCTTCTTATGCATGCTGGGCCCTGATTGGCTGCTTCCCACACAGCCACTCTAGGTAGCACGGAGGACCTCTCTACTGCCTTTTTCTGGGGTGGAGTGTGGCAGGGCCATAAGGCCTTCAGCAGGGGGCCTCCGGACCTAGTCCTCCCCATCACAGCAACTTTAATGGGTTTTGTTACTAAATATTAATATTTAAAATTCAGAGGTAATTTTATAATAAATAAACAATATCTCTTCAAAACACTAACTAATTTGTCTCAGTCTTTAGGGAGTTTTAGTGTACAAATTGTTCTTTTGGTCTAGTAGCTATACTGAATGTTAGAGCACTATAATTCATCATATAATAAAATAAATCTATGGATCACTGCTAAAGCTTATCAAGAAATGCCTTTCATGGAACAGCTGAAAGTTCCATCATCTTTGTGTGAAATGACAGGAAGTCTCTAAACAAAAGTAACATAAGAAATGAAGAGGCACAGTTACTGTGTCAATTTTTTGTACTTACGCTTGTGAGTAGGTGTTTCAGCTGATCATTAAGAGCAGGGCCAACAATGGCACTCAGCTGTACCAAAGCATTCAATCCTCTTTCAAATACTTCACCGTTTGAATGAGCCTTGCAAGGGGGGGAAAAAATTAAACTGCTATCAAACAGTAATCCTCAATCAAATGTGCAAGCTCGCTAAAACAGCAATCTCTTGAGTACAATAATTAGCACTTACACAGTGCTTTACTTTTTCAAAGCACTGAAACTAATGTTTGAAGAGGTTTCGAAACACAAGTACAGCATTATAGAATATGTTAATATCAAGCATGTAACATTTAAATGCCAATGTATTTTCGAAGGGGAAAAGGAAACAAACACAACACAGCACAGCATCCAATATTGGATGCTAATGGCAAGTTTCAGAAGTTTTTCAGAATGAAACAGACTTTTTCATTTATTCTATAGTGTGACAACTAATCATTTATTTATTTGATAGGAGAGCAAGCTAGGTAGTTAAACAACATGCAGTATCTTTGGGGGAACATATTTTATTATGTTTGTGTAACACTGTGGGACAGGGAATGTGATTATGTTCTACTCCCAGGGGGAGGGTTACCAGAGCTCCTTCAGGAATGAAAACAGTGTGTATGGGGGTGATTACGGTGAAATACTCACTGAAAATCTCCAGAGAGAAATCACCTCCTTGGGGAGGTTCACATATACTGATTCAAACTGGGTTCCTGGGACTAGGAAAATAAAGCATTTTTGGCTTAAAAAGGCTGTGTGTGAACTGACTCAGGGTCTTCTTTTTGATCCAGCAAAAGGACAAGACCTTCCATACAGAGCGGCCCCAACCATGTGAAATACTTTGGCCTACTAGGGCCCCATAAGACTGATGGGTGGCTCCTGGTATGTTTAGTGAGGGTTTAAATCAGTTTATTGTTTTTTATTATGTCTTCTCTGTAATGCTTTCACCTTAAAAATAAATGTACTTGCTTAGAAAGAGCTGTGTGGTAACTTATAATGTCTGGCAATACACTGCTCATAGCCCTTGGAGACAGAAATCAATTTTACAGGTGCTGGCCATTAGGCAGACTTGCTTGCTGGGGCTATCCCAGTGTAAGGCAGGGCTATGTGCAGGCTTAAAACTCCATGTCAGATGGGAGTGAGGCAAGGGTCCCCACACAGAGACTGGTGATGGCTGCAGACCCGAGACCTGACTGGGCACTCCCGAAGTGAAACATGAAGGATAGTATACAGGTGCAGTTACTCTGTCTGTCCATCTACAGTCCATCTACAGAATCTCAGTTTTAGTCAGGTGTTTGCTACATTACTCCTTAACATTTTTAAAAAGCATTAAAGAAATGTGGATTAGCTGGAATTATAGTATAGTAAGTAATATTTTAGCTAATAAATCAGTAAACCCAGAGTAACTATTGTAGTGTTAGGTTGGAAGAAGATATTGAATGAGGTTCCTGCAAGGATCTATTGTGGATCATTAACATATGTGTTACAGAACACTGACGACTGTTTTGTGTAATGATCAATTATGTATTATACTGGATTGTAGTGGTAATGGGAGGATTAGATGTATATGAAGTACTTCTTAGGCCTCAGAGAAATGCATTTAGTTTTCAGCATTACATTGTAAGAAGACAAGTGGGAAAAAGTTCAGAGGTAAAGGATAAACATTGAAAAAGTTTGAATAACTAGAACTGCCAGAATAGGCCTAGGGAACTGATAAAGACTATAAATATTACCATAGGCGCCGCCTTCTGCTCTCACTGGTGGGTGCTCGACCCCCCCCACTTCCAACTCCTTCCCCAAAGTCCCCGCCCCAACTCTGCCCCCTCCCTGTCCCTATTCCAACTCCTTCCCCAAATCCCCACCCCACCTCTTCCCCACCTCCTCCCGAGTGCGCCACATTCCCGCTCCTCCCCCTCCCTGCTAACGCCGCCAAACAGTTGTTTGACGGCGGGAAGCGCTGGGAGGGAGGCAGAGGAGTGGGGATGCGGCGCGCTCAGGGGAGGAGGAGGAGGAAGAGGAAGTGGGGAGTGAGGGGAGTTTGGCTGGCAGCAGGTGCAGAGCACCCACTAATTTTTCCCCGTGGGTGCTGCAGTCCTGGAGCACCCATGGAGTGGGCGCCTATGAATATTACTTGACTCATCTGTAGTGCCCGTAACGTAAGGATCTCAAAGAATTTTCAAATATTAATCCATCCCTGTAAAACCCATGGGGTAAATAACAATTACGATCCTTTTATAGGTGAACAAATGGAGGCACAGCAAAATTAAATGACTTGGCTCAATTCATACAGCAAGTCAGTGGGAAAACTAGAAATAGAATCCTGAAAAGAGAGTTGGGCCCAGATCCTCAAAAGGAGCTAGGCATTGCAATGCTGAACCTCTGAGCATGCCGATCACATCAGGCCCCAAAGACAAAACAGGCACTTCTCCGCCTATCTTGCCCTGGCTCATGGATAACAATAAGGCTTAGGTGGGAGAGAGGAATCCAGATGCCTAGAGTGAGGCAGCAGTGTGCATGCTCAGAGGCAGATACTTACATGCCTAGGGAACTTTTAGTGGAAATTTAGCACTGAGTGAGTTCAGGTTCCTACAGGGCTGGATAGCAGCCAAGTGGGGGGTTTTCAGGATTGCAAAGAAGTCTAAATCTGGGGTTTAGGCACCTAAGTATCTTTGCAGATCGGGGCCATTGTATTAAGAGTCCCCATACAGGTCTATTCCATTTTGCCTTACCATAACCTTTCAATTCCTTCAAATGCATTACTATAATACACATTTTTAAAAAGCATGCTTATTCCTCTTTCCCCATTGATCTATTCCATTTCATTCTTTGAATCCTTTTAATTTTATTTCAATCCTTGCATAAAACAGTCTTATCTATTTGCTCTGGGGTCTGTTTATTTTACCTCCAATTATATGCATAGTATACACAAAGCACAATGATGTTGAAGTTCTATTGGTGCCTATTTCATAGAACCATAGAATATCAGGGTTGGAAGGGACCTCAGGAGGTCATCTAGTCCAACCCCCTGCTCAAAGCAGGACCAATTCCCAACTAAATCATCCCAGCCAGGACTTTGTCAAGCCTGACCTTAAAAACCTCTAAGGAAGGAGATTCCACCATCTCCCTAGGTAACCCATTCCAGTGCTTCACCACCCTCCTAGTGAAAAGGTTTTTCCTAATATCCAACCTAAAATTCCCCCATTGCAACTTGAGACCATTACTCCTTGTTCTGTCATCTGGTACCACTGAGAACAGTCTAGATCCATCCTCTTTGGAACCCTCTTTCAGGTAGTTCAAAGCAGCTATCAAATCCCCCTCATTCTTCTCTTTTGCAGACTAAACAATCCCAGTTCCCTCAGCCTCTCCTCATAAGTCATGTGCTCCAGCCCCCTAATCATTTTTGTTGCCCTCCGCTGGACTCTTTCCAATTTTTCCACATCCTTCTTGTGGTGTGGGGCCCAAAACTGGACACAGTACTCCAGATGAGGCCTCACCAATGTCGAATAGAGGGGAATGATCATGTCCCTCGATCTGCTGGCAATGTCCCTGCTTATACAGCCCAAAATGCCGTTAGCCTTCTTGGCAACAAGGGCACACTGTCGACTCATATCCAGCTTCTCATCCACTGTAACCCATAGGTCCTTTTCTGCAGAACTGCTTCCTAGCCATTCGGTCCCTAGTCTGTAGCAGTGCATGGGATTCTTCTGTCCTAAGTGCAGGACTCTGCACTTGTCTTTGTTGAACCTCATCAGGTTTCTTTTGGCCCAATCCTCTAATTTGTCTAGGTCCCTCTGTATTTCCCACACTCTGAGTATGTCTACATTGCAACCAAGACCAAGGTTAATGGGAATTCAGTTAGCTTAGCTGGCCTGTGTTAGGGAACCCTAGGCTTGAGCGTCTACATTATATTTTAACCCTAGATTAAGAATTTTCTGACCTGTGCTCGAACCTAGTGCTCTGGTGTCCACGCTGCAGTGTGCAGAGCCATATCAAAATAATTATATCTCAGAGTCCCTAGTGCACTCCTCCTTCCCCTCCCCCGAAATGAGGTCACTCTAGCCTTAGGAACATGATACACTGTGGGAAAACTTTACTGCCCACCCTGCACATTACCAGGAAGCACCCCACTTTGCAAAAGGCTTGATCGGTTCGCTCTCCATTGCCCACCCAGGAGGCTCTCTGATAATGTGCTTGCAGATTGGTGCTCAGAATAGAATGGGTTAACGCTCACCTAAGCTGCCTCCATTTTCCAACGGGGAGGGAGGGAGGGAGGGAAGGGACTTCTGTTTTCAACAGAGTGCAGATTCTTGGGATAGAGAGGACTAAGGAAGATGTGGGATACTTCCAGATAACTCCCACGACCTGAGTCAAGTGGGGTTGCGACTACCCTGCAAAGTAATAAGGCTCGGACCCTGCTTGACTTGAGCTCGGACCCTCCAGCTCTGCAAGGTCCTGGGACCCTGGGTCCCAGCCCTGGGCTAACACAATTGCAGTGTAGATGCAAGGGGTGGGGGGGGGGGGTTAGCCTTGAGCCCAGGCTCAAGCACAGGCTTACACTGCAGTGTAGACATACTCTCAGAGCCTAAAGAGGCATTTGGGAGCTGCCCCATTTCTCACAGGTTGCTACTGTCATCCCAGGACTCCGACAATTTCCCATCTGCAACACTTGTATCAAACTGACTTTTTTCTTTAGACTTCATCTTTGTAAGAAAAAAAATTCCAAGAGTATAATAAATGAAAAATAAGAGAAACATACCAGAGCAGCCTTTAACACTGGAACTAGGCGAGGCAACAAGGGAATTGCTTTTTCAATAGCATCTTCAACCAAGAGTAATTCCTTAAAGCCCTCCTTGGATACAAATGTATATGGGTGTTTTGTCTCTCTTAAACCCTGTTTTATATATATATGGAAAATACCTTTTGTTAATATGCAACTTTTAACACAACACTACAGTAAAACATCAAAAGGTTCCCTCTAGCAGCAATATATTGCTCATGTTTTATTGCAGCCATTCAAAAACATAAAAACACACTTACTCCACCATGTGGATTCATTGAGTATATCTCTGCTCACTAAATATTCAGGTTTTTTCCTTGATATGTGAAAGAATACGTTTACCCCCTTTTAATATGGTCATTTTCATCAACAGATGTACTTCTTTATTTTCATTCCATTTTCCCAAACTAATTTCTCCACAGCCCCATGAACAGAAAATAGGATGACCTCTCTAAAGGATTTCCCTACCCTTAATGAAAACAGAACATGGTACAAGGCTGACACTTTAAAGCAGTACAAATGTGCAGGCTCGTGATATCCGGAATCACAGGAGTTACAGGAACTCACAATCTATATGGCAGAACTCTTTGATTTGTTCTGGGAGAGAAGGTCCCTCAGCCACTTCAAATACTAAGAGATTATTTTTTCTTACAAAAATATCAAACATAGCTCAGGTTCAGCCTAGCATGTCTGATACAGGACTCTAAAGCCTGATCTGCACTAAAAAGTTAGGTCTACCCACCTTCATCACTCAAGGGTGTGAAAAATCCACACCACTGAACAGTGTAGTTAAATTGACCTGATTCGTCTGTTGACCTAGCTACTGCCTCTTGGGGAGGTGGATTACCTACATTGATGGGAGAACCCCTCCTGTCGGCATAGGTAGTGTCTACACTAAAGCGCTGGAGCTGTGCTGCTGTAGAATTTCAAATGTGGACACGCCCTAAATTTAAGTTTGTTGAGATTTCTAGAATGTTTTTTAAGGCAAACTCCCTGCCAAATGTTGGGAAAACAGGAAATAAGACTGGACACAAAGTAATTTGTAGTGACCAGTACAAAGAACAGAGGGTAAGGATAAATTTGAGCATATTTTCTACTAGGTTTCGTGGCTGCTTACTGACTGATTCATTTTGGTTTACAAGGCCCCACTTCCAGTGAGTAAGATTAACTCACTGAAGAGAGGGTTCTCTTTGCATAGTTGGGTTGGACATAAATTTATTTACACCCAGGAAACTGGTGACTGACAGGAGAATCTCTGAAACCACAAAAGAATCAAAGGATTCCCTACAGGAGCTGGAGCTCTGAGATCCAAACTCAGCTCTGGATGAGCTATTTTGGCCAATATGCCAAAGGCCTTCCTCTTCACACCACAATGATATATCTAGGGCTATTTTTCTCAATTTCACGGTCATAGGATTTTTAAAATAGTCAATGTCATGGTTTCAGATGTAAACATCTGACATTTCAGGATGGTTTTGCTCAGGATTTTAGAAAATTTACCATTGGGCAGAGCCGTAGTGTGAAATATTTCAGGCCTTAAGAATGAAAGTGCTGCAAGGTTGTAAAGGGACCGAAAACAGGATTTGAATGGAAATCCTTATGCAACTTTAATTATAGTGATCACTCCCAATAAAATAAGTATTATTATAAAGAACAGCAAAATCCAAAGATCTTTTTGGTTCTTGTTTGTTCTGCAACTTTCCATTACTCTCTCCCATAACCCAAATTAGGGAGAAAGATTATTTTTAAAAAAATATTCAACTGCTCAAACTGATTAACCATCTTCAAATATTATTATCTTTGTTTATAGTATGTTTATCACTGTGGGGTGTAACTTGGTTAGATTAGCTTCTTGGGAGCGGTAATTCCCACCCACCCCCTTGCTCCGATTTGAGATCTACATCTTACTGAGGGCTCAAAAACAAATATATTGCCGCTAACAGGTATCTATAGAAACTGACAGTGACTAATCGTAATAAGATAAGTGAAAAATAACTGTTTTGGTTGAACATTACCTCTCAGTTGAAAGTCTGTTTAACACTAGGGATATAGTATCTTCTGACAATGACATTTTACAATATCTCTATGGGTTTATTAAAAGCTTACTAGCTTTCAAAATATTAATTCTCTTAAAATATAACTGGAAATCCATTAGGGAGTTCTCATTCCCTGGGAGAAATGTCTCCAAGAACAATTTAAAATAATATTAAGACACAAAACTATTCAAATAGAGCAATACATTATCACAACCTACATAACGAGCTATACTGAAATGTTCCAGTTCTTCAGAAAGCATTATTAGGATAAGTATTTATTGGGCCTATATAAGGTCAAAAGGAGATTTTAAACAGATTACAGAACAGCATTATTGTCAGTTGATGTACAATGCATAAAATACAGAATCTAATCTCTAAATCATACTCAAACTCCCAGCATATAGGCCACACATCTGGCCTATTTTATGTATTAATTTAACTCCCATGATAGATTAAGATTGTACACAATTTAAGATTTCTAGCCCTTATAATTGTGAGGAAAATCTTCCAAATAAGAACTAGTAAATCCCTGTCTTCCCAAGTTTGTATACAGATAAAACAAAGGCAAATGGATTCAAGGGGGAAGTTGCCTCTGAAACATAAAGACAACTGAACACCACTATTATTAACTACTGTTCTTTTTTCACAGAAACATTTAGCTAACATGCTTATTTTTTGTTTGATGGGAAGGAAAGCTACAACTCTCTATAGGCAAGAAAAACGCTGTACTGTAACAGTCCTTTCTGTTCCCGATTCACCCTCTGACTGAATCCTACTCATGTGATGTTTGCAAAGGGCAGAAGGGAAGAAAGAATGAACAGCTTTTCTTCTTCACTTCTCCTTTCATATTGGATTAGGAAGGTGGTTTTACTTGAAGTTTTCCCTCTAGTCACTAGCATTTTTGGTTGCAATTGCAAATCAGCAGCCATTAGGTGCTTCATCTTCCTTCCCCTCTGGCTTTCCGAGTTAGTGTAGCAGAGAGTATGCAAAAGGAGAGAGCTGGGAGGAAGGTAAAGAGAAGGACAAGTTGATCCAAAGCCCAAGGATAGAGAGAAAAAGGCATCTGCTGATGCCACTAATACCTATCCCTTAGACCTTTGCTGGGGAAGGTGTGAAGGATTAGTGTATGTCTGTACATCTCTATATCAAAACTCCACCTCAAAATAAGGATCCCAGAAGTGTTAGCAAAGGGCTAATAATGCAGAGAAATCAAGAGTCATTAATCTGGATGGTCTCCCATTCAAATGGAAACATCCTAAAACAATAAGCTAGCTGCTACCCAGTGGAACTAGTTCTCCTAGGTGAGTATGTAACCATGAGATCACCTGATGAGGAACTCAAAGCCACTGAGGAAAGTCACTTGAATGGGGGGACTGCAACCTTATAATGGGAAGGCCCTCACTAACTTTTGGGAGTGGGGAAGGAGGGAGGAGGAGAAGACAATAATGGAGGTGGCAAGGAGAGTCTTGGGACCCTGAAAGGACTGACCAAAGGACTCCTGGAGTAGTGAGGGCACTGGAAGGTGAGTTTTGCATAAAGGTTTTTGTTATTTTCTATAGAGGTATATCTCATGTGCTTTGTTTGTGAGTAAAGTACAACTGATTTAGCAATTCTGTTGCAAACTTTGTGTGCCTCTTGCTTTCACTGTTCTCTAGTCCTTGAAGAGGGGAACAGTAATCCAGTGGATCCACAACTTCAGTACAACTCTAGAAGCATGCAAGAGCTATGGGGGAGTGTAAGAGGGCCGGACTCACCCCTGCAGCACCTCCTGCTGGTTGTCCAGGGAATTAGCTCTCCACCCTCTGGAGCGCCCTCTGCAGGCCGGTGATCCACCTGTCCTCTGCACTGGCCCCCGTGTCCCTCCCAGGACCCCAGTGCCCCTTGCTCTGGGTGCTGCCCCCTGGCAATACCCACACACGCTGGGTCTCCCCTTCCAGCCACTATCCCCACCCTGCCTCAGAATAAAGCCACTGCCAGTCATCAACTAGCCCCTGCTCCCTGGAGCAGACTGCAGTATAGGCCACTCATCACAGGTAAGGTTGGGTTTGGACCTGCTGCCTTGGCCTAGCCCTGGGCTGCCCTCTGCAACCCCCAGTACCCCTTGGCCTCCTACCAGGCCGCAGCCTGGGGCTATCCAGGCTGGAGCTCCCCAGCCCCTCAGCCTTTCCCCAGCCCTGCTCCACTACAGGTACCCTGTCTAACTCCCTGCAGCCAGGCCCTTCTCTCTCTGAAGGCAGAGAGAGACTGCTGAGTGCCTGGCTCCCAGCCTTCTTATACAGGCCAGCTGTGGCTTGACTGGGGCATGGCCCAGCTGTGGCTACTTCCCCAATCAGCCCAGTAGCTTTTCCCTTTGCCCCAGCCCTCTACCAGGGCTGTTTTAAACCCTTCCAGGCAGGAGCGGGGTAACCACCCCGCTACAGGGAGGCTTGGAAGAGCTGGTCCTAGATTCAGGGCCTAGCCAATAGAACTGTAGAATGCTCTCTCAGGAAGGAATACCAGAGAGAGGAAGTACATCTTGAGAGTGCATAGAAGCCTAAAGACAACACCCAGACTTTTTTCAATTCTCAGCCAGCCTAAGAGCAGATGGGATCCAATGGTTGGATCCAGATTAAGGAGACTAGTGAGTGTCCACCAGACAGAACTCATCCAGTAATCCAGAAAGATCCACTAGCTACAACCCCTAAGGAACATAACTTTTTGGATTCCACACTGAGGTAAAGAGGAGGTATAACAGTTGGGAATAAAACTAAGAGGGGTAAAATAAGTGTTTAAGTTCCTTGGAGGTGTTTGGAGGAGTACAAAGTATCTGCTTCTATGCAGGTCCTCTGTTCCTCCCCATGTTCCTTCCTGTGAACTGAAATAGCTGGTCCGGACACTGGGAACTGGATTTGCCTCTAAATATTCAACATCTGAATATTATTTATTCTTGTAAGTTGTGTAAAATTTTAATTTGGGTCTCTAGAAAACCACCAATCACAACAGTATCTAGATATCACAGTGAGTTGGCACTTGACATGTGAAGTAATAAGTAAACAGCTGTTTTAGTTATAGTAGTTATCAACATTCAATTACCCACCTCTTTGAATAATGCATGCCAATTTCATTTTTTGAGCTTTGCATGGCAAAAAAGCATTGTATTATTCTATTATTCAAGAAAAGCAAGTTTACCTCAGCTAAAGTAATAAGAAGAGGATCAAATGGAAGAGTTTCAGGAAGACATTCCCACTGTAATTTGTGTTTTACTGAGCCATGAACCAACCTATCAGGTAGAACAAAAGTTAGTAAATGGGACAGAGAAATAAACAGCATATAACAGTAAATTTCTTTAACATGCTATTCATACCAAAAGATCCGCAATTGTTTTGCAAAAATCACTGTAAAGGTAAATATACACACTTCTAATATGCACTGCCTTCCCAGTGAAATGCACAGCCCTATTTGGGTAGAACGCTATAGGTAACTCCCTTCTCTTCATGTGCCAGTATATCTATGCCTGTATCGGCATCTGCTCAAACAGGCTATATGGCCTAAATTGGATCAGAGGTCATCCTTAGGTTCTCAAAGTGCTGCCGTTTTGTGCTCTGGAGCCAGGGCCTCTCTCAAGAGGTGGAGGAGCCATTCCTCATCGAGTGCACAGAGGAAAAGGTCACATAAGACCAACTGAGACCACTTCAGGTCTTGTGGAGACTCTTCTGCCTCCTACAGAAAGAGCATGCACTGGCATGCAGGATGGCACAGGTGCCTCTAACCACTCCACACCAGTTCTGGCCCCAGCCTATCTGTTGAGTCCGGCACTGATGAGGGTAATGCCAGTACAGACTGTTTCCACATTGGCAGCATATCAGTAAGCAAAGGACCACCTTTGCCTTTCCATTCCGACCTCTCCCTTGGTCCAAGACTTTACCTGGGCTACATCGTTTATAGCCCCATTGGCTGGGCAGACTGCTGAACCTTTGTGTTGGCACCACACTCCAATGTTTCCCTTCCACAGTCTGTGGAAGTGGGGTCGGTGCTGGGCTCGGGGCAAGGGACCTCCTCGGCACCATTGCATCCTGCGCTGCCCATTTTACCGTGGTGGTCTCACCACCTTCCACTTCTTCACCATCAGCTACTTCGATACCAATGCTGACTTTGGGTTCAACATTGCTCCTGGCACTGGGCACAACAGAGGCATACTCGGTGCCGGTGATACTGTTTTCACTGTTGGCACCAGTCTCTCCCTCATTTTGGGCAATGGATGAGTTGGACTAGTTGCTCACCTCCTTTATCCCCAGAAACCTGAGACTCCTAAGCATCAAGGTCGGGATCTTTTTCCTCCCGCTCTCCATTGCCTGGCTCACAGGGGGGCTGTTCATGAAGCACCAGGAGTACCAGGATTGGCACTTGTCTCACGGTTGGCCACCAATGCTCTATCCTTATGCCCTGTGGCCTCCATGGAATCCGTGGGATGCTCCTCGGTCGCAAGGATTGTTCTAAGGTGAGATCACCGGGCAGGTTGGTGGCGGGGACCACCAATCCACCACAGATTCAGGCACCAGTGAGCCTTCCCATTGTGGAGCCTCTGGAATCGTCCCATCTGGGTCCATAAGGGGAAGGATCTGGCCTTGGCTCTTCTTGGCTCCTCTTCTTTGTCCCTGGATGATTTGGCAGTACCTGGCTCTCTCTTTCCTTCAGTGCCTGAGGACTTCAAGACATACCAGTACTTTTTGCAGCTTGTGGTGGCTTCCTTGGGCATTCAGGCAGAGTTCCTAAAATATCCATAAGTTGTTCAATATCCTGCAGCCATCTGCCACAGGAGAGTGGCCCTCCCTATTAACGATGCACTCAGAGCCTGCAAAGATTTTTTGGAGCACACCAGCTTCAATACCACCTACCACAAAGCATTTGGAGAAACACTACTTTTTCCCAGTGCAGGGAGCTAAGGGCTTTTTCTCCCATCCAGCCCCAAATTCCCTGGTTGTAACTGTGGTGAACAACAGAGCCCGGCTGGGCAGATTTAAGTCCATTCCTAAGGACAAGAACTCTAAAAGAATGGACTTTCCTGCAAATATGGATTGTGAACCAGCAGCCAATCTCCATTCAGCTGATTGGGTCGTAAACCGCAAGATTGCAAAATGACAAATATTTCACCAGTGAAGTACACCCCAACTCCATCGAAACAGATGCCCTGTCATACAGATGACTGCAAGGCCTGCCATAAATATTTCCACTCCTGGGGAAAGTGATCCAAAAGATAAAGAGAGAACAAACCAATATAATAGTGCCAACTCCCTACTAGCCTAGGAGACCATCGTTTTCCATTCTTACAGAACTGAAACTGGAACCATCATTAGAGCTACTGCAAAGACCAGATATTTTCCAGGCCTTTTCAAGACAGACTGGCTTCAACTAACAGCCTGCCTATTGCACGAGAAGCATTAGCAACCCTTGGTCTTTCCTCAAAATTATTAAGACCTGGCTCTCATCTAGGAGAGTCTCTCTATTAAAGGCTCACTCCTCCATCTGGACCAATTTCAGCATCTAGTGCCCTAAGCACAGGGTAGACCCAAGAGATCCAGGGATTCCAACTATTTTGGACTTCATCCAACAGGGCATGGATAGAGGTCTTTGACTCAATATCATAGCATGCCAAGTATCAGCCATTAATAGCATTCTATTCACAGGATCCTCAGGATCCATGACAGACAACTCCCAGGTATCCAAGTTTCTCAGAGCAGTCAGACTGGTTGGACTAGTTGTCAGACCAATGTTCTCAAAATGGGACTACCTCTGGTGATAAAAGCCATAACAATTCACCGATCTGAACTTTTGGTTTCAGTAATCAGCATTCTAGCACTCTATCAAAACCTGTTTTCTGGTCGCTATTGCATCTGCTAGATAAGTCTCAGAGTTGGCAGCATTATCTGTGCAGGAACTTTACTGTGTGTTCCACAATGACAAAGGTGGTGCTGAGAACTCCAAAATCATTTCTCACCAAAGCAAACTCTCCTTTCCATGCTTCACAGGAGATTATTCTTCCCTTATTCTGTCCAAGACCACAGCATCCTACTGAGAAGCTGTTGCACATCTTAGATGTCAGAAGAGCATTGAAGTACATAGTTATTGGGTTGGCATTGAGGTTATTGTTACTAGTTTCTTTCTACAAGTTTTGGAATGACTTATCTGGAGGCAAGCAGGAAAAGGGGGCGTGGCCAGCACGAGCAGTGCTGCAACCTAAACTGCCTCTGGAAATTGAAAGTGGAAGAGAGCAGCCCAAACGTAACTGAGTTGTGGAAGATACTGCTCGCAGTAAAGAAACTGATCATGTAAGAAATGTTCCATTCCCTGCACCTTTTCTGACAATTGCCTACTCACTAAAATGACCAAATTCTGTTCTGCCACTATGAGGAAGAAAACATCACTGTCTGAAGAAATCAACTGCTTTCACAAAGTAGACTCAAATTAATTCTGTAAGTACTTCACCATTTTTGGAGTGGTGCAGCCTCTACACCTATGTATGATAATAAATAACTAAACAAATGTTGAGTGATTGCTTCCTTTTATCAGAGGGGTAGCCGTGTTTGTTTTTGTGGATACAGACTATGAGGAATCCGGTGGCACCTTAAAGACCAACAGATTTATTTGGGCATAAGTTTTCGTGGGTAAAAAACCCACTTCTACATCTGAAGAAGTGAGGTTTTTACCCACGAAAGCTTATGCCCAAATAAATCTGTTAGTCATTAAGATGCCACCGGACTCCTTGTTTTTGCTTTCTTTTGAGAAGAATTAAATATCAGAGGCACCTTCAGAGAGCAGTAAAATCAAGTAGCCAGAGAACATACAAGTCAGTGTATAGTTTTCATCCTACACTAACAGTAATGAAGAAATGAGTCTTAATGTATTTAACTGCACCTAAGACTACTGTCTGAATAGATTCAGTTCAATTGTTTTTAAAAATTCATTACCTGCAAGGTATACCACCTTTAGAGTAAATGGCAGAAAACGCAGAAGGAGCTTTTGAATGATCCCCAAACTGGGTGGACAAAAAAGTAAAATACATTATTTACTCACTATCATAATATTTCAGTTATAACCATTATAAATGTACTTTAGTATTGCAGTTTAGAGAGAAATGTGACAAACAACCTTGTGATCAGAAAACAATTGTAAAGGATACTGCAGAGACTGGAAGGAAAAAGAATTCTAACATTTAATTAAATAATAAAGTAACCTCACAGCAGTATGTTACTGTTTTGTTAAGAAAAAGTGGGGAGGGAGCATGGCTCCTGGGCTCTCCATGCTCCCCCAGATGTCACACAGACATCACAAAGCCTGACTTGACTGAAGAGAGGATATGAGTTGGACAGGTGGGGAGGAGAGGAGGAGGAGGATATTGGGACAAGAAGGCTGGGAGCCAGTGGGGGTGGGAAGACGGATTGGATGAGGAGCCAGGGAGGAGACTGGGACTGGCTGGGCAAGGAGACTTGGAGCCATTGAGGAGGGGTTGCTGTGCAACCATAATTTGGCCTCCTTGTGGATATATGTATGATACAATTTTTCCTCACATGACCCCTGCCTCATTCAGTGCACATGACAGACCTGCAGTGGAGATGAAGCAGCGTTGTGCAATGAAGGAGGCTGGAGATAGGACCCCTGCCTAATTTTTTCAGAAATGTAGTGAAGGATACAGAAGATTGGAAGAAGATAAAAGATTGTCTCATAGTTAAGGCAGTTGAATGCTACCATGGAGAACTGGATTCTATCCCTGCCTCTTCCTGAGAGTTCCTATATGAGAATGCTAACTGATCACTTAAGCCAAAACTTTTCCTAGATGTTCACTGACAGTGTGTTCACTGATTGTGTGTGCACAACCTGACACCCTGGAATGCTATACACTCACAGCTGGAACTAAAGTTAATGGGAGTTGTGTTTTGATCATATAGAGCAGTGGTTCTCCCTGGGGGTACTCAGAGATCTTCCATGGGGTACATCAACTCATCTAGATATTTGCCTGGTTTTACAACAGGCTACATAAAAAGCACTAGTGAAGTCAGTACAAACTAAGTCATTGTCTGTTTGAAATTTTGTTTATATTGCTCTATATACTATACACAGAAATGTAAGTACAATATTTATATTCCAATTGATTTATAATTATATGGTAAAAATGAGAAAGTAAACAATTTTTCAGTAATAATGTGGTGTGACACTTTTGTATTTTATGTCTGATTTTGTAAGCAAGTAGTATTAAAGTAGGGTGAAATTTGGGGGTACACAAGACAAATCAGACTCCAGATAGGTGTACAGTAGTCTGGAAAGGTTCAGAACCACTGATATAGAGTGCTACATAAGCTAAAGTACTCTGAAAAATCCAACCCTAGGTGTCTCAGATTGGGTATCCAAAATTGGTAGATACTTTTTACTTCAATTTCTTTGTGCCTCAATTCATCACCTCACAGGGTGTTGTGAAAATAAATTATTGTTTGTGAATCTCTTAGATACTATAGTGATGAGCACCACATAAAAGTATCTGAGAAAGTTAATAATTTTTACTTCAGAGCAGAATTTTGAATAGTGAGGAACAGAGAAAGTCTAGTGTCATATGTTTAACAACAAGACTAAAAAGTAATATCAAATACCTACTCACTCAGTGACCTTGTGAATTCTGTGCACTGAATGAACCAGGAGTCTTGTGGAAAAAAATAGTATGCAATCATGTAATTAAAGATTGTATCAAAGCACACACGTGAGGAGTCTGATTAAGGTTGCAATCTGCCATTTCCTACCTCTTGAGTGATAAAATTTAGTTAACATTGCAAAATCAAACATAATTTTGTGTTTAATTTCACTGTATGTTGGCTTGGATAACAGTGACTTGATGAAACCATGATATTTTTCACAAAAAGAGATGCTATTTTAATAAAACTGTTCCTTCTGGACAGAAGCTTTCAATTTTTAGTACTAGCAAGTTGGCACTTTTCATAAGCATTACGAAGCATTGTAGTCTCTCACTGGCTTTCCATTCAGCCTATGGTGGTACCTACTGTAAGCTGGTAAGCTAACTCACCAGCGCATGCACCACAGAACAGTCTCCAGCCATAAGATTTCAATCCCTTTTTCCTCAGGGTTTCGGCTTTATTGCTTCAAAATACCACAAGTTCAGTATATTGAATACTTCCCTCTCCACTAACCCAGAGTCTTTTGCAGGGGCCTAACTACTCCATGACCAAGTCACAGCAAGCCTCTCTGCTCCCATCTAATTCATAGGCTGCTCCTTGCAGGATTACACTCTACAGGACTATTACCTGGAAATTTCACATGAACTGGGCTCTCTCCCTTGAGCCAGGGACTCCTGCTCCTTCCTACTCCTGACAACTGTCACCAGCAACTGACCTATCTGCTGGCTTTTATGAGTACTAGATCTTCCAGCTATCACCTGATGTCTGCCTCAGCTGGGAGACAGCTGATCAGTCACAGGTGAGGCTAGACCCATCTCCTCTTAAAAGAAGTGACAACTACCTTGTATTGAAAATCCTTTAGCATTTTGCGTGTGTGCGTGCGCGCACGTATGTTTTTTATTTTTTAAAAAGAAAAAACATAAGAGAAAACTGAAGTATTTCTATATAGAAATACCAATCCTAGAAATGGAGAGGTTGCTGTCAAATACCCTTGTGAAAAGGATAAGGAATTAGATACTGTTTACCTCAGGCATTAGGGCTTGCAGATCTTGGAGAGTGAATGATTAATAACAAACGTTAAGAATCTAAACTCACAAATCAGATTAAGTGTCTCCAAGCATAGAAAACATATTCCTATTATGGAAAAAAGTGCTTTCTACAGCAATTCTCAAGTAAGGAAGAAGATAGTCTTGAAAATGATGCTGATACTCACAATAGCTTTGCCCACTCTTTCTAGATCATGTTACCTCAGAACAGTCAGGGCTGAAGGTTTTAACAGAAACAATCATAGGTATCCTATCCACTTATTCTGTCAGTCTAATGCTGACATTCAGTGAAGACAAGAATCTTAAGTATATTGGCACTACATTTTTTTTGCCTTAAAACAAAAAAGTAATCTCTAATCTAACTTCAAGAAAAATAGAACTTCCCCAAATTCCTAGAGCACATTTTTCAGAAAAAAAATCCAATCTTGATTTTAAAAATGCCAGTGATGGAGAATTCACCATGAATCTTGGCAAATTGTTCAATGGTTAATTAATCTAACTATTAATGTCCACTTATTTCCAGTCTATTTATCTAGCTTCAACTTTCAGATATTGAACTGTGTTATACCTTTCTCTGCTAGACTGAAGAGCCCATTATTCAATATTTGTTCCCCATGAAGGTACTTATAGACTGTGATCAAGTCACCTCTTAACCTTCTCTTGATTAAGCTGAACAAATGGAGCTCCTTTAGTCTATCAGTGTAAAACATGTTTTCTAAGCCATTAATCATTATTATGGCTCTTCCTACACCCTCTTCAATTTGTCCATGATTCAGTAAGAAGGCTGATAAAGTATTCCTGCAGTGGTCACATCAATGCCTAATACAGAGCCAAAATAACCTCTCTACTCCTACTTGAGATTCCTATTTGTATGCATCCAAAGACTGCATACTTTGGCCACAGCTATGGGAGTTCATGTTCAGTTGATTATCCACCATGACCCCCAAATCTTTCTTGGAGTCACTGATTCCCAAGATAGAGTCCCCTATCCTGCAAGTATGGCCTACGTTGTGTCTAGATGTACACATTTATATGTAGATGTATTAAAATTCAATTACTTCAACTACACCTCTACCTCGATATAACGCTGTCCTCGGGAGCCAAAAAATCTTACCGCGTTATAGGTGAAACCACGTTATATCGAACTTGCTTTGATCCACCAGAGTGCGCAGCCCTGCCCCTCTTCCCCCACCCCCCCGAAGCACTGCTTTACCTCGTTATATCTGAATTTGTGTTATATCAGGTCGCATTATATTGAGTAGAGGTGTATTTGTATGTTCAAAATTGGCAACCTCTTTCTTCAGGAATAATAACCAGGAAGAATGCAGTGTCAAAATTGATAATTATGTCCAGCAAGTTTTGACAATCACATTTAGTAGATATTTGCAATAGGTCAGCACCAAACTAGTAATCAGTGTTGGTAGTGATGTTCAAAATCAATACCCCAGTAAAAAATAATGGAATTTCGAACACATCTTGGTGCTATCGTTTAAGTTTTTCAGGCTGGGTGAACAAGACATGGTAACCTTCATATCATAAACAGCTCCACTGTCGTTTCTGCAATTGGAAGGGCTTGCAACTTATTTTTGAAAAAGTTTACATTCTGGAAAATATAGGACAATATAAAAGAAGAACTAAACCCTAGAAAACCATAGATCTTCTGTGATCAAAGATTTCTGCTGTCCCAACTGAATGCCAAATTTTTTGTGACTCTCTCACTCTCTGTTTGGCCCTACTCATTTATGTTGGTATAGAAGGTTGGCTGTTTCCAGGAAAAAGTAATTTGTTTAGAAATACCATCTCTACATACCGGATCAATAGTTTTGGGGTTAAGTTTATCACTAGGCCTTGGTTGTGGCTTAACCACAAGATCTGGAGAACTAGATGAAGGAGACGAAGATGTCTTGCTTTTCTGTATTGCAGTCTTCGGTTTTATTTGGAAACCTGATGACATTCTTTTATCATAAATTCCTAGAATGAAAAAAGGAAACAAACCTAAAAACAGAGTTCTCATTCCCACTTGACAACAAATTAAGAACTTTAATCCTGATTTTTGTTGTGCCCAAATCTCAAATTCTTGGGTGTGCAAGGAATGCAGGAAATATGAACCAATGCATATAAATCACGTTTTGCTGAACACCCAAAACAGTGTAGGGTATATATCAATCACTCCATTTTTCAAACACACACCTCCACATCTCTTTGTTTCCTGCATCGTTGTCCTTTACCACTCTGCTAGAGTGACAACTGCAGCAAAGTGAAATTGATTTTAGTCAGTTTCACTCTGCTGCCAGTGCCCACTTAAAGCACAAAGCTGTTCTCTGGAGGGAGGAAGGGAGGGCGGGTACAAATACAACAGAAGAGGAAGCAAAAACATTGGAAGGGATGAGAAAGATGGGGAAAAAAGTGAATTTAAGTGCAAGGAGTGATTAAAAAATATTCTGAAATAGAGCAAAATCAGAGGATAATAAATAGGGAGAAAGATAGAAATGAAGAAGAGCAGATAGACAAAATGGGAAAAGAACAGAAAATGAAGACAAGATTTCAAAAAAGATTTCAAAAATTAGCTTTCTGAATACAGAACACTTTAAAAACTAACAATTAGAAAACATGTACATATTATTAAATTATTAAATAAACAAAATATTGAAAGTTTCAAAAAAATAGTTATAATGCAGAAAACACTACTCTAGTATCTTTTTAACAGAGGAAATTGTATTTGTAATTTAACATATCAAATCTTCAGTGTGAAACTTTAATGAAGAACCCAGATTACTACTGAGGAAAGATATACAGTCTCAGATATCACCTCATACTTAAAGAAAGATACAAGAATAAAGATTTTCAGAGTTACAAGTTCTTCAGAGATACAGGGTTTTTTTTTTTTTTTTTTTTTTTTTTTACAAAAATATTTAAGGGGATTTAGTGACTTATACAATTTAATTTGAAATGAATTTCTATTAATTGTGTTGGTCCTGCTCGGATAGTCCAAGTTCCCTTGCTCATAGTGTACGTTGTTAAACGACTCAATCATTGAGTCACTGTCTACTGAGAAAACATTTACCAGAATCAATTTCTAGTCTTGATTTACACCTTGGATTCTCCTTCATGTTCCCCCCCCCCCTCAGAATTCTGGCATTCTATGACTAAGTCTCTGTGTTTGTCACAGAGGTCATGGAAGTTACGGATTCCATGACTTTCGGTGACTTCTGCAGCAGCCCCATGCAGATGGCCTGGGAGCCACCTGAGCAGCTCAGGCAGCCCCTGGGGCCCTGGGCCAGTTGACTATTTGGGCAGTCAACCCCTACTCCTTCCCCCCCCCCCCCACTCCAGCAGCAAGAGTTTGGGTGTGGGAGGCTCAGGGCTTGGGGTGAAGGCCAGTGCTTACCTGGAGGGGGGGGGGGGGCTCCCTTCTCTCAGCTCCAGATGCTGCCTCTGCTGGCAGCCTGGCACCGCCCCCGCAGCTCCCAGCCAATGAGCTGCAGAACCAGGGCTGGGGGCGGAGCAGAGGCAGCACATGGAACTAGGGAGCTAGGGCCATTGCTTCCCAGGAGCTGGGTAGGGAGCCTGCCCCGGCCCCACCAACACCGCCCCCCCCCCCCCCCCGCCCCCGCGCCCCCCCCCCCCCGGCCCCCGCGCCCCCCCCCCCCCCAGGCCACGACTCGCCCCTCAAGGACCCACGTCCTCCTCCCCAGCACCCCCCTGAGCCACACACACCCCCAACCCCCACGGGGCCCCCTCGAGTATCTTCTCCCCCACCCAGTTTTAGTCAAGGGTATTTTTAGTAAAAGTCATGGACAGGTCATGGGCCTGTTAATTTTTGTTTACTGCCCGTGACCTGCCCATGACTTTTAAAAAATATGAATGCATCCACTGTATTAAAGCTGGCAATGATTCCACAGATAAAAGTGACATTCCCACGTAACAAAATTATTTGATTTTGTACATACAGTAGATCTTCAGAGTTACAAAAAATCAGAGTTATGAATTGACCAGTCAACCACACACCTCATTTGGAACCGAAGTACACAATCAGGCAGCAGAAACATCCCTCGCCCCCCCCCCCAAAGTAAATACTATACAGTACTGTGATAAACATAAACTACTAAAACAATAAAGGGAAAGTTTAAAAAAAATATTTGGCAAGGTAGGGAAACTGTTTCTGCGCATGTTTCATTTAACTTATGACGGTTAAAAGCAGCATTTTTTTTTCTGCATAGTAAAGTTCTAAAGCTGTATTAAGTCAATATTCAGTTGTAAACTTTTGAAAGAATAACCATAATGTTTCGTTCAGTTACGAACATTTCAGAGTTATGAACAACCTCCATTCCAGAGGTGTTCGTATCTCTGAGATTCTACTGTAACTTGCCAGTGCAAATTTATTACCACCAAACTTCATATTACCACATCATACTTAACGTATCTCTCCAAATGCCAGAATAATTGGTCTCTGAATGGTTTCCATATTATAAAAGCTCCAAATAGTAAAACAACAAACTTTAAGATTAACATTATACTATGTCAGGCAAACAATTCAATATTGCTCTTGGTGCCAAACTTCAAAATCTACATTCAGTCATAATGATGGTGTTCTTGCTAAAAAGTAACATTAGCAATAAAACAAGAAACCATATTTAATATGAGAAATGTGGAATTTATTTTCCTCAGCAAAGCATTCAGGAAGTTCACATAATTAGAAGCATGTTCCACTAGGTAGCAAGCATAGTGAAAATACAGTATTTGCAATCTATTTTAATATAGTGCACCAATCATTTAGTTTAATATTGTTAATTAGTTTAACATTTGAACATGTGCTTGCAGATTGTTGGAAGAGCACATTTTAGAAGAAAAATATTATAATGTAATAACTAGCATGGTCATCCATAGTAAGACACTCTAAATCACTTTCTCCTCTGAGAATTAATTAAGCCACATGATAAAGATTTCAGCAGAGAAGAAAGTAAATAACAACAAATTCTAATATTCCAGATGTAGTGACCTTACCAGCAAAGAAGAATAAGAATTAAAATAAAATATGTAGCTATGGATAACTGAAAAATTTCAGCACCTGGGCACAAATCAAGGTTGGAATTACGGAAGATAGTAGAGTTAGAATTACAAGAAGGGGAGGAGGAAAAAAATACTTTACCCAAGAAGACTTCAGTCTTTCTACCACCAAATTTGAAGTTATCGTGCAGCCAGGAGTTGATTGCACAACAGAAATGTATAAATAACGCACATTTAGGAAAGAAGATCAGAGAGCAGAGGTACAGTGAGATGCATAGAAGTGATGTCTAAGATTAAACTAGAAATAAAAGCATCCCAATGGTAGATAACAGGCCTAAGTTAAAAATCCTTAACAGAAATAAAACAAGCAAGCATGAGGAAAAGTTTCAAAGCAGAAGAGGAGAGAGTTAAGGCAAGTCTATACTTACTTCCAGCGGAGGTCGATTTATCTACACATGTCACACAGCACCCTCATCCCTATTCATGAATAATAACCTAATAATCTGGGAAGTGGGAGAAGTTAAGGAGCATTTCTGGAGTTCGGGAAAATAAGGTGGAGGCAGAGGGGGAAGCAGTACTGCTTTCTGCCCTTCTCCACCTGAAGAACCTTCTGTGGTTCACAAAGCAGGACTCCCATCTAATTGGCCACAGAAGAGTCATCAGATGGAAAGGGGATGCTTCAGGTGGGGCTTTATGTCTAAGAGTGGTATATGCGGAGGAGTGAAACTATAAGGTCAGGTGGAGAATTATAGTTCTATGGAGGCATAGAGAAGGGACTATTGGTATATGAAACGTATGAGGAAGTTAAGGTCTATGGAGTGCACATGCAGAGGATTATGTAATGAGTACGCATTCTCTATACAGCATATTTGAGTGTTAGATTTATGGGAGGTACACCTCTATAACGCTGTCCCCGGGAGCCAAAAAATCTTACCGCATTATAGGTGAAACCGCGTTATATCGAACTTGCTTTGATCCACCAGAGCGCGCAGCCCCATCCCCCTGGAGCACTGCTTTACCACGTTATATCCGAATTCGTGTTATATCAGGTAGAGGTGTATATGCAGAGTTATATGACAAAATCATATCTAGGTATGGGTATCTACAGGAATGTAAGCAGAGCTTTGGGGGCGTATATGTCATATAGGTCTATGAAATTTTTGCATGGTTCTATGGAAATTATAGGTCTATGTACAGGGTTGCATAGGAAATATAAGCAGCTGAGGGTGTATGCACGGTACAGGGGAGAATGTGTGGCATGGGTCCATAGACTATGTGTGGGGCTCTGGAGAGGTATGCAGGGTTACAGAGCTATAGGGGGCATTTTCAGGGCTCTGTGGGGTATAGACCAATGGGGGTATATGCAGAGCTCAGGAGAGAGATGGGATTTGGGACTGTGAGGATGTTTGCAGGGCTCTGTAGGATGTGGATAGGGCAACCAAATGTCCTGTTTTGGCTAGGACAGTCCCTTTTTTTAAGCCCTGTCCTAGCCATCCCTACTTTTTCAGCAAAAGTGGGTATTTGTCCCATTTGCTCTTGCCAACTTGATCAGTCGGCAAGAGCAAACAAGACAAATGCCCATTTTTGTCAAAAAAGTGGGGTGTGGAGGAATGTGCTGGGGGACAACCTGTGATACCAGCTCCATGCAGGGAGGGAGTCATGGCTTGGGTAGGGACCAGGCAGGGCTTGGGTGAGCAGCAACGCAGGGCTCAGGCAAACAGCTTGGGACAGCCTCACGGGCGGAGGCGCACTTGGGCTGGGCCCATGCTGGTTGCGGGGAGGAGGGCTTGCCTCATGTGGTATCCCGTTTTCCCTTTGGGAAATCGGGTCACCCTCGATATGGGTCTATGTGGCCCGGTGTTTGCAGGGTTCTGGAGGGGGTGTGCGGCTCAAGTCCATGGAGGGTGTTTGCAGTACTCGGTCCCTAGGAGTTTTTAAGGGGCTCTGCAGGCTGTGGGTCCATGGGGGTGTCAGCAGCGCTCTGGGGTAGTGGCGGGATTCGAGTCCATGGGGTGTTTCCAGGCTCTGGGGGATGCAGGGTTGAAGTCCCTGGGGGTATCGGCAGGGCTCCGAGGTGTTGCTGGGGCTCTGGTCTATGGGGACGTTTGCGGGGCCCCAGGTCCGCGAAGGAGCGAGGCTCGGTCCGTAACTCCGGCGGTTACAGTCTGCCGGGGGAGGAACTCTCGGACGAAGCCCCCAGGCCGCCAGAGTAGCGCTGCGCGCCGCCGCCCTTACCAGGTCCGCCAGACGCCGGGGTTGCGCAGCTACTCGCTCACAGCGACACCTCCCGTCCCGTCCCACCGGTTGCTAAGGAAGCTCTGCTTTGTCTACGGGCTGCGGAAAGGCCAAACTTCCTGCGAAGCGACTGCAGGCGGGCGGGGCTGGGGAGCATGCGCGGATGTGGGCGGGCTCGGCAATTCGCGGGGAGGGCGGGGGATGTTCAGTCACGAATCTCCCCCCTCCAGTTTTGTGCTATAGTCCCGTCCGTCCTGGGCTCGCCCACACTCACCCTGCCGGGGCGGGGCTCTCTCTGTGCCTCAGCCTGGCTGCCCTCTGCACTGGGCAGGTTCCCCGCCCGCTCAGCAAAGCCTTGGCCTGGTTCTGGGAATAGGGCGCCCGTGTCCTTTCCTCAGTCTGAGTGTTGCGTTGCAATCGTTATCCCGCTAAAGAGTTATTGCCCTGGGCAGCTAATGGCACCTCGCTCAGGCCTGCCCCCACCAGCCTCGCAGCTCCCTTTTGGGCTCCTCGGCATAATCACTGGCTGTAGGATAGTCTCCCTAAAGTCCTAACCTTGCAAGGATCTGGGCAAGAGCCCCTGTGCCCAGGCAGTGCCCACACATGCCCCGGCTGCCGCTAACAAGAACCACTGGGAAGTCAAAAGTGATGAACGCGGGGCCTGGGTTTCTCGTTTTATTCCCACCAATTTGTTCCACCAGACCAGATGGCAGTTTTAAAAGGGATGAAAATAGGATGCTAGTTGAACGAACTAGCCATTGCTGTGAAGTATCGGAGGGGTAGCTGTGTTAGTCTGGATCTGTAAAAAGCAACAGCTGGGTGAATGCCCACTTCCTCAGACTATTGCTGTGTGCATTGGTTCCATGTCCAAAGCCCAATGACTCATTAGAAGTCATCCTGCAGTGTTAGAAACTTTAATTGTGTTGTCTGTCAAGCTACTTTAACTGTTCAAAAGAAAAATAAAGTATCAAGGAACAGAGGATGCATCTTGAACAAATCAAAACTCAAATACTTGGCTTCCAGCTTGTAGATGCATATCTATGAGAAGAAAGGTTAAAGGAAAGAAAAAGGAAGATTTTCAACATATGCTGTGCTATATAGTTGTGACTTGAATTAGGCTGGTGAAGCCGAGCTCCCATTTTTTCTCCAGTAGGAAGACAAGATAAGACCAGTGACTGGGAAGTATTTTTAGTTTAATTTTATTTTTTAGCTACAGAGTAGCAATTTGCAGACCAGGATACACATTCTAGTTGCAGGTATTTTTGGATAAAAACATTCCAATTAAGATATTATCTGAGCCACCAGTTTTATCTTCTAGCTAACAGTTCTCAGTGTATCAACATTTGACAGTTATAAGTTTCAAACAATATTTGCTGGTAAGCCTGTGTAGTGAGTGAAGACTACAATTTTTCTTTCCCGATAGACCGAATTAGCTATGGCATGTTCACTGCTCTTTAAGAGATACACCTCTACCCCAATATAATGCGACCCGATATAACACGAATTCGGATATAACGCAGTAAAGCAGCGCTCCGGTGGATCAAAGCAAGTTCAATATAATGCTGTTTCACCTATAACGTGGTAAGATTTTTTGGCTCCCGAGGACAGTATTATATCGGGGTAGAGGTGTACATTTGTTCTTGAACACATGCCAGTGAATTCCCCAAGTAGGAGACTTTTTTTGTTATTGCTTAAATTGTGAAAGGTGTGTGTTATTCCTTGAACATCAGTAATACACAATGAGGGACTGTATAAGACTTAAAAAGAAATTGAATTAGACAACCTATTCAGTTGATTTTCTGCAGTAATAGATGGGAAAAGGCAATAGAAATGCTGAAACATATTTATGGCCTGTCTGACAACTAACACAAGCCCTAGATTTTGGTGGCATTTTGGAATAAGCTTTATCCAACACAAATGATTTCTATCTTCCAATGACTGGAAGTTGGAGAGAAAAACATAGGGACACATCTTTTAACTCATTTGAAACACACCGAGGATTCTAAATAAAAAGAGAATGGTCCATCCCAAAGTTCCAATTCCTAAATGTTTAGCTGAAACTAATCAGAAAGTCTAGTAACTTCAGGTAACTGCTTCATGGCTCCACATTATTTAGGGAAATTTTAAGTTGAGGCCTAAATTTTCAAAAATAGTAAGCAACTGCCCTCTGAAAACTAGATTTCTTTAAAATGCCTCAACTTGAACACCCAGATTCGCTACTAGAAAATGTAGGCTTAAGTTTTTATCCTCATTAAGAGTCACCAGTACTGCCTTTCTGAGACATTATTCTTTTTTGCTTGGTGTTGGTGATATATTTTTGTACTGAACAGCATTATTTCTGTAACAGCTGCTTGGGGTGACACCACCATCTACAGGTATACAATCTCTCTTGCAAAGGGAAAATTGCTTATTACAAGGCAAGGCAAACTTCAATTAAAAATCCTGTGTTTAGGAAAACCAAAGCATCACTGAGGTTCTGCCTAAAGCACAACAGAGCTTTCCTCATCAACAACGCTAGACATGAGATAACTATTGTGCTATGACTATTTTCTGGTCATGTGGGAATTCTTATTGCAATCATTTTAGAATAGGTTATAATCATTTATAAAATTACCTGCATTCTTTAACATTTGCATTCCAAAGCCATTATATTTTATGGATATTTTTCTAATCTATGTTATTTTTCATGAATCAGAGCATGGTTTGGAGCCTGGGCTCTGGGACCTTCCCCCCTCAAGATGTATTCATTTCACGTGGCATACTTTAGATGTATGAGCCTTAGGTATGCCATTATCAAGCACTCCTAATACCCTACCATTTTAGGTGTTAGTATGGTCCCATGTAACATAGTGGCTACCTATGACAAATAAGTTAGAAACCCATAGTAATACAATAATGATATTTTAACTTTTATAGTGCCTTTTATCCAGAGACCTCAAGGCACTTCATAAACATTCATTAATTCAGCCTTATACCAAATCTATGAAGGTTCACAAATATTATTAGAATCCTTGTAAACAGAGGCACAGGGGATTAGAGTATGCCTGTGATCACAGTAAATCAGATACAGAAAGGTTTGTGACACCCAAAGTCATACAAATTAGTGACAGAGCTAAGAACAGGAAACCAGTGTTCTCAACTCCAAATTCTCTAGTTTAATCAAACTATCTGAGATATTGTCAGCACATTCAGAGATGCTTGGATTGTCTCTCACACATTTCTCTAATTGGATCATTCAGAAATGCTTGATTGCTATTTCATATTTGAGGTTTGTTACTTTATAACATACCTTAGAATACTATGGGGGAAAAAACCTGTTTACCTTTGATCCTGCTCCCACAGATTTCTGTAGTACAAAATTTGGTATTCGCAGCACAAACAGCTTTTGATGCTGGCTGTATGCTTTAGAGGAAGGTATTCACATCTGATATACTTATTAGTTGGGTAAAATTACTTTCCTACAGTTATTGAAGATTGAGCTGGTCTGCTCTAACTAGCAAATTACTGCAGACTGGTTGTTTTAATTGTCATATTCACCCTTATATTCTTCTAAACTGGATAAGCTGAAGTCAGAGGGAATGTAGTTTATACACTACTTAGGCAAACTGATATAGAAATCTCTTTACAGTTGATAATTAGGCTGATAGTGTGAGTACAGACTGTTCTGATACATTTTCTCTAACAGAGCGCCAGAAAAAGAAGTAATCCACAGAGATACGTCTTTTTCAGTTTTCTATTTTGTCCACTTGGTGGTGATGATTCACTGTCTTTTGTTCATTACGTTGCCTGTGCTAGCTGTTTGTAATATTACCCATTCCTCATTGTTCTATTGCTGCTGCTGTCAGTTTGGGGAATTGAACATGGAAAAAATAAAATCTTCTATTAATTCACATATTAAAGGTGCCAAAATAGAAGAGATTGCTGAATAGGAAGGAGACACATTTCTTAGCTCAATTGCCAGAGAAACTGTTTTATTTACTGAGAAATCTTTTTCTAATTTTATCCCAGACCAGGAAACAGAGCATATATGACATATAAAATGCTGATTAAGGGCAGTTCATTGAACTTTATGGCCCCTGCATTGAAGTAATAATAACCAGGGAAATAAATGCTTTGTCCATTCATAGGAGACCATGAAAGCCCATCCCCTCCCCAGTGCTAGGAGTAATCCATGTGGCCAAGGCTCTTGGGTCTGAAGATAACATATTGGGGGCAGGAAGTGAGCAGGGCAGGGAAGTTGTTGCTTTGCATGGTATGCTTCCCCACCTAACTAGGGTTGCCAAGCCTCCCAGTTTTGCTGAGAGTCTCCTGGAATCAGGCCCTATCTCCCGGAGACTACTAAAACCAAGCTGGGAGATTTTAGGTGCTAAAAGTCCATTGGCACAGCAGGGTTAAGGCAGGCTCCATACCTGCCCTGACCCCACACCTCTCCTGGGCAGGGACAAGGGGGTCTCTGCGCACTGCCCCCACCCCGAGCACCAACTCCACAGTTCCCATTGGCCAGAAACTGCAGCCAATGGGAGCTTGCGGGCGCGGGCAGCACGTGGGGCCCCCAGTTCCCCCTCCCGCAGGGATGTGCCAGCCGCTTCTGGTCTGTGCTGCCAAGCAGGAGCTGCACAAGATAAGCACCTCCTGACTGGAGCCCACACCCCTCACACCCTTCCACACCCCAACCCCCAGCCCTGAGCCCACTGCCGCACCCAAACTCCTGCCCTGAGCCTGCACCCCCTACTGCATCCCAAGCCCCTACCTTGGGGACTATTTAGAAAAACTTGACGAGCACAACTCCATGGGGCCGGATGAGCTGCATCCAAGGGTGCTAAAGGAGTTGGCATATGTGATTGCAGAGCCATTGGCCATTATCTTTGAAAACTCATGGCGATCGGGGGAGGTCCCAGATGACTGGAAAAAGGCTAATGTAGTCCCCACCTTTAAAAAAGGGAAGAAGGAGGATCCAGGGAACTACAGGCCAGTCAGCCTCACCTCTGTCCCTGGAAAAATCATGGAGCAGGTCCTCAAGGAATCAATTCTGAAGCACTTTGAGGAGAGGAAAGTGATCAGGAATAGTCAGCATGGATTCACCAAGGGCAACTCATGCCTGACTAACCTAATTGCCTTCTATGAGGAGATAACTGGGTCTGTGGATGAGGGGGAAGAAGTGGATGTGTTATTCCTTGACTTTAGCAAAGCTTTTGATACGGTCTCCCACAGTATTCTTGCCGGCAAGTTAAAGAAGTATTGGCTGGATGAATGGACTATAAGGTGGATAGAAAGCTGGCTAGATTGTCGGGCTCAACGGGTAGTGATCAATGGCTCCATGTCTAGTTGGCAGCCGGTATCAAGCGGAGTGCCCCAAGGGTCGGTCCTGGGGCTGGTTTTATTCAATATCTTCATTAATGATCTGGAGGATGGCGTGGACTGCACTCTCAGCAAGTTTGCAGATGATACTAAACTGGGAGGTGTGGTAGATATGCTGTAAGGTAGGGATAGGATACAGAGGGACCTAGACAAATTAGAGGATTGGGCCAAAAGAAACCTGATGAGGTTCAACAAGGACAAGTGCAGAATCCTGCACTTAGGATGGAAGAATCCTATGCACTGCTACAGACTAGAGACCAAATGGCTAGGAAGCAGTTCTGCTGAAAAGGACCTAGGGATTACAGTGGACGAGAAGCTGGATATGAGTCAACAGAGTGCCCTTGTTGCCAAGAAGGCTAACGGCATTTTGGGCTGTATAAGTAGGGGCCTTGCCAGCAGATTGAGGGACGTGATCATTCCCCTCTATTCGACATTGGTGAGGCCACATCTGGAGTACTGTGTCCAGTTTTGGGCCCCACACTACAAGAAGGATGTGGAAAAATTGGAAAGAGTCCAGCGGAGGGCAAGAAAAATGATTAGGGGTCTGGAGCACATGACTTATGAGGAGAGGCTGAGGGAACTGGGATTGTTTAGTCTGCAGAAGAGAAGAATGAGGGGATATTTGATAGCTGCTTTCAACTACCTGAATGGGGGTTCCAAAGAGGGTGGATCTAGACTGTTCTCAGTGGTACCAGATGACAGAACAAGGAGTAATGGTCTCAAGTTGCAGTGGGGGAGGTTTAGGTTGTATATTAGGAAAAACTTTTTCACTAGGAGGGTGGTGAAGCACTGGAATGGGTTACCTAGAGAGGTGGTGGAATCTCCTTCCTTAGAGGTTTTTAAGGTCAGGCTTGACAAAGCCCTGGCTGGGATGATTTAGTTGGGAATTGGTCCTGCTTTGAGCAGGGGGTTGGACTAGATGACCTCCTGAGGTCCCTTCCAACCCTGTTCTATGATTCTATGATTCCCCAGCCCGGAGCCCTCTCCTGTACCCAAACTCCCTCCTAGAGTCTTTAGCCCTTCCCGCACCCCAATCCCCTGTCCCAGCCCCGAGCCCCTCCAGCACCTAAACTCCCCCTCAGAGCTTGCACCCTACACCCTCTCCTGCACTCCAACCCCCTGCCCCAGGCTCAGCCTGGAGGCCCCACACACACACTCCAACAATTGATTATATTAACTTAGATAAATCTTGCTCACAATTTACTTCTGTTTATGGTGGTGTCTTTCCTAAAATGCTAGTACAACACCATCCTGACCTGTATCAGAGGGCTAGTAGCCGTGTTAGTCTGGATCTATAAAAAGCGACAAAAAGTCCTGTGGAACCTTATAGACTAACAGAAGTATTGGAGCATAAACTTTCGTGGGTGAATACCCACTTTGTCAGTCGCTGACCAGTATATACTGAATTATGAATGCTGTGTATTTTCCTGGTGCAATCAATAATTTTAGCCAACTCAGAAGATGTCTCCCAAGGTCTTCCTCCCTGATGGTGTCTTCCAAGGGTTTCGGCTAAGTATTCTCACATCAACTGGTTTATTTGTAAATTTACATCCACATAAATGAGAATAGTATAGTAATTACAATGCAGTTAGTTAAGCGATGTGTATTACTAACAGCATATTGTTTCGAAAGCAATAAGGAATGATCCTTTGAGTATTTTTCCATTCATGACTTATCAGTTTAATTTAACATTAACTACAGTGAAGTAAGTGCTTAGCAGCTAAAACACAGAAACACAATTTTTAGTATTCTGGAGCAATTTTAAAATAATGGATGTAATTCTGAACTCATCTTGTAAGCCATCAGGTAAAATCATTCTTGCAAATGGTACACTGTCCTGTACTCTAAATAATTGGAATTCAGCAAATAATTAATAATTAAAATATGTAAAGTGAAGCAATCGATGAAGATTGAACTAAGTAGTAAATTAAATATGAAATGTGAAACACATAGGTGATTTTCCAGGCACTCTGCAAAAGATATCTGTTTAATGGGATGAGAGAATACTTTCAAGAATGGTAAAGGAGTAGAAAGTAGTTTTTTTGTAGATGCATACCTGAATACCTGTTGATTGATTATTTTAAGGCTGTTGTGATTTTGTTTACTATTGATTAATATTAGAACATCTAGAGGCTTGTATAGGTGTCTTTTTATTATTTAAATCTAAATAAATGAATAGGAAAGTAATGTACAGCATCATTGTCAAACAGAATGAAAGTTTTTATGTAATTGATTGTATGATGGCTTGCAACTGTTAGAGGCGACATCACATTACCAGTTAGAAATCTATGTAATAATTGATTCCTTTTGAGTTAAAAAGGCAATGACCATTTTTTTTTTATTCTTTGTTTTCTATCTCTTAGTCAGTTTTTGATCCACAACAATACTGTGTCTTTCTACTCTGTTTCTTTAGCAGCCTGTTGTGAGGTACCTTGTCAAAGACCTTTTGAGAAAGTCTAAATAAGTAGCAACTGGTTCCCCATTGTCCACTACCTTGACACATTCAAAGAGTTCTAACAGATTAGTCCGACAGAATTTTCTTTTGCAGGAACTGCTGGTTAAACCCTATCATATTATGATCTTCCAGATGTTTTATTATTCTCTTTACATTATTGTTGCAACCAATTTACCAGGTACATATGTAAGGTTTACTAGTCTTTAATTCACTGGATTACCCCTGGAGCATTTTTAAAACACAAGTGAAACTTGTATTACTCATCAATCCACCAGTATAGTAGCTGTTTTTAATGAGATTGCTCATTTTAGCTAGCAGTTCAGCTAATTCATACTTAAACTTCTGCGGACTCTTTACTGTAATCTCATCTATGTTTGGTGATTTACTGTTTTTTTAAATTTATCAGTTTACTCTATCACCTCTTCTTGCAACCCCTTAGTTTCTAATAGTATCTCATCTTTATTACCAGGAAAGAACAGGTATCTCCCCAGCATCCTCGATGGTGCAAGTGATGCAAAGAAATCATTTGGTCTTCCCACCAATGTCCTTAACTTTTCCTTTTAGTTCCTGGTGATTCAGTGGACCAATTCTTGTGCAAGCTTCTTGGTTTGTTTGCTTGTTTGTTTTGTGATATACCTAAGAAATTCTTGAAGTTTGCTTTTATATCTTCAGCTATTTGCTCTTTCAATCCGCTTTCACGGGCTGTCCACCGGAGCCCTTGTTTGGAGAGTTTCAGGACATAACATAAGGGAACATTGTTACATAGACCTTTTTGTTAGACCTATTTTTTTTTGTTTATGCAATGAGGCACCTCGTTGCTAAGGTGATAGGCATAATTTGGAAAGTGATCTATAGAAAAATGTAAATAGAGAGACACCGCAGTCTCCTGTAACTAAAGTGATAAAGACCTCAGTTCTATTTGCCAGTGTTAGATGCAGTATATGCAGCTTGGTGATAAATATAGAGCCAAAGTTTCATTACAAAATGTAGAAAGACTCAATGCCAATTAATATAAATGGAAATCAAATAATTAGTAAGCACATTCTGATAGGTGAACATGGGACATACACTAGGAACCACTCCTAACTTGGAAAGATAAACAATGAACTACAAATTCTAGTGTTATTTTAAAAATACTTTAGAACATGAAAACTGCACATATAAGAGCCAAATATAAGTCCATTTCAGGCAGTGGGAGAATTGGGCCCAACACTCAGAATGGGATTGCGACTGAGAGATCTATATAGGGGAGAGTGGATGGAGAAAAGCATTCAGTACAAAAAATGTGATTAAAGAAAAAGTGGAAGGTGATAAACCCAGAGGCTTTGATAAATTCTTAGCAACAAAAAAAACTGCAATCCACAAAACTACACTTGATCACCTTGAAGAATAGAGTATGACCATTTTATATTAAAGCAAGTAATTGTATCTTCAAGGTAGAATGCAATAAAACAGATTTTGTGGGGCCTAATTCAGTGATTTTATGGACCCTCTAGGCACCATTTGTACTTGAATAGAGTGTGTGCATTGAATATTAAATCATCACAATTCTTTGCTATTTGTATTTACAAAATCATAAAATCACTAATATGAAGTCCCAAACTCTAACTACAGAGCAAAATAAGGACTTGACACCTCCAAAAGACATATTTATGATTTGTATGAAGTAAAGAGATTTTCTAAGACAAAGTCCTTATTTGAATAGCAAAAGTTTTAGCTCCATTTTTCTACATGTAGTGTAAATCACGTTGTCTCCAGAAGAATCAACTTCTCAGTCACTGTACGATAACCCTTTCTAGTAAGACAAATCCCAAGTGACGTGACAAAATCAAGGCAAAGTATTTTTTTTTCTGATTTGACTTTCCAAGAGTTTTTATTTAACTTGGGACTATGAATAAAACTCTTCCTTTCCAAACAAAGGCCCAGTTGGCAGTGTCTCAAAAGGCATAATCCCCGAACATAGCAGTTCCCCTTGCTCAAAGGTTCTTAGTTCATAGTGACCCTAGGAAAGAGAGATGATTAGTTACATAGCAAAGCTTCCAATGGGTGAGCTCAAATAGGCTGTTTTTCTCTTACCTTGGAAAGCATTAAGCTCCTATTCGTGCTACAGCGGGGTTCTCAAACTGGAGGTCGGTACCCCCCTGGGTGTCCCGAGGTTATTACATAGGAGGTCGCAAGCTGTCAGCCTCCACCCCAAACCCGGCTTTGCCTTCAGCATGTATAATGGTGTTAAATATATTAAAAAGTGTTTTTAATTTATAAGGGGGTCACACTCAGAGGCTTGCTATGTGAAAGGGGTCACCAGCACAAAAGTTTGAGAACCATTTGCTACAGCATGAAGGTCTCAGGAGCAGCAATGAAGTGGGATATTAGTTAGCCTTTTTTTTTTTAAGTGTGGAGTGACAGGAAGATTTGGCTAGTTGTTGAACTGAGATGGATATCTTCACATAAATAGAAGAGTCTAGTCAAAGTATGATACTGAGACTGTATGAGCCATGTGTGATTGGAAAGACTGCTCAATTTTCCCTGAGTTGGGAGATATCTCTAATTACTATGGAGCTGAGTGCTGGAGAGGTTCACAGGTGCCTGTACCAATGAGGACTCACCCTTTTAGGGAATTGGGATCAGTCTCACCTGTGCCTCATTTTCCAGCCCCAAATGATGAATTTAGGTGACCAGAATCTCCTGATAATAGCCAGGGTGGGAGGGGCTGGATTTCCTGTGAGGAGTCTAGTCCATCACTGAGGAGGGGAGAGACCTGAAGGGAATCCAGGGTTAGAGAGGACTGGGAAACTGTCTCTCCACACCAGCAAAAGGGAAAGGCCTAGCTGGAGAACCTGCAGTGAGGGGCAGGAGCCTTAAGAGAAAGAGGCTTGAGGAAATGCCAGGCAGCAGGACCTGGGTTTTGGAAAAGAAAGGCTGACCACAACAAGGGGCTGGAAAAACTGTAGAGTCAGAACAAGACATTTTCTCATTTAAGTTGATACTTGAAGTGTGTTATTTTAATAACACAGATGCTAAGAAGGGTATGTGTGTTTGACTTGAAAGCAAGGAAGTGCAGTTTTTGAGAAACCCAAGAATGGGAAACACTAAGCAGGAGTAGGGTCCTATATTGTTTTGGTATCTAAAGCCATCTCGTGCCTTAACTATACATCTACTTACCTTCATGTTGATGGGAAAGTATGAACTGGCAGAGGGTAGGATGGTCAAATGGATGGGAACTGGTCTGGGACCATATGTTAAATTCCTGGCTCAGCCCTAGACTTTCTTTGTGACCATGGGCAAGTCACTTAAGCTATCCTGTGTTTCAATTTCCCATCTGTATAATGGGGATAGTACTTCCCTACCACACAGTGTTGTGAGGACAAAATCCAATAATGATTGTGAGTTGCTCATGTTCTGTAATGATGGGAGTCATATAAGTACCTAAGCGGACACATTTGTAGGTCTTTTCTTTTCTTTCCTTTTTTTTACTTTTTTTTTTATTTTATTTTTTTGGAGCTATTTTAACAATTTCCTCCCCAAAATATTCAACTCTGTGAGCCAAAGAATGATGCCATTAAAACATGTTGAATTTTGATGATCAGCAAGTAAATGACCTTGGGCATCTCCCTCTCCCCAAAGTACTCTTCATTATGGGGCTGATTCTAATGGGGTTTGTTGAGAAGGCTCAACAACTCACAGGCCCCGTATGATGAATTGCCCATCAGTTGTGTTTTTTAAAACTGTTTTCCACTAATGATGCGGCAGCTTGTGAATCTGAGTTTGTCAGGGAAAGCGTATGGACAGTGGCCAGTTTTGTTCATTGTATTTTTGTACTGCATCACCTAAGATGATAACAAAATGTAACCTGTCACACAGCATTGGTGCAATAAAACAAAACACACATATTCCTCTAAAGGAAATAAGGGTGCCAAAGCTAAATAAACACAATATGAGGCTTGGGGCTTTTTAAAAATTGCATGTTACCTCATTGCACAAGGTCACCCTTGTCAGACGAGTGGACTGACAGTTCTCTAGAGTAACATAAAACCATTAAGTTGCTCTTTGATCTCGCACCTTCTTTAGAACATTTTAATCAATTAACCATAAAGCTACTCAGCTTGTCTTATTTACTACACATAAAACTACTTTGGTCTGGCTGACACGTTACTACATTATAGATCAAAGATCGTAAGAAACTCTACATCCAACCAGGATAATTATGAGCCACTTTTCAGAACCTCTTAGATACACTTTTATCCTAGGGATGGAGGAGAACAGCATTTTGATCTAGAGTGAAATGAAAAGCTTCATGAGTATTTAAATAGGTAGCCCAAACTGATTTATGCATGATCTAGCTGCTATTGGCTGTGGTTGGGGTTCAGGACTAGCTAGCTTAGCCTGAACAGAGTCTATTTTAAACACTGACAATATATATAGTTGATAAAAATAGAAAACATTTCCCAGTGCATATGAACACCCATCTCTTGTATAAGATGCCCTTATACAAAAACCAGTGTTTGAATACTCATGTACTGGGGTACAGATAGTCCCATTAGTCGAGTGGTTCTCAAGCTTTTGTACTGATGATCCCTTTCACATAGCAAGCCTCTGAGTGTGACTCCCCCTTATAAATTACAAACATTTTTTTATATATTTAACACCATTATAAATGCTGGAGGCAAAGCGGGGTTTAGGGTAGAGGCTAACAGCTCATGACCCCCATGTAATAACCTTGCGACCCCCTGTTTGAGAACCCCTGCATTAGTCCATTAATTAAAATTTGATAAAGTAATCATGCGTGACATTGTTTTCAGGCTTTTAGGCCAAAATTTCGAAGGCCACACTTGTGTATACAGAAGACTTTCATCTACAGAAGAATTACTGCAGTCTCAGTGTATATTCTCACAGATTGGAGAGTAAAAAAAACAAACCAACTCCTACATTAAAAATAATCTGGTTTAGAATGTTTACATAATTCTTTATGGCCAAGTCCTGGAATCAGTGGACTGTCCAAGCTACTCACCAAAGGTCTCTGTGGAGGAACCCGCCTCCCATTTGAATCTGCTCAACAGCCACTACTCTACTCTTTCTTGTGGGATTGGGGAATGGTGAATGGACCAGTGTAACTATAGATTCATCAGCCCCACCCCCGCTTCTGTCCTGCACCCCCATCTTACTGCATGCTGAGGTGCAAAAATAAGGTTGCTGATGCAACAGTATTTCTGCTTCCTTGTGCATCTGCATTAGAATATGGTCTTTACATCTAGAACTATCAAGAAGTCTGAAGGAGCGAGGTGGGGGAAAACTTGGCCCTGAGTTTCCTTATAACTAATCAAAAGGCATTCCTTGAAACAGCCAAGTGTACAGAATCATGATGTAGAGAGCTCTTTGCAATCACTATTACTCTCTGGGAGGTGACACCCAACATCCATGATCTCCAGATTTTAAAACTGATTAAAAAATGTGGCTGGAAAATGGGAAGGTAGGAAACCTTGCTACTGTAATCGATAGCTGGCATTTCCATGCAGTATTTTCAGCCACTCTCGCTTATTTTCAGTTACAACTCTATATTGATTTCTCTGAACATTACTCCTCCTTTGACAAAACTGGTTCTCTACTGATGCTTGTCATCACCATTTTAAGAATTGATAAATGAGAATTAACAAGTTTGTGAATACCATGAATAAAATGCTAGGTGATAGAGAAATAAAATCTATCTTCTTAACAAAGAACAATGTTCTTAGTTCTCAGAACATGGGGGAAAATGTTGTTAATAAGAACATAAGAATGGCCATACTGGGTCAGATGAATAGTCTATCCAGCCAAGAATCCTGTCTTCCAACTGTGCCCATTGCCAGAGGCTTCAGAGAGAATGAACAGAAGAGGGCAAGTCATTGAGTGATCCATTCCCTGTCGTCCTGTCCCACCTTCTGGCAGTCAGAAGTTTAGTGACACCCAGACAATTGGGTTGCATCTCTGACCATCTTGGCTAATATCCATTGATGGATTTATCCTTCATGAATTTATTTAATTCTTTTTTGAACACAGCTATATTTTTAGCCTTCTCAACATCCCCTGACAACAAGTTCCACAGGTTGACTGCACATTGTGTAATGAAGTACTTCCTTATGTTTGGTTTAAATTCTGCTGCCTATTAACTTCATTGAGTGATCCCTGGTTCTTGTGTTACATGAAGGTGTAAATAACACTTCCTTATTCACTGTATCATATCCCCCTTAGTCACCTCTTTTCTAAGATAAACAGTCCCCATCTTTTTAATCTTTCCTCATACAGGAGCTGTTCCATACCCCTAATCATTTTTATTGTCCTTCTCTTCTTTTCAGATGTGGCAACCAGAACTGCATGCAGTATTCAAGGTGTGCACATACCATGGATATAGATAGTGACATCATGGTATTTTCTGTCTTATAACCTATCCTTTCCTAACATTCTATAGCTTTTTTGACTGCCATTGCACCCTGAGCAGATGTTTTCAGAGACCTACCCACAATGATGCCAAGATCTTTTTCTTGAGTGGTAACAGTTAATTTAGAACCCATCACTTTGTATGTATAGTTAATATTACGTTTTCTAATATGCATTGTTTTGCACTTATCAGCATTGAATTTCATCTACTCTTTTGTTGCCAGGCCACCCAGTTTTGTGAGATCACTTTGTAACTCTTCACAGTCTGCTTTGTACTTAAATATCTTGAATTATTTATTATTGGCCACAAACTTCACTACCTCATTGTTTACCTTCTCTTCCACGTCATTTAAGACTACGTTGAACAGCATAGGTCCCAGTACAGATCCTTGGGAGACGCTGCTATTTACTATTTTCCATTGTGAAAACTGACCATTTATTCCAACCCTTTGTTTCCTATCTTTTAACCAGTTACCTGTCCATGAGAGGACCTTTCCTCTAATTCCATGACTGCTTATTTTGCTTAAGAGCCTTTGATGTGGGACCTTGTCAAAGGTATTCCAAAAGTCCAAATATTCTACATCAACTGGATCATCCTTGTTCACATGCTTGTTGACATCCTCAAAGTATTCAAAGAGATTGGTGAGGCATGATTTCCCTTTACAAAAGCCATGTTGACTCTTCACCAACATATTGTGTTCATCTATGTGTTTGATGATAATTCTGTCTTTACTATAGTTTCAGCCAATTTGCATGGTACTGAAGTTAGGCTTACTGGCCTGTAATTGCTGAGATCACCTCTGGAGCCTTATTTAAAAATTGGCATTATGTTAGCTACCTTCCAGTCATCTGGTATACAGTCTGATTTAAGTGATAGGTTACATACTACAGTTAGTAGTTCTGCAATTTCATATTTGGGTTCCTTCAGAACTCTTGGGTGAATAACCTTGGTCCTGGTGACTGTTATCCTTGGTACTGTTTATCAATTTGTTCCAAAACTTCCTATATTGACAATTCAATCCGGGCTAGTTCCTCAGTTTGGCATCAAAAAGGAATGGCTCAGGTGTGGAAATCTCCCTCACATCCTCTGCAGTGAAGACTGATGCAAAGAATTCATTTAGCTTCCCTGCAGTGGCCTTATATTCCTAGAGTGCTCCTTTAATACCTTGATAGTCCACTGGCCCCACTGATTGTTTGGCAGGCTTCATGCTTCTGATGCACTTAAACCATTTTTTGCAGTTAGTTTTTGTGTCTTTTGCTAGTTGCTCTTCACATTCTTTTTTGGCTTGCTGAATTATACTTTTACAGTTGACTTGCCAGAGTTTATGATCCTTTCTATTTTCCTTAGTAGGATTTGACTTCCAACTTTTAAAGGGTGCCTTTTTGCCTATAACCACCTCTTTTACTTTGCTGTTTAGCCATTATGACTTTTTTTTTTATCCTCTTACTTTTTTTTAAATCAGGGGTATACACATTTCATCTGAGCCTCTATTATAGTATTTTAAAATAGTGTCCATGCACTTTGCAGGCATTTCATTCTTGTGACTGTTCCTTTTAATTTCCATTTAACTAGCTTCCTCATTTTTGTGTAGTTCCTCTTTTTGAAGTTAAATGCTACTCTGGTGGGTTTCTTTGGTATTTCCCCTCCCCCCCAAAGGATGTTAAACTTAATTACATTATGGTAGCTATTACTGAGCAGTTCAGCTATTTTTACCTCTCGGACCAGATCCTGTGCTCCACTTAGGACTAAACTAAGACTTGCCTCTCCTTTGTGGGTTCCAGGACTAGCTGCTCCAAAAAGTAATCATTGATAGTGTCTAGACATTTTAATCTCTGCATCCCATCCTGCGGTGACATGTACCCAGTCAATATGGGGGTAATTGAAATCCCCCATTACTGGTTTTTCAGCCTATCTAATTTCCCTGATCATTTCACAGTCATTGTCACCATCCTGGTGTTTGGTAGTATATCCCTACTTCTATACTCTTATTATTGAAGCATGGAACTTCTATCCATAGGATTTTATGGTACAGTTTGATTAATTTAAGATTTTACTATATTTATTCTTCATTTTCCCTCTCTCCAAACGCCTCATATTTCTGTAATTTAAATTCAGATTTCTCGAGAAAATGTAAGATGGGGAGGTTTTCTGCAAGACTATTTTACATTGTAGAGTTACTAGGGCTAGGCATATTTTGTTTTAATTCAGATGTGCTGAAGTTTGCATAGAGTTTTGGATTTGAACAAACCTAAAAAGCCAAAGTGAAACTAAATCGAAACAACTGTTATACCTGCTTTTGAGTCTAAACCATACAAAACCTTTTTTGTTTTGTGTTTTTGTTTTTCACCTGAAAACATAAATCATCTCAGGTTCATCAAATGGTTTGCAAATCTAGACAAACTTGACACAGGTTTCAGATTTATAGCAAAGCCTGAAATCAGGAAAGAATTTAGTTTAGTTTCAAGTTTCATTACACAAGTCTTCGGGTTTCATTACAGAAAGTTTTACACAGTTTAGATCCCTTAAAGTGGCTAAAAACAAAAATAGTGATTTCCATATGTGCACAGCCATTTCAGTGTGTATAACTAAAATAGATATGCTGTCATCCAGTGTGAACTACAGTGTGTTCTACACAGAAATGTTGCACAGTCAAGATGGATTAGGTTAAACTTCCAGACTCCTAGTTATCTTGAATCTCTAATCAGACTTGCTATTGTTCAGAGCTACTCAGGGAAATCTAAAAGCATGAAAGTTCACTTCCGGAAAAATAAATGTGCATGTTCCACCCTGATATGAATATAACTAGAGAGAGTTATGATATTACAAGGACAATCTGTTTTCTGTAACCATTTATTACTGAATCACAATGAAGTCCTTTTTTCATTTAATTTTCAAAAAATGACCTCACTATAAGCTATTTCACTATAGTAAAGTCGGCTTACCCTCCCTCACTTCCCCTTAAAGTTGCTCTAGTATTTAGTGTAGTTTTGACCCCTATTCCTGGAGGGGAACACCAAAAAACCTTTCCACTCCTTTAGAGAGGACCAACAAAGTTGAAGCATGTTCTCTTTTTCGCTTCCCTGGGATCTTAGGCAACCTCAGGACTGGGGGGCAGCATGAGCCTCCCCTTTAGTCTCCTGAAAGTGGAGCAACAAAAAGATCTTCAGTTGAGGATCTCCAGGGGGTAGGGTTGCCAATTTTGGTTGGACATATTCCTGGAGGTTTCATCATATGACATCATCTTTAAAGATTAAATCTTTAATGCCTGGAGACTCCAGGACTATCCTGGAGGTTTGGCAACCCTACCACACAGTTGCATACACTGAAATCTTTACTTTAACTCAGTTTCTAGCACACAGAAACTTTAGTGGCTTCTGGCAAGTTAAGTTGGGTTCATAGCTGCTTTGTATCACTGGAGCAGCTCAAAGCAGCTTAAGTATGGCTAGTGAATCTGACACGCTAGGTTTTTTATTTCCTTGTTCTGAATACCCTGGTTCCTCTGTATTTAATGAGCCTATTAATTACCTCGTGGAATTCAAATAACTTGTGGTCCTTTAATTTCTCTATTCCTGATCAATCAATATAAAGTTGATCTGGGATGGCTTCTCCTCAGGGTGGTGTCACTATTTTCTGAAACATAACAAAATTGCCTCCTGCATAACTTGGAATTCTTTGGCTGTATTTATTACCCAACAGCTAGCCTGCTGGTCAGTTCCTTCATGAGTACAGTATGCTGTAGCTTGAAGTATCTTTAGAGTGTGTACCTCTTTTCCCCATTCTCATTTTCCTTTTCTCCTGGTGATCTGTAGTGGGTACCCATAATTTGTTTCACTTTTTGGTTTTTATTCCTTATGCCCATATATAAAGAATTACTTTGTATTTGACCTTAATGAGAGAGTAAGCAATCATGGCACATTAATTATACCTTGACCTGACTTATGAAATATGGAAAACACCTAACAAAGCTAAAAACAAAAAAGGGATTTAATATTTTGGGACAAAAAACAAAATTTTCACTGATCCAAGTCCACAGGCAGGAGATACAAACTAGATGCTGCAAAAAAGGCAATTTTGAGTAGTAGTTCTGGAAGTCTTATTTTTCCACAGCTAAACTACATGTGCTGCATAATGGAAAAAATCTTTTGGGGAATCCAGATCAGTGCTTTGCCTTCTTAATAAAATTCAGGAAGAGAATAGTAGACTTAGTAAGGACTTTGAGGGAGAGGCTCTGAGGTAGACACCTCATGAATCGTGAGAAAAAATAATGAGAGGTAGCATCTTGGGTAGATGTAGGACTTTACATTTTGTTTTTTTTCTTTTTAAAATATATGAATATGCACTGATAGACACAAATAAAATGCTCGGGAAAGAGTTAATATAATGCTTTCCTAGTTGTAAGGAGAAAAAGAATTCTAGTCTATTATACATGTTATCTGCTACTATGCATAGCTGGAACTGAGGGTCAACTGAGCTATGCACTTCTTCTCTTGCCCCCATCCCAAGGTAAGTCCTCTGTTCCCTAAATGGTAGTGCATCCTGGGAAAAGAGCATAAAGAAAAGTCTCTACTGCTTTTGCTGGACATCCTGCATTTAGTGTAAGGCAGCTAATAAGATTAAACAGGGAGGCTCAGTACAGCAGGCTCTTTTCAGTACAGGCTGGTTTACTCTGAGGCAAAATGAAATGTAAAGACATTTCAAAACTTAGAGGGCAGAAAACAGTGAAAAGATCAGCATGCTGAAATGAAGCTATGGGCCTGGGAAGCAATTCTGAAGCCTGTTCCCAGGGGTGAGAACTCCTGCAGCATGGGTATCACTCTGCAGACCTGGAGCAATTTTGTGGGAATGCTAGAAAGCCAAAGGTCGGGGTGCTGTTCAAGGGATGACTGTTTTTTCTCAGACTGACAAATGGCTTTCAGCACTGACCAAATACGTTTCCTCGGGTCATGTTCTTTTGCTGGCTATCACCCCATGGACACTGGCCAGAACAGAAGCAGCAGGAACGTACCCTCCAACCCTGAGTTAATCTCATGAGAATAGTGAATATAGCTGTTAACTCTCTCTTTGGGTTGCTTTTTCCCATCTGTGTTTTATTACACTGGAATGAGGAATTTCTTACCTAATAATTTTCTTTGTTAGCAGCTTCTCCCCGAATTCATTACTCATGGACTAAAGCCCCCAACTGTGGAATTCGGAGGCAGTCCATTGTTGCTGGAGGCTCCAGGAGTGTACTAAGCTCCTCCCTTCAGCTCAGGCTACCAGAAGAGCTCTATTATAGCTGAAGAAACACTATGCAACAACTTGATAAAATTCTCCCTTTCAAGAAATTTTCTATTCTGGTCATTTACCAGACTACCCGGGTGGGTTGAATTCAGAGAAAAGTGCTAACAGAAAAAAATTATCAGGCAAGATATTTCTCATTCTGTTGCAGTTTTACTCCTCTTCCATTACCCATGGGAAGAAGCAAGCAGTGAATCCTGGAAGTAGGGAGGGAAAGGACAATCAGAGTTTAATTATTATACTACAATAATAGGCAGGAATGGAAGTCGTCCCCCCACCATCTCAATAAAGCAAGAACTTTGTAAATTAAGGAGTTATGTGGGAACCAACCTGGAAGCAGGTTCCTATCAAATGATGCCTTTGCAGAACAATGGTAACTTTACAAAATTTTGTCTGGTGAGGCTCATATACTTTTTCTCCCAGTGCCTCTAGGGACTGCTGTGAATAGTTTCCCAGATGCCTAGCATGCCAACTGGTGCATGATTTTTACATCTTGCTATCAGCAACTATAAGGCCTTGGAATTTTGAATAGAATGAGATGAATAGGATACAACTGGCATATGTATTCCATATGCTTGAGATGTGTCTTTAAAGCTCTAAGAATGTTCACTTATACCACAACCTTTCAAGAGTTAGAGCAAAATGATTGGAGAGCTGTTTCCCAGGAACTGTGGAAAGAGGAATTTATCTTGAACAGAAAGGTTTCTGGAGCTATATGAATAACCTTTTCTGTATACAAAGGCAGTGAGATTCTTGTATGAATATGGAAACTAATTCCAAAATTTGCCTTTTAGAGGTAATGGCAACTAGAAAGGCCAACCACATCTTATTGTCTAATTTGTCATTGTGATTAAACATGATCGGGCCCCCATTTTACTGGCACTGCAATGAGTTTTTTGTTTCTTCTCACACCTAAAATGTAAATTTTACCAGATCAATGAATGAAATCCTGTTTGAGTTCTGTCTGGATACCAAACTATATTACAGGCTAATGGAGACTCCATGCTGAACTATACTTCTCTTCCAATGCCCAGGCTGTTAATTGTAGGTGTTCCCAGTCTGGATGACAGAGTCCCTTCTTCAAGAGGTCTGGTGTTCTCTTCAGATATAACCTGGGATCCTTGGCTGTCTAGCAAGTCCAAATTGCCTTCTGGACCAGTGAAGGACTAAAAAGAGGACTACAACTCTTCCTTTTCCTCTTTTCTGTATCCTATATATCAGGGGTAGCCAAACTTACCGACCCTCTGAGCCACATATGATAATCTTCAAATGTTCGAGAGCTGCAAGACACGAACAACCTTTACACATGCATTTTTAAAAATATTAACATCCTACTTACTGTATCACAGCTAATTACTGCTAGAGCTAGAGGGCTTGTGGGTCTCCATCCTGGTCGAAAATCTTTGGAAATCTGGTTGATATGTTGTCAACGTGGTATGGAGGAGCTTGGTCAGATGTTGATTTGTAAGGACTGCACAATGTTTCGATTTTACGAACTTCATTACGGAGTACAGCAATTCACAGCAGTATGTTGTACCAACAGTTGAAATGAATCACACACTAGTCTCGGTGCCCCATTACAGGGGTGAAGCCCCAAATCTTGCCAGCCCGCTAAGGGGCTGAAGCCACGAGCAGTGGCTCACCCTGCTGCAGGGGGAAGCCCCAACCCTCACCCTCCACCACTCTGGAGCTGGAGGCGCGATTGCCAGCTCATCTCCCCGCCTCCCCCATGGTGTTTAACATTTTTATTAATGACTCGGAAGAAAATAAAATCATCAATGATAAAGTTTGCAGATGACAGAAATGGAGAGAGTGGTAAATAAGGAAGAGGGCAGGTCACTGATTCAGGGTGATCTGGATCTCTTGGTAAACTGGGACCCAGAAAACAACATGCATTTTAATATGGCTAAAAAACCCATATAATCTAGGAAACAAAGAATGCAGGCCATACTTTCAGGATGGAGAACTCTATCCTGGGAAAAGTGACTCTGAAAATCTGAAAGTCATGGTGGATAATCAGCTGACCTCGAACTCTGAGTGTGACACAGTGGCAAAAGGGCTAATGCAATCCTGGAATGCATAAACAGGGGAATCTCAAATAGGAATAGAGGAGTTATTTTACCTCTATACTTTGCACTGGTGTGATCGCTGCTGGAATTTTGTGTCCATTTCTGTTGCCCACAATTTAAGAAGGATGTTGATAAATTTAAGAAGGTTCAGAGAAGAGCCATGAGAATGGTTAAAGGCTTAGAAAACATGCCTTATAGTGATAGACTTAAAGAGCTCAATCTATTTAGCTTAACAAAGAGAAGGTTAAGGGGTGACTTGATTACAGTCTCTAAGTATCCCCAGAGAGAACAAATATTTAAAAACGGGCACTTCAATCTGGCAGAGAAAGGTGTAACATGATTCAATGGCTGGAAGTTGAACTTAGACAAATTCAGATCAGAAATAAGGCATACATTTTTAACAGAGAGAGTAATTAACCATTGGATCAATTTCTCCATCATTGAATTTTTAAATCAAGATTTGATTTTCTTTAAATAATGTTCTCTAGAAATTATTTTGGGGAAGTTTTATGTCCTTTTTTTTATACAAGAGGTCAGACTAGAAAATCACAATAGTCCCTATGATATTTTCCTAGTAAGTTATAAAACCGATACCTTTTAATTCTCTTGTTGCTCAGAATAATGCCTCCTCTCCCAAGTCCTTTCTCTGGCTTCCTTTGTGTACATCATTTTCAAGCATTTTGCGTGAAGCCTTGGAGCTGAGGACAAACTTTAATCTATGTACATCTCTGCTCCCATTGCTTCCTAATTGTTTTCTTGCTCTCCATATTGCTCTTAGTCTTCTGCATAACTACTTCCTATCCTGTCTTGTCTCAGGCCATACCTTAAAACAGCATTCTGTTTCTTCTGTGCCACACACCTTCACTTCCCTTTTCCACTTTCAAATTTACTTATTTAAAAAAAAAATCCAAAAAACAAAACAACAACAAAAAAACCCCTTTTCACCTTTCTCCTTGCTGATCAAAATATAGGCTTCTTGTGCTTAACACTGACGCTGTATTGTATCAGTGTGATTAAGATTGCATGGTCGTGGGGCAAGAACTTTTACTTATGTGTTTAGATTGTTGGGTACACATAGTACTCTATTAAATTAGAATAAGTAGCAATTAACACACTAGATGGGTGTTGGGTTTTACTTTGTTTCCCCCCAAATATTCTTTGTAATGACAGATGTTTAATTAAAAGCTGTTAAACAATTTAACTCCTCAGAAGAACACAAATAAGAGCTATTAATGAAGTAAATATCTGTTTAATTTACAAACATCAGTAGTATTACTGATATCAGTCCAAATAAGACAAAGCACACTGCATTACACATGTACATCTAACTTTTTCTGTAAAAAAAAAAAATAATAAAAAAAAATAAAATTGAAAAAACATCTGCATTTTTTACAGGGTATCCTGGGATTTACTGAAAGAAGAATACAACCCACTATGAATCATTACCAGTTCTACATTGTAATTTAGCAGCAACATATTAACATGGGGAACATTAGGGCAATAAAGTAGTTTTATTATTTGGAAAAAGTCACAGTCCTTGATAGTACAGCCTTTTTTCTTTCTTTCTTTTTTTTAAAAAGGTCCAAGGGAATATTAATTTGTAAAGGTCTACTTTCTAGTGTCATTTTCTACACACCATTTTATTTTCTGTAAGTACTGTATATATAGGGAAAATTTACTTCTATACATTTGCCATCTAGTGTAAAGACATTTTCTCTCATACGTTACAAGTTCTCAGGAGGTGTCCTGAATGTCTGCTGTATGTGAGAACTGCAGACTATTATCACTTCCATTTCAGACACCAAGTAGTGAGATGCTAATGAAAAAACAAAACAAAACAAAACAAAAAACCAGACCAAACACATTTACCCCAAGAGGACATGCTATGTTAGTTCTATTGCAAAAAATCCTGATTTTTAAGTCTTTCTTTTTTTTTTTTTTTAAACAAAATACAAAAATATCAGGACAAATATAAATTAATATATATTAAAGCATTGAAAAACAGTAAAAGGGATGCCTAAAAAGGTTAAGTACAATGTACTTTGATACAATAAATATTTCTCAATGAACCCGAATACTGTATAGAGCTGTTTAGAACTCATAGAAACAAAAATCCATATTATTACTAATTTATCCATCAATAATCTATTTTTATCATCCCCTTAACATTTATATTACAAAAAAATTAATACTGGAATAGGGTAGATAAACACTTTTTGTATGCTTCTTTTGCTAACATGCTGACATAAAAGTACACATCGTCAGGAGATTTCATGATTCTCACATTTTAACCTCTCCCATCCACTAAATGGGCACCCCCTCTTCTGCAGATGCTTAATAATTATGCCACACAAAATGCATCACATACATTTGTTAAACCAATATAATCTGATTCCCTTCACCCACAACTCTTCATCATCTATAACTAAGTAATTGGTATGGTCTGTCAACATAGTAAAATATTCTGATATGAAAGTGAAAAAACAAGCCTCATGTTCTGGTAAATTTTTCATCAATAAGCTGTAGGTTGGAAGTCATATGTGTATAATATCAGTTTATCTTCAGCATGTTATAAAGAAGAATCCATGTTAAAAGCAGTTACGTTTCCCATCACTGTTGCAATGTTAAAGGGTCTTTTTTTTTCTTCAAAGCTCCTCTCGGTTACGAAAAGTCTCAGTTCAAGCACTTGAATCTTTTTGCAAATGAAGAAAAAGTCTTTATTCTCTTAATAAAAATAAGTCTGTTCTGTATTTTACAATATATTTCAAATATTTTCACTATGAAGCATTAATTAGTCCGACATGGTCAATAAGGATACAACATTTTCAAAAGACAAGTGTGACAGGGACACATTTAGGAGGGGCACTTTGTACAGCCACACTTCACCACCTTCTCAACCTCGTCCACAAATGAGGACCCATCAGTGCATTCAAAAGAATATTTCCGTCTCTTGCTCCTTAGTGGTCCGCAGCACTGCCCACTTGAACATCCTCCTTTACATTCTAGTCTCGATACCTTCTTGGTCGTCTGGCACGCGGCATACCCTTGCTGCTTTTGGTAGTAATCTCTGATTCGTTCCCCTCGACAAGAGATTTCTGTGAAAAACAAAAACAAAATGATGTATGATTTAAAGATGCAAGTCACAGAATGGTGTTTATTACACAGTTTAGCTAAGAAGATGCCATGCTTCTAAATACAATTGCTATTTTAGAGTTTGATTTTCATTATAGATCAGAAACAAATGATTTCTCTCGCATTATTTTCTTAATGTGGAATTTTACCTTCTTTGTGCCCTTTATTTTCAGTAACGTTTATATTGTGTGTATATATAAACCATAAATAAAATGTTAGTACAATTACAAGAAAATTGGAAGATAAAATCTTTATTACGCAAATACACATCTTTGTTCTTACATTGCTTGCAGCTGGTTCTGTTTACCATAGGGAAATGTATCATAGAGCATGCAATTTAATTTATTAGCTCTGGAGTCTAATATTATTCAGTCTATTATTTAATACAGGTTATACACATTCCACTAACTTCATAAATTACTGAGGTATAAAACCATCTAAAAATGTGACATCTGTTAAAAGTTCTACCTGTCTATTGTAGTCACACTGATGCACAATACGAAATAAATAAATGCCAGCTGGGGTAAGAGAAAAAAAAAAGGGGGGGGGGGGGACAGAAAGGAAGTGCTTTGACAGACAAAAGGAAAAAAAAAAGGTAGGGGAGAAAGTCATCCTGTTTTCATCCATCTCACCTGCATAATTCGCTGTGATATATCAGTTGAAGCTGAGAGGTCAAAAGTAGAGTTTGTGATAAAACTAGGAGCAGAATCATTGGATTTGGCTTCTCAGTTGCAGAAGACAGAGAAACAATAAATACAGAAAGATACAGCAGGTAAAAGGTAATAGTTATATATAGCAAAAATGTGCTTCTCAATAAAAGCAAAAAGAGAAATGTTTTCACAGCAAAACACGATGAAAAAAATCTTCAAAGTGTAAATATGTAATTAATGGGCAAATTTGTTAGATTTTTCTCTCACTGAGAGAAGCCCTTTACGATGTATTAAAAAAAACAACAACAACACAAATGTCTATTGTGAAAAAAAAGATTGGCAATGTTTTGATTATTCATGTTATAACACCAAATAATGATAGCATGCTGACTTATTTACCTTTATCACAGCTGTCCCCAGTGTATCCACTGCTGCATTCGCAATATGGTTTCCCAAGGCCGGAAAGCCTGCATTTTCCATGTTTACACCTGATGGACTGGCAGGGGTTAAACAACTCTTCCTCTTCATCACAGAGGACTCCCCCATGTCCCTGCAGGCATTTACAACTGTATGAAAATGCATTGATTGGCAAGCAGGTACCATGTACACATCTACAGGGGAAACAAGCCCAAGAGAATAAAAATAAATTATTCATCAAAGTTTAGGCTAAGCAACATTAACTACAAATACTTTGGATTGTACGCAAAAAGCAATTGCTTAGAGACTTTTTTTTTAAATGCACTTTTTCAGTGAGATGCAATTAAGTGGTTTAAACAGGTTTTTTTTATATAATTGTTTTATATGAAAATTTACAGAAAATACGCTGCAGTATAGAACACTATTCTGTTATTGCCAGAAAACAGCCACTGTAGATGTGTTATGGAAGTCTTGTACAGGTCACAATTAAATAAATCCCGCATTCCTCATGCACCCACACATTTAATGAGAGTTAAATGAACAAATTCCTTAGAATTAAACTTGAACAGTGAAAAGAAAATGTTACTTACCTGTAATTTCGCTTCTTTGAAAGTATCATTTCACAAGATTCTCATGCCTGAGGTTTTGGGCTCTCAACACAAGTGAGGACAGTATCTCCCTAGCTCAAAGCTTTTTGGCCCTCTAAAGGCGTGGCAGCCTGGTGGCTGTGCACAATGCCCGTCTCCCCCACAAATTCAGTGATCATTCACCACTAACTATTATTTCTTCTGGTTCTATAACCTTCCTGCCAGTTCCTGACGGCATGAGAAGCCAGTGATGCTTTTTCCACTGGGATCTCAACATCCACTGAGACTGCATCTGTGACAGACCCAGACCAGTGGGGTACAGGAGTCCGGTAGAGAGCAAATATACTGGTCACTGGATGAGTAGTTTTCTGTTCCCTGAGTGACCAGAGCAGGGGCTGCACTAGAGTAATCAGGAACCTGCTAGAACCAGTTAAGGCAGGCAGACTAATTAGGACACCTGGAGCCAATTAAGAAGAAGCTGCTAGAATCAATTAAGGCAGGCTAATCAAGGCACCTGGGTTTTAAAAAGGAGCTCACTTCAGTTTGTGGTGTGAGTGTGAGGAGCTGGGAGCAAGAGGCACAAGGAGTTGAGAGTGAGAGGGTGTGCTGCGGGAGGACTGAGGAGCACAAGCGTTATCAGACACCAGGAGGAAGGTCCTGTGGTGAGAATAAGGAAGGTGTTTGGAGGAAGCCATTGGGAAGTAGCCCAGGGAGTTGTAGCTGTCATGAAGTTGTTACAGGAGGCACGATAGACAGCTGCAGTCCACAGGGCCCTGGGCTGGAACCCGGAGTAGAGGTCAGGCCCGGGTTCACCCCAAACCTCCCAATTGACCTGGACTGTGGGTTCTCCCAGAGGGGAAGGTCTCTGGGCTGTTCCCCAACCCACATGGTGAATCTCTGAGGCAAGAAAATCCGTCAATAAGCGCAGGACCCACCAAGATAGAAAAGGAACTTTATCACACATCTTATAAAGACATTACATAGGTACTATGATTACTGTTTTGGCCATGAGACTCGACATTTGTAACATGGTCAAACTGTCCCCTCCTGGCTCTCATGAACCTCTTCAAATAGACTTGTGATGTACTGCATCCTTAAAGATTGCCTTGAGCTGCATCTACGAGGTTACCTAGGTACTTCGCTGGAGCATATAGCCCATCACATTCCCCTCAAAGAAGTATGATGTTTCCCAGGAGGACAATTTTTAATTTTATTTCACCAAACACAGACTGAAATCCAGGGGGAATTAATTCTTTTTAAGAATCAGGAATTATCTGATTGCCACCTCTTGACTTGATGGCACAGGGTCAATGGCTTTCTTCCTAGGAGGAATTTTATTTCCTGTAACGTTCTTCTTGATACACTAGTTTCCTGGACATATATTTGTTTCTAGGGGAACAATTTGAGTGAAGATTCCTGGATGGAGATCAAACCAATCCCAACAGTCCAACTCAGAATCACTCTGATGTTTCTCCTTCCTGTCTCCAGCCTCATCAGTGGAAACCAAATTATGCTCATCTCCACATTGTACCTTTAGGTCCCACATGACTGATTCAGCATGGTGTGCTTAAAGGCATGGTAGGAAATACTGCTGGATAAGTCATTGACACCATTTGTACCATGGCTGAGCACAATGCCTTCTGCAACCCACTCAGGCTGTGCTGAAATGAACTGCATATAGCACAGCTCTGCCTGCATTGATGTATTCAATACTGAGAGTTTCAACACCAGAGCAAACTAGACTCCCAGGATGCCAAGACCTCTGAGCTGCCTCTGCACTGGGCCTGCTGCCTGTTATTCCTGAACCTGTATGATTGGAGCAATTCAGTCCCCTAGCCTCAGGTAATCTCCAAATGCTGCATGTGTTTGGAGTGTGGTAACCAGACGTTTCCAGGCTGAGCTGCACAGGGTCCATGGCTTCTGCAGTGTCCCAAGGCTGCTGGCTTTCATGTGGCACTCTCTGCATTTAGTCCTCTGGTTGAAGCAACTCATTATCCAAGGAACAGCCAGAGCTTAGGACATCCAATCTGCGATGTTGTGCTGACAGTGTCGAAGGCCTGAAATGCTCTAAAGAGGTTGTGTTTGATGACAATACAAATTGCATCAAGCCAACTAGTAATGAGGATCTGCCGGATTTAAAAGGTAGTCGGATCTGTGCCAATGCCAAGTCTTGGATCCAGTAGATCCTTTGAAGCATTCCAGGCCAAACTGGAGTAGAAGAAACATCAAGTCAAGTGCAGTGTCTAGGTCCTTATCTTCAAGGTGCTCAATGGCCAGGACCCAACATATCTAAAATATTGCCAAAAGCTCCAGATGAGCACTCTGGTGAACAACTATATTTTTCAGGCACAATGGAACTTTCTACCATAAGAATAAAGATCACGCGGGGAGGATTTAGAACTTTCTTGGGGGGCTGGCCTGAGCTTGTATAATGAATTATCACAGGAACTAAGGACCATCACCCTCTTCTATTCCAAGTGCAAGGTGAATGTCTTCAGCCTGGCTTTCTCCAGGATGAACACACAGAGGAGCGTACATTCAAAGAACATGACATAAAAGTACATGAAAACTTAAAAAACCAAACCAGAACACTATGTAGGTTTTCCCCTTGGGGAGACAATGAAAGAAAGAGCAAACCACTCATTACAGATTTTAGTCATGTCGCTTAATGCACTACCGGAAGTTGTTGAAACATTCCAGTGATGACAGTGGTATAGAAACTCATACAGAACCGAATAGAATTCTTTCAGAGGTGCCTCTAATTGGGTCTTTAGGTGCTCCCCACACAAAGCTTGATGGATGACATTTCCATGTTATATTTGACTTCCAAAGCACAAAATGCAGCAGACTTGCTAATTTGTGATCAACATCTTGCAGCTGCATCTGTTTCTGGAAGCCACTGGGTCTTCCTTTCTTTCTCCTCCTGAGATGCAAAGAAAAGGGTCATCCGAGAAAAGAAACCCCGTGAATAAAAAAAACAAGGAACTTGGTACTACACTACGTGCTGAAATGCTTTAAAGCTTCACTGATGTGGCTTGGGAGTAGAGTTATAAACTTCAGAGTACTGAAACATTCTGAAGTCAGTGCAAAAAAACTGTGATGAAATAATTAAGCCAAAGCCTCAAATTGGCAATAGTGTCATCACAGAATATGCCAAAAAGGACACTTAAAAATCATTCTGTCCAGGAGCTGAAAAACAACTCAACAGAATCTGAGCAAAACACAAAGTGAATCTACTGGACATCAAAGGAACATGGTGGTTTTAGGTCATGTAGGCTGGACTACTGAAAAACAAGCAGACAAGAAAAACAAATAAGCCGCATGTTTTGGAGCCAATTGCAACAATGAGAGATCAATGATAACAGTTCCAAAAGTTCAACTGCAGCTCTCACAGTGAGTTGCTTGCCCAATTATGGTCAAGAAAGTTGTACGGGTAGAGGTAACAGCAAATTGTGGTACATGACCAGTAGGTGATTAAAAAGCTTTGTAAAAAGCAACAGAGGGTCCTGTGGCACCTTTGAGACTAACAGAAGTACTGGGAGCATAAGCTTTCGTGGGTAAGAACCTCACTTCTTGTTAGTGGAGTCCCTGACCTGGCTTGTGCTGGGTGCCCATGACCCAACAATGAGAACCTTGTGAGGATGCAATCTATATCAATTCATCTATCTATCTATCTAGAAAAATATTCAACAAGAATATGCAACTAAAATGGTTTAGCCAAAATATATTAAAACAAAATTGCAACTCAGGAGTTACTAACATAATTGATTATCGACTTAACACAGAAGTTAGACTGTGCATTGGGAAAAATATCTACCAGCTGAGTCATGTGACAATATGGAAGTATAAAAAATAACTATGATTAGTGTATTTACTTCTTGCTGGGAAACAGTTTATAAAATGAAACACATTTTTCTGAAATACTCTAACAAAATTATGAATACAGAAATGGATATGTTTTCATTTGTAAACCCCCCTGATTATTTCTTATGCCACTCCTCATGTCTTATTCACACCAATGTAGTTCACATTGTAGAAGATGTGCACAAGTACCTAGGTACCATCTGTTATGCCCTTTGGTGGGGCTTAAGAGGTAGAGGTACAGAAACTTTGTCACACCATCTGCACTGGGAAATTTCACTCATTAAGAATATTTTTTTAAAAATGAATTGGCATACCCAAGCTATTCCACAAATACTACAGAATGCTGTCACATACTGTAGCAGCTGAAGTTTGAGTGCTCTTCAAGTTCAGCCCGCAAAAGACCACACTGCTGTGATCCAACCCCAGAGTAACTTTTACTTCTAAATGCACAGTATATTTGTATCTTGCTGAAAATATTTGAACTTTAAATTGAATGTACATAACAGGACACTCAGATTAACATTAGAAAATTAAATTATAGCTCTGTCTTGAGGAAGGACATACTTATTTCCAAGACAAGGGTCATTGGTTTGCTGATCACACAGCGGTCCAGTCCATCCTCCTTCACACTCGCAGGTAAAGCCTGACTGGCTTGTAGCATGGCAGGTTCCATGCACACACACTTTCTTGTGACAGGGCTCACAACCAGGAAGAATTCCCACTTGCAGTGGCACATTTCTAAAGTCCTGCAGTTCGCTATTGATGTACAGATTACGGATGCAGCCATGGAAGCTGGTGCCATTCTGGCCTGGAGACTGGCGCAGTGCTGCAACATTGTTTTTCACAGGCATGCCTAGAAAATGAACATCATCAGCTCATGAATACATTGTTTGGTAGGAACAGTTTTGTATTCTTTTTTTACTGTTGTTTTTATTTATTAAAAATAACTGTTCCCAAATAACCATTCATAGCTATTGAACACACAATTATCAGAGATGGGCTCAATATCTGGATCTAGATGTGGTTTAAGTATGGTTCAGGTTAGGCAACAACAAAAAATATTACATATTTCATCCATGTAAGGTGAACATTTCACAAGATCACAACATTTCTACCATCCTGAACTGAAGAGTTCAGAAGCATGCAAACTAAAACCAGAAAACAGGCCTCTCTCAGTTATGGATTACACCAAAGGTCTCTACTGCAGAGATGGATTCAGATTCAGGGATTCAAATAGGAACCTCACAGAACTGAAAAGTTTAGGTCTGAAGTTCTGGTTTTGACCCATTTCTAGTAGGTACAGATGACACTGTTTTCTAAACCTTTATTTTTATTCACAAATTATTTTAAAAATACAGTTTGTGTTGAAATTTAGCATAGGATCTGATTTTCAGAGATGCTGAGCACCCACAACTCCAGCTGAAGTGCCTGGGAGTTGTAGAAGCTCAACACTTCTGAAATTCAGGCCCACACTTCTTGCATTTGAAATTTTGTGCGTGAAAATTTCACAAAATGTTCAGTTGTCTTGATAGGTGCAAATTCACATATCACTGATTATTTTCACAACTGTATGTTCTATTCCAATCTACAATTGTTACAGAGGCCACTGAGGGGGGGAGGGGAGAGGGAGCGAGGTAGAGTAGATATATGTACTTCAATTAAATATATCCTTACAAATTTTTGGTCTTCAATTCAGAATGAGAACTCCTATACAACACTGTGTTCTTGCATATTGGTCTAATATTTGTTTCATGAATGCTTAATACTTCCTGGGGTGAATAAATTACAGCAGTCACAGCGTACTCCAAATAAAAGCGGAACTTCTGGCTACTTGAAAATAAATGATCCCGTGGTTTGAATAGGACTGGTCTGGTCTAAAATTAAAAGCAAGCCAGTTTTAAGTCTGATTAGTGCAACAGAATGGGAGTGAGGCCCAGTCAGGATTCCCTAGGCAACCCTGACTCAGATTGCACATGAACTACCCTCCCTTGAGAGCACCTGCTCCCCGGTTTCTTAGCCCTGTGGGCTGGGAGAAGAAAATAACACTAACTGCTTTGACATGGTCTGCAGAGCCAGTCCTTACCAAAAAGAACAAACAAAACTATATGAAACAAAGACACCAACACAACATTGCAATATAAGAACCAGGGATTTCTGAGTGAAGGTTCCCACAGCAACTGGGAAGAGAGCAAGTATGCATTACAACAGGTGAAATAATATCAGGCAAATATTACAATGTAAGTCAATTCAAAGAAATGTTTCTCTAAAATCAGAGATGAACACATGTAGCATAGTGAAAGACTCACCTACTACATACACAAATGTGGGCATAGGAACAGTTGCTGTGGAAACCTTCACTCTGAAATTACTGACCTTTGTGTGTTTAAGAATTCAGCCATTATGATAAATTCATATTTTTAGAGCTGTTGATTAATCGAAGTTAACTCACGCGATTAATTCAAAAAAATTAACTGCGATTAAAAAAAATTAATCACGATTAATCACACTGTTAAACAATAGAATAGCAATTGAAATGTATTAAATATTTTTGCATGTTTTACTACATTTTTAAATATATTGATTTCTATTACAACACAGAATACAAAGTGTACAGTGCTCACTTTATATTATTATTTTTGATTACAAATATTTGCACTGTAAAAATTATAAACAAAAGAAATACGATTTTTCAGTTCACCTCATACAAGTACTGTAGTGCAATCTCATGAAAGTGTAATTTATAAATGTAGATTTTTTTGTTATATAACTGCACTCATTACAAACTACACTCAGCTTACAAATGTAGATTTTTTGTTGTTATATAAATGCACTCAAAAACAAAACAATGTAAATCTTTAGAGCCTACAAGTCCACTCAGTCCTACTTCTTGTTCAGCCAATTGCTAAGACAAACAAGTTTGTTTACATTTACGGGAGATACTGCTGACCACTTCTTATTTACAACGTCACCTGAAAGTGAGAACATGCGTTCGCATGGCACTTTTGTAGCCGGCGTTGCAAGGTATTTACGTGCCAGATATGCTAAACATTCATATGTCCCTTCATGCTTCGGCTACCATTCCAGAGGACATGCTTCCATGCTGATGATGCTTGTTAAAAAAAAAAGTGTTAATTAAATTTGTGACTGAACTCCTTGGGGGAGAATTGTATGTCTCCTGTTCTGTTTCACCCACATTATGCCATATATTTAATGTTATAGCAGTCTTGAATGATGATCCAGCACATATTCATTTTAAGAACACTTTCATAGCAAATTTGACAAAATGCAAAGAAGGTACCAATGTGAGACTTCTAAGGATAGATACAGTACTCAACCCAAGGTTTAAGAATCTGAAGTGCTGTCCAAAATCTGAGATGGATGGGCTGTGGAGAATGTTTTCAGATGTCATAAAAGAGCAACACTCCAGTGCAGAAAATACAGACCCCGAACCACCTCAGAAGAAAATCAACCTTCTGCTGGTGGCATCTGATTCAGATGATGAAAATGAACATGCATCAGTCCGCACTGCTTTGGATCATTATCGAGCAGAACCTGTCATCAGCATGGACATGTCTTCTGGAATGGTGGTTGAAGCATGAAGGGACATATGAATCTTTAGCGCATCTGGCACGTAAATATCTTGTGATGCCGGCTACAACAGTGCCATGCGAAAGCCTGTTCTCACTTTGAGGTGACATTGTAAACTAAGAAGTGGGCAGCATTATCTCCTGCAAATTGTAATCAAACTTGTTTGAGTGATTGGCTGAAGTAGGACCGAGTGGATTTGTAGGCTCTAAAGGTTTACATTGTTTTGTTTTTGAGTGCAGTTATGTAATAAAAAAAATCTACATTTGTAATTTCAACTTTCATGATAAAGGGATTGTAGTACAGTACTTGAATTAGGTTGTAATCAAAAATAAATATAAAATGAGCACTGTACACTTTGTATTCTGTGTTCTAATTGAAATCAATATATTTGAAAATGTAGAAAACATCCAAAAATATTTAAATAAATGGTATTCTATTATTGTTTAACAGTGCACTTAATCGTGATTAATTTTTTTAATCGCATGATTAATCATGATTAATTTTTTTAATCGCTTGACAGCCCTAAAATTTTTACACATGCACCATACACAATGCATATAGTTTCCTTGCTAGGACACTAATCTTGCAGCAATAACCACACAAGCACATTCTTATGCCCAGGCAGAGTCAAGAACAAGGGTCTTCCCATCCTTAGCTAACTGTCACTTCGCGGACTAAATCAGAAGCAACAGAAAGAGCAGTTACTTACCTTACATACTGGAGTTCTTCAAGATACTTTAGTTCACACAGATCCCACTGTAAGTATGTGCAGGCCTGGAATTTCTTAGCCAGCACGATCCACTGGGATTGTGCATGAGGTTGCATGCCCTCATGCCCCCTATTGTGAGTGTATAAAAGGTGGAAGCTGCCCCAACCACTCCTCCATTTCTTCACTAGTACAAAAAATCCAGGTAAGGACTGTATATCAGTGGGGAACGAGGGTAGGTTATGGGATCCACGTGGACAAAGGCATCTCGAACTCCACAGATCCCACTGTAAGCGGCTAGCAGTTACTTCTCAAGGAGGTGAGTGACAGGAGTCCTATTTAAATAGTGACTGTAGGACAACCCAGCCAAATTGGACATTTGATCTAAAAGGCACCATAATGGGCTGGTGATGAACTTATGAATAGAATTCCAAATTACTGCCCTCCAAATCTGAGAAATAGGGACCCTCTAAAACAAGTTACTGTTATCAACTGATCCCTCATAGATTGTGCCCTAACTCAAGAAGGAAGAGGTATTTTGTTTAATGAATAGTATATCCTAATGCTAACTGTAGCCCATTTAGAGAGTATTTGTCAGCACACAGCCTGCCCTTTAGACTTACCATCAAAAGCCACAGAGAGTCTGGATGGTTTACAAAATGTCTTTGTTCTGAAAAGGTAAAAGAATATAGCTCTAAGAACGTCTAGCTTATGTTGTTTTGGCCTCTGCAGGAGAATCATGAGGTTTAGGAAAAAATACTGGTAAGTGTATAAATTGATTTATATGAAAACCTGAAACCACTTTTCCAATTTTCGGGAAAAATTTTGGATGTGGTCTAAGAATAACCTTGTCTTTATGAAAAATGATGTAAGGGGGTTTTGCCATCAAAGTCTGAGTTTCCCAGAGAGTGGAGGTGATGGCTACCAAAAATGTCAGTTTAGCAGAAGAGATAGAGAATGTGATGATGTAGGATGTGGGATCAAAGGGAGGGTCCATCAAAGACAGGAGAACTACATTCAAGTCACAGGTAGGAACACCTTAACTGGTGGAAATGCATGAATCACGCCCTTGAAAAATTTAGATACCATTTGCAAACATCAGGTGGAGCACTAGGCCTTGGTTCAGCAAAATGATGTCTGAGAGGTTCAGAAGTCGAAGAGATGGTCTGATGGACAGATGCATCAGGTCAGAATACCAGAACTTATGTAACCATGCTGGAGCTACCATTGTCACCTGGCCCTTGTCCTGATACAGCTTTTTGAAGACTCTGGGAATTAGCAGAATGGAAAGAAAGGCATAAAGCAGGTTCTTTCCCACGGAATCAGAAATGCATCTGCCATAGATCCTGGTCTTACTGCTCCCCAGGAATGCCTTCCAGGTTAGTAGAGTGGCCCTCAGCTCTGTCACATTTATTTTCAACTGAGACACTGCTCAGGACCACATGCCCTGCATCTGAAGAAAGACCAAATAAGTACCTTGAATCAATCACCAGAATCTTTGAAGGAGGTGGTGGATCAAACAGAATACACTGGTATACATTTTGAACGTCTGTCCACCAAAGCAGAGATGACCATATTTTCAAAAGAACATCTCCCAGTAAGTCCATACTGCATTTGATTTGCTGATAAATCAAGCCCTGAAGGGGCCAGAGGCTCATCTTGCACATGGAATCATGTATGTCCATGCTGCCATATGATCCAGTAAATTTAGGAGATCTTTCACTGACATTCTTGGATGAGACAATGTATGAAATGAGGTGATTCATCACTTTTTTTTTTTTTTTTTTTTGAGAAAGGTACACTCTTGCCAATCTGGAGTACAGCATTGCTCCAATAAATTCTATGGACTGAGTAGGGGTGAGAATGGACTTCTCTCACTTGATCTGGAGGCCCAGTTTGGAAAACAGCTGTAGAACTGTGTGATGATCTGCTGTGATGAGTGACCTCAAATCAGCCAAGATACAGATACACATCAAATCATAGAAATGTAGGGCTAGAAGGGCCCTCAAGAGGTCAGCTAATCCATCCCCTGCACTGAGGCAAGTATCGCTGGACCATCCCTGACAAATGTTTGTCTAACCTGTTCTTTAAAACCTCCAGTGAAAGGGATTCCATAACCTTGGACATGATTCCATGTGCAACAGGGTAACCTGTTCTATTGCTTAATTATATGTATAGTCAAAAAGTTTTTCTTACTATCTACCTAAATCTCCCTTGCTGCAGATTAATCCTATAACTTCTTGTCCTGCCATTGGTGGACATGGGGACAACTGATCTTCATCTTCTTTATAACAACCTGTTACATACTTAAAGACTGTTTTCATCATATCGCCCCTTAGTCTTCTCTTCCCTAGACTTAACATGCCCAGTTTTTTCAATCTTACTTTATACACCATGTTTTCTAAACCTCTTATTAGTTTTATTGCTCTCCTTTGGACTCTTTCCAATTTGTTCACAGCTTTCTTAAAGTGTGGTACCCAAAACTGAATACAGTACTCCAGCTGAGGCCTCACAAGTGCTGAGTAGAGCAGAACGATTTCTTATCGGGTCTTACATACAACACTTGTGTTAATACACCCCAGAATGACTTTGCCTTTTTCGCAATCACATCACATTTTTGGCTGATCCACTATAACCCCCAGAACCTTTTCTGCAGTACCACTACCTAACCATGTAATGCATACAAATGCATTTTGTATTTGTGCATTTGATTTTTCCCTCCTAAGTGCAGAACTTTGTAACTGTATTTATTGGACTTCATATTACAGATTTCAGACCAGGGAACACAAAATTTCTCTGAAGCATGAGATCTGTGACAAGAGGGACTCCCTCCAATGCTACTCTCAGGAATCAATCTACATAAAGGAGGAGATCTAGGAGAAGGGCTTCTGCTGCCATGAAAAGATTATGGTGATGCAGATGAATAAAATTCTTTTAAAAGAGGTCAAATCCCTGAGGTGTAGAAACAGGAAGAAACTCAGACATGACAGTATGAACAGCAGCAAATGGTACTGTAGAAGCTGGATGCAAAGAGGTTTTCATTTTCAACACCGGTACAAGCACAGATTTGGATACCACAGGTAAAAGAGAAACATCTAGTGAAGGGGACACTGGTTCCGGAGAGATGGTTAGGTCTGCAGGAGATGTAAAAGCAGCCATGGCAGACGTAGGAGGCAGTACCGATGACGATGCTACCATGGCCAATGGTACTGACATGGGAGTCTTAGCAGATAAATTTTGATCATAATGCAATACTGATGAATCTGTGGCATACAGTACCGATACCAAAATGGTGCTAAGGAAACAGTGATAGTCACATGAGATGGATGGGTTAGAACTGCTGCAGAAGAAATACAATCCCACAATCTCTGATGACTCACAGTACCAATGTGATTTTGAAGGAGCTAGTTTAGGCAAGTCAGAGGCATGATGATGGTTAGCTTTCCTCTTGGCTAGTACTGGGGATGATGACCACAGATTTTTGTTCCTTCCTATATCTTGGGCAGAAGGGGGGGCCTCTGCCTTACCCAAAGAGGATTAAGGAGAAGGATCTGAAGGCTTAACCCCTGGAATGATGTCTTGTAGCCACAGCACTTGCTGAACCTGCTTTTGAAGCACGAGGACACTGTTTCTGAAGAGGGACCTCAGAGTGAGAGACATGTCTTACTGAGTTTTCCATCAGAAAGAATTTCAAGTGGGTACCATGAGCATTCTGTGTGCATTTAGAAAAATAATTACAAATAGCACACTTGTTTGGGATATGAGACTCCCCTAAATAAAAACAGGCATTTCCTATTTGCATCACTGGCAGGCATAGCTGTCTTGCAGGCAGGTCAGATTTTAAAGCCTGGAGGCTATTCTCAGCCATTGGACCTACTCCTTGGTACTGAAGTGAGACTCAGAAGAAAAAGAAGGGAAAAAGTCCTTTAAAACAAAAGCCAAACAAAAGGCTTAAATGAAACTTACAGAAACTACAATAAGACTAAATTAATAAGAAATTGTAAACTGATCCTATCTCAGAACTGCAAGGAAGCAAGACAACACTCTGGGTTCGAACTTCCTATCATGAGTGGTGAAGAGGAGCGATGACATTGGGAGTGTACTGCCTTTTATAACTTTGCTGTAGGGGCATATGGGTGTGTAGGGCACATGAGCAGCCCCAAAGGACACTGTTGGTTTAAAGAGTGTGGGCTCGTGCGCATGGGGCACACATACCGACAGTGAGTTCTGTGCGGACAAATACTCAAAAAAACCCACAATTTCAGTTATCCTTAGAAGAGTCTAATTGTGTCAGTTTAAAAAATATTTCTTATTGAAAAAAGTACTACCATAGTATGTACAGTGTGAAAGCAAGAACTGTCACAACCTTTTACTATGTAAGTATCCCACCTGTTCCTGCCTTTTGCCTAACGTCCTCTCCCTGTGTCATTGCTCTTATTTAACCTAAATTGTAAGCTCCTTAGGGCAGAAACGGAGGGTGTGATTTTTTCATTGCCTTGCATCTTGCCATCATTTATACGTGTGTATATTTACAGTGTAAAGTGAATGTAAAACACCACTGAAACAGAATGATAGCATTTACGCCCATTTTGCACAGGCATATATGACTATTCAAGGTGCTAAGGAGTCAAAAACAGGTCCCTGTGGCTTGTCTATGAAATGCTATGCACTTTCCAATCCTGTTTAAAACTAAATAATAATAGGAAAAGCATAATTATAAATATTGCACTGTGGATCACATCCTTAAGGTCGGAAAACAACAGTTATGAATTACCAGGAACTCTCTGGTCCTTCAACTACACTCCTCCTAGAGCAATCGAGTATTTATTTTTAGATTGTTATGTAGACATTTTAATCATCTACTACTATAGTTAACAATGAAACTATTTCAGGATTAATTGCCCTAAGTGTCATCTTTGGGAATTAACTCAGTGAAGTGGCCCTTTACTATGCTTTTGTCAATGCATATTTCCAGAGTACATTTGCTATAACATCTCTAATAGAAAACAGTAAGTTCCCCTACCTCCTACATAAAGTGGGGAGTCAACATTCAGAGTTGATTGCTTAGACAAGTTGGTAATGATCTTGGGACTTCCTCCATCAACAGATAAAGATAGAATCTGATCCATGGCTAGCAGCTCCACTATGTGGAAATTCCCATCATTTATTGTCTCAACGCTGCAACAACAACAACAAAAAGAAAAAAAGAAGTTTTAAAACATTTGAATCTTGGTTAGGATTTCCTTGACCGTCTGTCCTTTAAACAGTATATAGCTTCAGAGCAAAACTTCCCCAGTAATGTAATCTGACAACTAGATTTTAAGTAAAGATGTGCAGTCATGCTTATTAACAGATAATAAATTGTATTACTATTTCTATAGCATTGTAGTATTGCTACTAGTATATTTTACATATTAATGGCACCTTTCAGTCTGAAGTATTCCCAAAAGAGTTTACTAACTATATACATATAACTTCAACCAGATATTATGTCCACTATAGTAGGAGGAAAAAATTTATCTGCAAACAAACCCCTACCTTTACAAAACGTGCCATGAGATCATGCAAAGTGAACATCGCTATTATATTTAAATCTTAATTGAAAAAACAAAATGAAACTCCAGTGATGAAAACAGTATTCCATTTATTTATCTTGAATGAGTTAAGAGCTGAGTTGACACCAGTGAGATTTGAACCTGTTATTCCAGAGAATCGGGGCTGTGTCTACACTTAGGATTTACAGACATACTCCCATCACTGGGCTAGAACTGGAGCTACAGCTATACTTGGAGCATGGGGAATGCTTTCCAGCTCAAGTAGACATACTCACGCTAGCATGCTACAATAGTACTGTCAGCAGCAGCAACATGGGCTAGCTGCCCCAAATACATTATCATAGGGTTTGTCAGGTTTGTAGTCAGGGGGACTAGTCTGTGTTGCCACTTGCCAGTGCCTATAGTATAGTTGCTATGCTACTATTTTCAGTGTGCTAGCTTGATGAGAGCTAGTGTGAGTATCTGCTTGACATGGGAATCACAGCCCCAGCTCCAAGTGTAGATGCAGCCTTTCACAGCTCCACTTCTGCTAGCAATAGAGTAAGTGCTATGGTAGACTAGGCACGGGTATATTTATGCATTTTCCCCCTACCTAACACAGTGACATGGTGGTAAAGAAGTGTTTGCGCATGTCTCTATCATGCTTTCTCTCCTTGCTAGCATGGTGAGAGAATGTCTGAAATTTCTCAGTGCAGACAAGGCCTTCCCGTTTCAACCCTGAGGTTTAGATGTCTAAAATGGAATAAGAACGAGGAGTACTTGTGGCACCTTAGAGACTAACATCAGATGAAGTGGGTTTTAGCCCACGAAAGCTTATGCCCAAATAAATTTGTTAGTCTCTCAGGTGCCACAAGTATGCCTCGTTCTTTTTGCTGATACAGACTAACACGGCTACCACTCTGAAACCTGTAAAATGGAATAAGCACTTTTTGGCAGGTGAAGGAGGAGAGATGGCTGTGCTACATGAGAAAAAGTAAAAAGACAGTGTTCTAGATTCCCACATGGCAAGGTCTAATGTTCTGACCAGTGCACATATATATCAGGTAAGATGTGCACAATAATACTGCTTTTCTTCATATATATAACCTGAGGTTTTCAGTCTGACTGACAGAAAGACTAAAAATATCACAGCTCTATGTGCAGAGACAAGAAATGCAGCACTGGCTTTCATTTAACATATTTTGATGTTTTCAGGAACAAGATGGTGCCAGGTTGAACAATGCACATCACTAGTTGCTGGAGATAACCAAGAGAAAGCAATAATATTGTGCACATCTTACTTCTTGGGAAGTTGATAAAAACATGTAATTTTAGAACATATCAACCCTGCATGAAATACAAATCAAAAGGATCAATGTAACACTGAATACAAGTCTTCATAGCAAGCAATTATGTTTATAAGGATATATAAAACAGAATATTTAAAGTGAAAAGTTCTTTCCTAAGAGTGAATACCAACAAGATCTGGATTAAATTGCTATTTACTGGTGAAAACCTACTGCAGAAAGCAGGAGAGGTTACTCCCCTTGTGCAGTAACTGTAGTTCTTTGAGATGTGTACCATTATGGGTGCTCCACTTCAGGTGCTTTGCCCCCCATGGGAGGGAGATTTTAGGTAGCACTGCCTGTTCAGCCCACACATGCACCCTACACAGCCACATGCTCCGCACCAAGGCTATACAGAGCTGCAAGGGCAAACCACCCTCCGTTCCTTCTCTTTTGCAAAGCTCCATAGTGGAAACTCCAAAGCAGAGGGGAAGGAGGGCAGGTAGTGGACCACACAGAGAAAGACATATCGCGAAGAACTACAATTACTGTACAGGGTGAGTGACCTCTTCTTCTTTGAAGAGTGTCCCCAAGGGTGCTCCACTTCGGGTGACTACCAAGCAGTACTCACTGGGGGTGGGAAAAACTTTGGAGTTGAGTCCAAAACTGAACATACTATAGTACAGCCAAACACAAAATCTGAAGCTGACTTGTGGATTACTGCATAATGTTTCAAAGAAGTGTGTATGGAGGTCCAAGTTGCAGCTCTATAGATCTCAGCAATGGGGACATTCTTAAGACCACAGAAGTAGAAAGGGGTCTTGTTGAATGGACTAGGACCCTAGAAAATGGTTGAAGATTATTAGTTTGAGAACAAGAGATAATGCATCCAGATATCTATCTAGGGTCTTGAGTGAAAATTGAGGATCCCTTAGACCTTTTAGCATGACAGACAATTTTTTAAATGGTTTAGTCCTGCCCAGGTAAAAGGCTAATGCCTCTTGACATTGAGTGTTTGCAGTACCACATCCTCCCTTAGTCCAGTGTGGTTTAGGGAAGAAAACTGGAAGATGAATGGTCTGGTTAATATGGAACTCAGAAGACACCTTTGTAAGAATTTGGGGTGTGGCTGTCGTGTAACCTTATCCTTGAAGAATATTGTGAAGTGGTGATGTATCGTTAGAACCCCTATCTCTCCAACTCTTCGAACAGATGTATTGGTTACCATGAAGGACATTTTCATTGATAAGTTAAGTACAGAACAAGGTGCCATTGGCTCAAAGGGAGGTCTCATAGGCATCCAAGCAGCAAATTAAGGTCCCAAATCTGGGTAAGATGTTTGACTTGTGGGAAGAGATTCCTCAAACCCTTGAGAAACCTTACCATCACTGGCTCTGCAAAAGCTGAGAAACCTTCCACCCAGGGAATGAAAGGTTGTAATGATGAGCAACTGTACACTCAAAGAACTCAAAGCAGCCACATCATCTTTAATTCAAGGACACAGGTGAAAGGTGTCTTAGACTGCACCAGTGGCTGATTCCTGACCATTGCTGTAGATAAGCATTACAGGTAGATCACTTCCTACTCTTTTCACTTCTTCAGAACAGGGTATTTTTAACCCCACAAACCATCGATAAGTCATGCTTTGAGACAAAGAACTTGGAGGCTGGGGTAAAGAATATGACTGGCATCCTGAGAGAGAATATGAAGGGTAGCCTGGAGGGTGATTAGTTGACAAACTGCCAAGTGGATGAGGTAAGGAAACGATGCTTTTAGCGGGTATGTCTGAAACACCAGCGTAACTCTGGCCTTGTCTTACCTTATTTTGATCAACACCGACATTAGAGGTGTTGTGGAAAATGCATACAACAGACCTGAGTCCAATGAAGGAGAAAGGCATCTCCCAGTCAGTGGCGACCTAGTCCCCCGCTCAAACAAATGGGAACATTTCCTGTTCATAGCAGTGGAAAAGAGTTCTACCTGCGGAATGCCCCAACACTGTTCCAAATTCTCACTGCTCCAATGCAGAGGGAGGGTCTTCTCACTCCCCCTTCTTGGTTGATATAAAACATGCGTCAGATTGTCTGTCATGATCTTTACATATTTGCCTGTGATCAATGGCAGAAAATAGAGACAGTCATTGCTGATTGCCCTGAGTTCCATTAAGTTGATGTGTAGAGGGGTCTCACGAGATGACCACCTGCCCTGAGCAGTGTGAGTGTCAAGACGTGCGCCCCATCCCCACAGAGATACATCTGTTGTTATTACAACTGTTGGGGACAGTTGAGTAAAGGATGTTCTTGTGCAAATGTTGTCAGGGTTTTTCCACCAATCGAGATTAGTCTGTTCAAGCTGTGTTTGCTCAGAGAATAAAGAGTTCTGAGTGACCCCTGCAGGCACTGCATGTGTAACCTTGCCTGGCTTATTACAAAAGTACCAACTGCCACATGCCCCAACAACTGGAGACTGATGTAGGTTTTTGACTGACGTTTGGGGCCTGACTTGAATTGTGGTGACTAAATTCAATAGGGTTATAAACCTGTGCTTTGGGAGGCAGGCTCTGGCTGTTACTGCACTGAGGTAAGCTCCTATGAACTCCAATCTTTGCAAGGGGTCAAAGTGGACTTTCGAATGTTTAAGTGAAGTCCCAGTTTGAGAAACAGTGATATGGCCTTCTGAGTGGCCAACAAGGTCTTGTTGTAAGAATGCCCCTTCAGCAAAATGCCCCAATCGCTGAGATGTGGGAATATTAGAATTATTTTTCTGTGAAGGTAAGCTGCCATCACTGACAAAGACCTTTGAAAACAGTCTAGGAACAGAAGAAAGGATGAATGGGAACACACTGTATTGAAAGCAGTCTTGTCTTAGAGTGAAATATAAGGAGTGGAGAGGGTGGGACACTGGAAAAGGGGATACAGGGGTAAGTGACAGGGGGACTGGAGGAGAATAGGGGCAAGGTGCCTGTGAGCCCCACATTCCCCTCTCATGTGTGTGCCATGATCTGGGAGCTCCAAACCCATCTACAGGGGTGTGACCCTGCCCTCCTTATCTGAGCCAGGTTCTGAAGGGGGTTAGCCTGGTCTGATCCCCTCTTCCTACCTCCTCATGAGAAAAAAAATAGGTTTTTAATTCTGTTTTCTCATTTATTTTAAATAAAATGTCCCCTACAAAATGTAAAATAGGTGACAGCTTCTACAATTTCCATCAAATATGTATCATTATATTGTACACCCACATAAATGTGGTCATAATAACCACGAGTAGGAGACAAGTCAATAGTGCAAAACCAAACCACACCAAACCAAACCAAAAAGATCATGAGGGTTCAACGCAGATTTAAAATGAGTTTGCTTTAGTTGTGTTCACACCCCTTTTGTGTTTCCGTTCTGAAAACGCTGAAAAGATTTTGTCTGGGAAGAATGCTTTGACAAGCTTATTCAGGATTCTATGCTGCGGGCTTTTGGCCTGGTTTCAGAGAGGGAAGATTCCTTGCAGCCTGTTTAACTGGTTTGGTGTGGACCTAACCTAAGTACCAGCTCAGCTCTTACATTTGCACCTGGGAGCTTTCTTGGTGGTGGTAGTTGGGGTCAAATAGTGGTGAAATCTTTTGGCCTTTTGCTTCCCCTTGCAGTCGCAATCTGACAATTCTGAGGAAAGAGAGGGTGCTGCCCCATGGTGCTTCCCCATGAAGTTTCCTCAGAAACCTAGGAGAAGGTATTTTTGAAGATAGTAATTTTGAGGAGGAAAAACCTAAAAGCCAATGAAGAAAATTACAAAAATGTAGTTTAAAATAGTCCAAAAATCCTATGGAAAGCTTATTACAAAAGGAAATGTGGAGCCTTTGTCTGCACAGGTTTGGAAGCAGAGGGAAATTCTTTCTCAGAGCTGGTCCTAAACCCTGGCTCATAACCAGAGATCTAGTTTGCCTCCAGTTGCTAATGGAGGGAAATGCCCCACTGTAGAGGCATGTCTGACATGGAGGACACAGAGAAATTGCAATTTCACTTTTGTTTATGGAGTTTCAGGTGATTCAGGTAACACTAACTTTTAGGCCACACTACAGGCTAGGAAATCACCTGTGAAGAAGAATAAAAGAGAAAGATTGTTTGCATGTATTTGTTCTGAAAAAAAAAGTGTAAATATCTTGTAGAAACTTACCCTTTTTTTTTCAGTTTAACACATACCATTCTATATACCATTTTTCATATTAAGGTAATTTTCCAATTGAAATTATGTGCTTAAGAAGTAGTAGTCTTTCAACTCCATAAAGTCTGACACTACATTTTGTCAAAAAATATTTCTTCTTCTAAATGTCTACTGCAAAATCTGACGTTATATCCCAGACAGTAGGAGATCATACACGTTTTGTCTTGAACTGTAATTTATTGTATTTGTGTTCACCTGTAAATGGCAGATGCTGGATAAGATCCTGTGTCATAACTGACCCTCACTCGACCACGGTACAGCTCCACTGCTATATGATCTCTGTCACCTTTGTACAGCAGGATTCCACTGTCCTCATCTGTGGCAATCTAGTGAAAAAAGAAACACTAATTTATAAGGAAATGAATCCAAATAAACCTGACATGCTAAATGGGTTGCACTCATTCCCATGGTCATTACCAATATTTCTTTCTTTGTTATAAAACATTAATTGGGATAGTCAGATGATGAACATCCATCAGTTGTGATGCTAATTTCAATGGTGATTCTAGTTCTCTGTAGGTCAGAGAGTCTAAAGTTTTTAACTGACTAATGACAACTTTTGTATGTATGCATTTGTTTTATATGTATGTATTTCTCCCCCATGATACATGATCAGGACACATGTCAACTTGCAGTGATTTACGATGAAGAAAATGACCATCGCTCAAGATCAGTTTTTGCCAATGTACCCCTTCTTACCTGCAGAGTGATGTTGGTCTGAGGGCGGACCTTGCTTGAAGGAATTTGCAAGTAGGATTCTTTGTTCACAAAGTTTACGCTAACCAGCTTTTCGCATTTGTCACCCTGGTAACCTGACAAACACTGACATATCGGTTCATTTACTTTTATGATGCACTGAGCTCCATTCTGACACTCATAGTTATCACAAGGGCTGGTGCGAGGGAGAACCATTGGTGGTGAAAACTCACAAAAAAGGCCACTAAATACAAACACAAAAACCAGTATTTCAGACAAAATCATCCCGTGGTATGATAAAAATATAATGTTTGTCCTGTCTTCAAGTCTCTCTCACCTGTACCCTTCTGGGCAAATACATGTATACCCATTCACTGCATCAGTACACTGTGCTCCATTTTTACACTTGTTGTCTTGACAGTCATCATAGTCAATATCACAGTGTTCTCCTACATATCCAGGTGTGCAATCACATCTATTGAACAGGAAAGTATATTAGTTAGTACTATGCCTGTCTATAAAAACAATATACATATGAAAATGCCAGAGATGGAGTATTTTATGAACTCATTCTGAAGTGCAGCACCATTTAGAAAATCAATTTTTCGAGTCACATTTTAACATAATGCACTATTAAAATATAACTTTAGTATGGTGTTGAGAGCCTTTATGTACTGATTAATTACATCAGAGATCTCCAAACTGTGGGGCGCATCCCTTTAGGGGGCACTGAGGAATGTTCCGGGGGCATCCAGCTCTGCTCCTGGCCCCAGTCCCGGCTGCTGGCCCCACGCCCCCGGCTGCCAGCCTCGGCTCTGCTCCCAATCCTGCCCCTGCCCCCATCCCCAGCTGTGGCCCCAGCCTCGGCCCCCTTACCCTTGTCCATGTCCCCCAACCCTGGAGCAGCGGCCCTGCTCCCAGCTTTAAGTTCATTGTCCTTATTCTGCTGCTCTCACTCTTTCCTTAGAATCATGAAATCTATCATTTCATGATCACTTTCATCCAAATTGCCTTCCACTTTCAGATTCATTACCAAATCCCCCTGTTAATCAGAATCAAGTCTAAAATGGCTTCCCTCCTGGTTACTGCCTTCATTTTCTGAAACAAAAAGTTGTCCCCAAGAACTTACTGGAAATATTGTGGTTTTGCCATATTACTTTTCCAATAGATATCTGGATAGGTAAAGTCCCCCATTACTACCAGGTCTTATATTTTACCCCTTACATTGTGGTTACTGATTACCTGATATTATATCAAGTATATTTAGTGTAAATCTGAAGGGCCGTCATGAATCATTCTGATAGTTCTGCTTGGAATATGTGAGTAATGTACATCCACTCAAAATAAGTAAATATGGTAAACTTAGTTGCTGGGAGTCAGAAAAATAGTCCAAGACTTGTGTTCTTGTGCAGAATATTTTCTTTGTCAGTTATTAGACAACAATGAATGATGGAACATTGCATTTACACAGGCATGTTAGAGTGATCGCAACTGTTTTTTTTAAATTTCAGCTAACAGAATTTAAAAGAACTAACTCTGTTGCCTATTAACCAAAGTGGTCGCAGTATGGTTATTTTTATTTTATTTAACATAAGAAAATAAAAACTGACTTGAAGTGGTGTATTTTCAATACTGTATGCATAGCTTTGACAATGCAAATCTCATCATTAACGTTAATGGGAGTTCTTCAGTTAAAGCCTCACACATTAAGTTGAATGAGTGCTCAGAATTATTTAGCTCACAGATCAATGGACAAGATTACAAATCCATACTTGCAATAACACAGCTGTCTAAAAGTTAACTATATGTTCTCTCTTTTACCAAACTCCTAACTACATCAGTCTTTGTGATTACCTCACTGATTTTTCACTCAGTCTCATACTTTTATGCCTACAACTTGTTTAGAAGTACTGAATCTAAATTTAAATGCCTATAATTCTTTAAATTAGGCCCATCAATAAAAATGTATCCAAATCTGTCTTAAGTCTTTTATCTGACAACAAGAAATGAGTAAGTGAAGGAAAAACGAGTATAAAGCACACTATTAAGAAGTTAAAAAGCTGACTAAGTGAGATACATGCTCAAAACTACTGAATGTGTCATTTTCTGGTTTAAAATCTCGAAGTGTAATACGTAAGTTTTATGTTCTATGTAACAAAGTACAAGAAGCAATGATAGTTTTATTGATTGACAATATGAAAATGAATAAATGCATATAATGTACAACAATGTTCATCAAAATAACTCTTAATATTTTGATCCAACAATCATTAGCTCCACTGAATGTACATTTGAATATTTCCAAATAAAGTCTGCCTTTTTAAAATAACCTGTTATTTAAAATGTGCTAAGAATATCAATTTTAATGGCATAAGCTGATTTTGAACACAATAAAATATATCACATAAAACAGGTTGCTCATGAATGACAGTTGAAAGCAGCAGGTTCCCTAAATCTACTAATCTAAAGTCCATTAAAATACTTTTTAAGAATGCATACTAATTAATGTTAATAAGGATGTCTTGTAATTAAAGATTAGTCTTCCTGGTGATGAACTTCCTTATTTTATAATGGCTTTAATGTGTCTTACTAATAACCTGTCTTGTAATTACTACTCAAAAAGCAGTACAATAATCCCTCTTTAATTTAACTTAATTATTCCCTTCACAGTCCAAGTTTCCAAAAGGATTTTGTGTAGACTGTCACAGAGAATGAAACTCTCCATTCTTCATTGGTCCTATTTAATCCACACTACTGAAAAAACAGTTAATTCACTAGATACTTTTCAAGTTAATGCATAGGTATATATTAAAACAAATGGGTCAGGTTCTGCCATTGATATGTGATCACAATTATTATGAATGTGTATTGATAGCAGAATTGACCCACATGAAAACAAACCCTGAAGGGGTGGAGTAGAATAAGAGAATGGTAGAAATAGTGTAGTTGAACTATGACAATATTTTATGCTTACTTGTATCCTTTGGGTGTCAGGATGCACTTTGAGTCATGTTGACAAGGGTTCAAGTCTTGGGCACAGAAATCTAGTTTCTCCTCACACAACTCACCTGCAAAATAATATACACTGTCAGTTCAGGGTGAATACCACAATGCCCTGACAAAATTTGTCTTTATCTCAATAGCAATGCTTACTATAATCAGCCACTGTGATTTAAATTGGTAACATGGAAAAATTCTATACTTTATAATATGTAAGCAATTGATGTATTCTGATTTTTCCTGATATCCTTCAGGAAACAGCGTCTCCAGACTGGTCTTTCCCATTGAGTCAACAGTATAAATGCAATTTCTTGCACTTAAAATTAGGTTGCTGTCAAGCAATTAAAAAAATTAATTGCGATTAGTCGCACTGTTAAACAATAATAGAATACCATTTAAATATTTTTTGGATGTTTTCTACATTTTCAAATATACTGATTTCAATTACAACACAGAATACAAAGTGTACAGTGCTCACTTCATATTTATTTTTGATTACAAGTATTTGCACTGTAAAAAAAACAAAAGAAATCGTATTTTTCAATTCACCTAATACAAGTACTATAGTGCAATCTCTATCATGAAATTTGAACTTACAAATGTATAATTATGTGCAAAAAAACTGCATTCAAAAATAAAAAAAGTAAAATTTTAGAGCCGGCAAGTCCACTCAGTCCTACTTCTTGTTCAGCCAATCACTCAGACAAACAAGTTGGTTTACATTTGCAGGAGATAATGCTGCCCGCTTCTTGTTTACGTCAGCTGACAGTGAGAACAGGCGTTCTTCTCATGGCTCTCTTATAGCCGACGTCGCAAGATATTTATGTGCCAGATGCGTTAAAGATTCATATGTCCCTTCATGTTTCAACCACCATTCCAGGGGACATGCGTCCATGCTGATGATGGGTTCTACTTGATAATCCAAAGGAGTGCGGACTGACACATGTTCATTTTCATTATCTGAGTCAAATGCCACCAGCAGAAGGTTGATTTTCTTTTTTGGTGGTTTGGGTTCTGTAGTTTCTGCATCGGAATACCTTGCAATGCTGGCTACAAAAGTGCCATGCAAATGCTTGTTCTCAGTTTCTGGTGACATTGTAAATAAGAAGAGGGCTGCATTATCTCCTGTAAATGTAAACAAACTTTTTTGTCTTAGCGATTGGTTGACCAAAAAGTAGGACTGAGTCGACTTGTAGGCTCTGAAGTTTTATTTTGTTTTGTTTTTGAGTTCAGTTATGTAACAAAAAAAAAATCTACATTTGTAAACTGCACTTTCACAACAAAGAGACTGCACTACAGTACTTGTATGAGGTGAATTGAAAAATACAATTTTCTTTTATCATATTTATAGTGCAAATATTTGTAATAAAAATAATATACACTTTGATTTCAATTATAGGACAGAATACTGTATGAAAATGTAGAAAAACATCCAAAATATTTAATACATTTCAATTGGTATTCTATTGTTTAACAGTGTGATTAAAACAACGATGAATCGCGATTAATTTTTTTGAGTTAATCGTGTGAGTTAACTGCAATTAACTGACAGCCCTACTTAAAATATTTTGCACTTTAATGTAATTATCTACTTCTGGTGACTAGGAATACACTACTGCCTCTATCTTCTCTCACTGATACAAACAGGCCATCAATATTCTTTTCCCCCTAGTTCAACATGAGCAAATTACACATAGTGATATTATATATACACGCATATATAATTAATGGGCATATATCCTGCCCATACTGCGCTTAGGGATCCACAAATCTAGTGGGTCCTGTAGATTCCAAGGATTGCCCCTCTTGGCATTTGCTCCAATTAGCAATGGAAGTAGAGTGAGCAGAGGAGAAGCAACACGGGGTACTGATGGAAGAAATGGTGAGAAGACTGGGGGTCTCAAACACTCATTCTCACTACTGAGAGCCCTTTGCTGTGAGGAAGCAGAAAAGCTGCCATCCAACTGCTTTGACACCACACTCTCACCCATCAGTGCTTACTGTCTGTTTCCTACAGTGGCTCCATGCAACTGCCACCATACATAGGGAAGTAGTACACAATGGCTTCAGCCTCTTTCCCTGATTATTACAGGACATGAAAATTGATGCAGGAGGACAAAGAAGGAGGCATGAGGTGAGGAGTGCGACAGTACCATTTGGGACTTTTTTTCCCTAAAGGGTGAGAGAGTTGGGGAAGGGAGAAAGAGGAGAGATACTAGTTAGAATATACTTTTTGGGAGAGTGGCATTGGAAAAGAAGTGTGTATGTAAATCCAAATATTGTTGTGCTCTGGATGTATCTGATAAAAAAGCAGCTAATTCACATAGTTAATCGTTCACTTATTCCTCCTTATAATCATGTGAAACAATCTACAATAATGTTTACAATAAAGATTTTATTTTGTGACTACTTTACAGTAACCACGAGAGAAACCTTGTTTCCTTATTCAGCATATTAGTTACTATCGTATCTTTTTATGTGGTCAAGGAGTGGGTAATTTTTTGCTGGGCATGTGCCACACTCGTAGAACACTGTGTTTTAGATCAGTCTCTATAAATACTCAAGGTAAGGGATGACATTTTCCAGGCAGTCAGGGGGATTTGGACATATATTCTATTAAAAAACATGGAAGAGTTATAAATGCCTGTGACCATGATCTTTAGCATCTCCAGTCTGACCGGAAGGAAGTCTGTGAATATGAAGGAGTAAGGGGTACATGTGCTGAGTGAGTTTCTGAGGTTCTACACAGTAACCATTCTTCTTCCCTTCCTATGCTCCTCCAACACACGAGACAGACTTCTAAGCAAGATAATGGAGTGGCTGATACAGGACTTGATTAATAAAGTATTAAAAGGATAGTAATGTAATTAATGCCAATCAACATGGATTTATGGAAAATAGAGTCTATCAAACTAACTTGATATCTTTTTATGATAAGATTACAAGTTTGGTTGTTAAAGGCACTAGTATTGAATTAATATACTTAGAGACTTCTGTAAGGTGTTTGACTTGGTAGTGCACAACATTCTGATTAAAAAACTTGAATGATATAAAATTAACATGGCACACATTAAATGGGGAATCATCATCAATGGGTGTTTCCCCAGTGGGGTCCTGCAGGGATTTATTCTTAGCCCTATGCCAAATACCTTTTTTTAAATCAATGACCTGGGAGAAAACATAAAATCATCACTGACAAAGTTTTCAGATGACACAAAAATAATTACTAGGACAGGTTGCTGACTCAGAGCAATCTGGATCTCTTGGTAAACTTGGTGCAAGCAAACAGTACACATTTCAATATGGCTAAATGTATACATCTAGGAACAATGAAACAATACTTGCAGGATGGGGGACTTGAGGCGGAGTAGAGAGGTTACTTTACCTCTGTATTTGGCACTAACATGACTGCTGCTATAATATTGTGTCCAGTTCTGGTGCCCACAATTCAAGAAGGATGTTGATAAAGTGGAGAGGGTTCAGAGAAGAGCCACGAGAATGATTAAAGGATTAGGAAGCCTTATAGCGAAAGACGCAAAGAGCTCAATCTATTTAGATTAACAAAGAGAAGGCTAAGGAATGACTTGGTTACAGTCCATAAGTTTTTACACAGGGAACAAATATTTAATAATGGGCTCTTCAATCTACCAGAAAAAGATATAATACAATCCAATGGCTGGAAGTTGAAGCTAGACAAATTCAAACAGGAAATAAGGTGTAAATATTTATGTTTGTGCTGTTCTAAACAAAACACGCTATTCACAAGCACTAGAGGTAAAGTCAAGACAACCTGTAAAGTACTTTGCAGCCATCTGTTGTAGAAAAGCTTGTTTTTGAATTCCATGGCAAGTGTTAACTTAATCTACAGTCCAGTCACAAACAGGGGTGTTAGTATTCACCCTGGAGAACTAGACTTGCAGCTGAGAAAATTCACACAATATTCAACATACAGCAATGCAGATCTAGACTTGGCCATCAGAAAATCCATACCAACAAGATCCATGCAAAGCTTTCCAAAGGGGTTTGGTAGCACACTGCCAATCTATTAAGACATATTTCCTGTAGAGCTGCACTGACTTAATAACACAGACTGCCAATCTCATAAAGCCATGCCAATGTATATATGAATTAATAACACAAGTCCATGATCTCCTGACACAGGCTGCTCGATGGTTCTCAGGGAAATTGCCAATAATAATATTATTAATCAATATATACGGGCAACTGAAGAAAGTTCAAACACAGGCCACTAGGGCTGACTAACCCACAGGACTTGTATTCTGTCCCCAAAGCCTCTTGCCTTGTCTGTCTGTCAAATGTAAGATTGTTATTAGATCAGTGCACAAAGAATCCTAAAAAAGAATCCCACAACATAACAATATCAAACCAAACACAGACCCTTCTCTTCTGAAGGAGTGGTATTCAAATAAATAAATGGTTAAGAGGGAGTAATTCTTCACGCACATAAAATCAACTTGCAGAACTCACTGATGAAGAGATTACAGAGGTAATTTTTTTTTATATTTAAAGGGTGAAATACATCTTGGCAGAGAATTTGAGAGAATTCTAACTCCCGTGATCATAAACTGAAACAAACAAAAAACCTGTTTTATTTACTTAATTTATGTATGTTCTATAGGCTAGAAACATTTTTTAAATGAAAGGTTTTTTTTACTTCTGGAGCACAATTCTTCATTAAATTATATGACTGTGGAATCACATAATATATCACATAATATATTATGTCCTGATCCTGAGTGATATGAAGATGTCCCTGCAGAATGCTACTGAAACTCAGTATTCATAAGATTCAGGCACAAAACCTCCTATAAATGCCCCCAAGTTTCTTCTTACTCATGCACCAGAGGCTTTCAGAAACTTTCACTATCAGCCACTATATGCCTAATGAAGTAAGAAGGCAATCCCAGCTCCAGAATACCAGGGGACTTTCTAGCTCCCAAGAGTCAATAAGTAACTTGACAAAATTTGGAATCCTACAGACTTCACAAAGGACCCTTAGAAATAATTCAGTATTGAAAACCCGTAATACCTAGAAAAATCCTGTCTAATTGACATTGATATAACATGGACAATAATTCCATTATCACTAAAACAATGAGGAGTCTGGTGGCACCTTAAAGACTAACAGATTTATTTGGGCACAAGCTTTCGTGGGTAAAACCCCCCACTTCTTCGAACATGTATTGCTTGTTCCACTGGTTAGAGATTGTGCCAAAGGCTGCATTACTACTGGCATATTATCATTGGCCCTGACATTTTAAATTGCCTGGGGGACTGCCAAATGTGGCAGACTTCTCTGTGGAACAGGAATTTAACACTGTGCAATTCTCCTAATCCTCTAGATCTGGACATGGAGGGTGTACTGAGGTAAAGGGGGCATGGCAAGAGTATACTGCACTCTAGTAATTGTCAGCTGGCAAATGGCTCCAGTTTGCTCTAAACTACACAGAAGGCCAATATTCCTCACAGATAAGGGAGTTTAAAGCCCAATCCTCTATCTGTGGCCAGTGGATACTGGGTACAGTTGAAGGTCGAGGCCAAAAGTGAAACTCAGCTGCAAATACAGTTTTGTATTGTTTCGCCTGAAAATATAAGATCAATCCAACTTTGCTAGAATCTGGGCCTACAGTTGCCAAATGGTCTGAAAACATCAGCAACCACTTCTGAGGACCTGGTAAAAGTTTGATTTTTTATGGAAGCTTTGCACAATATATAGAGAGTGTAGTCTAAGGTGCAATGCCTGGGGTATGAACCTATTGTCCAATTAAAAGGTCTCCTGACTCTTGTTGACTTGAAGGGATACTACATAATGTGTTCTGGGAGTATGAAAGGAAGGAAAATATTTCCTTACATTTTTGAAAATATTTATTTCAAAAACCCAATGAGGAAAATGGACAAAATTGTTAAGTAAATCAAGAAGTCAGTCCAGACAGAAATATTTAATTCAAACAGTACATTAATAGGTAATCTAGGAAATGGAAATCCTGTGGCCAATGTGGTGAAGAACGAACATAAAGAACCGTATGAACAAAGGCCAGGTTTTGAGTAAATATGGTCTATTTGATCAAAACAACCATGGATACTCTGAAAGATTTACAGACAAGAGAAGCGAACTAAGAACAAAGTTTTCAAAGACGCCTTAGAGTGGCCTCCAAAATTTGCACTTGTGAAATGTTATTTTTGCATCTACATATATACAAGAGAAAAAACAAAAAAATAAATAAATAAGAGATACAATGCCTAACTGCTCATTTAAGTATTTGCAGAAGCACAGTGGTAGGCACCCAAAATATAAATGAATACAAAAAATAAACTAAAAATTAAATAATAATAAAACCTTGTAGCTGTTGAAGAATAAGCATGAAAAACTTAGTAGCAAATTTTTTAGGTGTAATGATTTGAAGAACACTTCTGAAAAAGTTGTTCCCAAGTGAGTAAATAGAGGGACAAAGACTGAAGTTCTAAATTCTCCAGAATTTAATCAGTATGGACAAGATGAAAGGGAGAAAATTAATTTACAAAAAGGAAGAGATAGTGACAAAAGTGAAACACCTACAAAAAGAAATGGCAGATTATGTCTTTTGTCTTTATTTGGAAGGAAAATTTTGGAAAGCCACCTAAATCAGGAATTGTAGCTCCTGTTTTTTTAAACATACTTCAGGTAAGAAAAATGGTTGTGATACTACTGTGCATCTTTAAATTCAACAAAGTTTCACTTCAATGTTACATGTGTACAGTCATCCACACATTCACCCATTTAGTAAAATGATAACTGTGACTTTCATAAGTTCCCTGCCAAGTGATCAGATTCTTAAAGAATAGAAAATTGCTATACTACAAGTGTTATATTTTCTAAATCATTTAGAAGATCAAGCAATGATAGATTAATTAGTTTAAATAGTCAGTTCTGCAGAAAATATCAAAAACAATTCTATAAAATAATTCCACAGTTTAATTAGGAACAGGAAACATCATTTTATGCATCAGATATGTTGCTTAATTATTTTGTTCAACCTCAATCCTCCAATGGAATTCCACTCAAGTAAATGGGATTCTATGTGGGCATTGGGGACCGAGCTAACAGATCCTATTTCAAGAACAAGGCCTAAAAGTTCATCAAAGATATTTTTGTTATCTAAAATGGATGTTATACACTTGGACTGTCAAACAACATATTAAAGATGGTTGATTTACCAAAGGTGATCCTTGGTTATCTAGTGGGAAGAGTTTATCAATTGGTCAGACTTATATATTAGTTTTCTGTCCTCGCTAGATTATAATTTATGTTAATTACTTGAATGAGAATATTGAATAGCAACTATCCAAGTTTTCTAAAGCTAAAAACAGTAGCAATATAATAAATAACGAGGAACAATACAATCACATTCAAAAGGATTTAGATCATTATTATTGTTATTTTGGATAACTGGATAAGTAAATTGTATGTGTAAATTACTACATTATTTACAGATGAGTTGGGAGGTGGTGTAACAGAAAATGAAATTATAAATGAAATAATTTGACAAAGTACCAACCAAGAAAATTATCTGAAGGTATTACAGAAATATTCTTAAACCCATCAGCACTGCAGCAAAGGCAAACAGGATATTAGAATCCAAACCAGTAACAGATTCAAAATAAAATTGACTACTATTTTTTTCTTAATCACCATAACAAAGTATACAGTGTTCCAAAGCAATATATGTGTGTGTGTGTGTGTGTGATTATTTTTTATTCTGTGTTAGACCACCATAAATTGTAAGTCTATTTCTGCAGTCTTTTTACTTTCCATGAAAGTTAAACAGTTTTTCCTCCTCATGTTTTTGATTGAAGTCACTAGTTATTAACTACATCTGATTCATACAGCAACCAGATTGTTTTAGAGAATGTTAGTTCTAGTTAAACTATATGGTGTTAAACTGGAAGGTTGAGAGTTTGACAAATTGTACACAAATCGAAGTACTGTATCATCTCTAAAACTATTAAAGTACTGGCATATGAATAGGAAAATATAGCACAATATAAATGAAACTGTAACCACCATGCCAATTAAAACAAAAGAAGAAAGTTTTAAGTTGTTTTAACTAAGATTAAAATACAAAATTCTCAGTGGCATTAGGAAGCAGATTACAACTCAGAGTGTTAAAGTTCCATTGTAAACCACTGAAAATCAGATTACCAAAATTATTTTAAATATAACTTCTTACTCTGCCTCACCTCTGCATTATTCCAATTTTATACCAGTGGAATTCCGTTCATTTACATCCCATGCTAGTGGATCTCCAGTGCAAGACAGACCTTAGTTATTACAATGTTTAATGTAATAACAATTGGTATTGGCAGATAAGGACTGTGCAATAAATATTTTTTTTAAAAAATATATAACATCATGCAGAAGAATAATGAATAATGGCCTGATGATACCGAACAGTACTCATGGGAGCAGGCCCACTGAAGTCAATTAATCTAATCACATTACCAAGGATTGTGTACATTCTCAGGATCTGGCTTTTAATCTTGAGTGGAAATGCATCAAAATTAGTGGAATGATCACACTGCTCAAATAATAATTTACAATTGCTTGAGATACAATAGTTACATTAACTGGAATATTTTATTAGGAGCAACCCAGGGTGAGAGTAATAAAAGCATTTCTCTTTAAACTCTCATAAGTCACAATACTAAGGCCTTGATTCAGCAGGGTACTTAGGCACATGACTTAAACTGATATGCCTCTCACTTAAATTGGACTACCTAGGTGCTTAAAGTCAGGCATGTGCTTAAGGACCATATTTAACTGGTGCTGAAGTGCATTAGATGTATTTAAATTTTTACTCGTTACCACTAGGGCTGTGTAAATACTATATATTTGGAAATGTGTAAATCAGGTTATATAACTGGTTAGTGTAGTACTTCATTAAACTGAGAGAAATATTTAATTTCTATTATTCCTCTTTTTTCTTACTGAATTAACAATTAAGACATAAAGGCCTCTGCAATAAACAGACAGACTTATACTGCTAGTAATTTATGATCAGCTAAATGCACTTTCATATACACTAGTAAACTAAGTAGCATAAAATATGCATCACATTTCTATACACCTGCTTAATTTTGTGTTTGAATCCTAGTTTACCTCCCCTGAGCTTTTTAATAATTTGATTGTGTGGGTTACACTAATTACAATATATTATGTTATTCACTTGTTTCACACATTTCCAATAACTACAACCTTTTTTCTGATTATGTTTTCTCCTTTTAATCTCATATAAAATAGATATTTCAATGAGGAGACATAATTATACAAGGGGAATATCCATTCAAACTTGAATTGGGAACCCTGTGTGCACAGTAGCACATCTACAGTTTATATTCCATTTTAAACTATGTTTTTCATCAACACAAAAAATTCACATTTTGATATTTTTAAAGTTCTGAAAGAAAATTCAGTGAGTGTAACAAAAGTACTTTGCACACTTATAAAGCAAATTTCATTAAAAAAATTACTTATGCTAGTTTAGTAGTCAGTGCAGTTTGGTTTTGGTTCAACATTAAAAATAAGATGATGGATTTATTTGTAAACAGTGGTATTGTGTTTGAATGGTAGCTAGCTTTCCTAACGATATGCACACTATTAGTCATAATAAAATAAACCAATTGTACACCAGCCTGGCAGGGTGGTCACAGAGCAATGAGCTACTATAAGAGGGTGAGAGTTAACAGGGGTGGGCAAACTTTTTGGCCCGAGGGCCACATCTGGGTATGGAAATTGTATGGCAGGCCATGAATGCTCACAAAATTAAGGGTTGGGGTGTGGGAGGGGGTGAGGGCTCCAGCTGGGGGTGCGGGCTCTGTGGTGGGGCAAGAAATTAGGAGTTCATGGTGTAGAAGGGGGCTCCGGGCTGGGGCAGGGATGTGGGGAGGGGGGAGCTTTGGCTGGGGGTGCGGGCTCTGGGTTGGGGCTGAGGGGTTTGGGGTGCAGGAGTGTGCTCCAGGCTGGGACCAAGGGGATTGGAAGGCAGGAGGGGGATCCGGACTGGGGCAGGAGGTTGGGGTGCAGGAAGGGGTCAGGGGTGCAGGCTCTGGGCAGCACTTACCTCAAGCAGCTCCCAGAATCAATGGCATGTCCCCTCTCCGGCTCCTATGTGGAGGCGCGGCCAGGTGGCTCTGCGCAGTTCCCGGCCAATGGGAGCTTCAGGGATGGTGCTTGGGTGGGGGCAGCATGCGGAGCGCCCTGGCTGCTCCTACGCGTAGGAGCCAGAGAGGGGACATGCCGCTGCTTCTGGGAGCCATGCAGAGTGGGGCAAGCCCCCTACTCTGCTCCCCAGCTGGAGCGTCAGAGCAGGGCAAGCTCCAGACCCTGCTTCCCAGCGGGAGCTTGAGGGCCAGATTAAAATGTCTGGCGGGCTGGATGCAGTCCCCTGACCGTAGTTTGCCCACTCCTGGTTTAGGATCTGAGTGTGGTTCTGAGCAGCAAATTGAACCCTTAGGAGCATCTTATGTTGTTTTTCAATGACCCATTCCCACCCATTCAAAGAATGGCACTAACAGACTCGGTCCACCCTTCACCTCTCTATAGGAGGATTTTCTGTGATGGGGGCAGATTGTGTGTGGGGGAAAAGAGCGAAAGAGGACAGGAAATGAGGAGAAGGAAAAACAGGCATATCCTTCAGCTACTTAAAATTAATCATGAAATACTAGTGCTAGGAATTGATCTAAATATGTAATTCAAAATGATGGATTAGAATCTCTTCCATTATTGGGTTAAATCAACCTTGTGTTTTAGTGACATTAATGTTTTGACAGAAACCCAAAACATAAGGTTACTCAAAATTAAGGCTACATATATCTCCATTAACTTTCTCTGTTGCACAGCCTCATATCACTGTGTGATTTTTTAGATGCAGTATGTGCTGTAACACTTGGTCACTACAATGATAAACAGGAGGACATCACAACCTAATGTCTAGCAGGACAATTCATATAAGAAAATTAAATAGGTATTTTAGAATCTAGAAAGCATTGGAACAGAACCAAAGTAGGTCTTACACCTGTTGGGTGCAAGTTTTATTAGGAGACCATCTCTGTAAAGCAAGCCATTTTTATTGGTCACCAGAGAGGATGCATATGGTAAGTTTTAGTATATTTGAAAAAGACAATGTTTACAGTGTTAATGGTCTGTTCTTGTATCACTGTCTTCTGTGCAAAGAGCTGTATTTTTACCTTTAATAGCATTCATTTGACATATATGGAGAAACAGTAAAATGCCTGATCTGAGGATTTAGGGTAAGCTTGCTAAATGTTAACTATATCATTTCTCTGATCACGTGCATACACTGAAATCCATGCACCTTTAAAGAAAAGAAAAGCAAGAAACCAAGATAAGTGAAAATAGGCTTAAAAGACAACTGACCTTTTTCCACTTCATTCAGATTAGCAGCTTGCAGTGACAAAGACAGAAGAGACAAGAGACTTTTTACATTGTAATACAACAGCACATTAAGCTAATGCACAACTATAGCAGCAGAGAGGTTTGCATAGCAAAGTGAAGCAAGCTTCAATTTTTTACCTACAGCAGAACAAAACAAACAAGAAAAGTAAGAAGTATGTGCTACTGCTGGCATAGAAAGAGTTGCGCTGCTAGACCAAGGAGATATGTGTTCTAATGACATGGTAATGAACAAGAGAAATGATCAATTTTAATTTCTAGGATGTACATGTAATGACCTGACAGTCATTAGATTTGAGGATAAAAATGAGATGATAATTAAGAGAGCAAGGCAAAGTTAAAGAGTGCAGGACATAATGTGAGCAACTTTACATGTTATTCATCAGCAACTCCAGGTCTCTTCTGATCCTGTGTGCTTATTGTGGGTTTCAAGGTTACATTCTGTGACATCTTAAGCATGTTTACAGTACAACACACATACCATACTTGTCTTTGACAGTGTGATGATAGTGTTAACTGCAAAGCACAATCTTAACTTGGCAGATATGGAATTGTCACTATTAAGAAAGCCACAGCACGTTTTTCAATTCCATGCCAACTGTTAGACAAAGATATCAATATTCAAAATGTGGCAGGAGAGATGCACACATTGACAGGTTTTGAGATAGAACACCCTTCACAGTATTTTTGAAAGTTTACCTATACAGGAAATTGCAGTTTCAGAGATAATCTTGAGATCCTATCAAGCCTACCATCCCAAAAAATAAACTCGAGCATGAAAAATTTACATTTTAGATTGCCAAATTCCGAACAACATTTTCTTTATCCTGTGTAGAAATATTAAACTGCATTTACAGACAGCCATTCACTCAAAAAATATTCTGGCATGGTGCAAGTCCACATTCAGTTGCCATGCACCATGAAATCTTCAACACGGACAGATCCAAGAATTAATAGAACAGAACAAGAACCGCAAGAATCTAATTGGAAAAATATAACCCAAATTACTAATTAAGTCTTAGAGAAGGAAGGAATTAAGCTTTAAAAAGTGGTGTAAATCAATGTAACTCTACTGAAGTCAATAGTGATCTAGGGTGTATTACACCAGCTGAAGATCTGACCCTACATTCCTGTAACTGTTCACTTCAATTGATTTTACAGCTAGTTCTGATTAGTAGAACACTATCAAAATGTTTGTAAGAAATTTATTTTTCTGTGTTAATGATGGTTAAGATGACTAAAATACATATAATTTGAACAAAATGATTTACACTTATCACTGTTTATACTCTGGTTACTTATGGCATTTTACCCAGTGAGGACAATAAAAACAGATTAGTCAGTTTCACTTTTGTTTATAGTCAATTTCAATTTTCAGTTCTCACACTTTAGAAGAATGCTGAAAGGCCTGAATTGCAAAGACTACGGAGAAATGTTTTAAATACACCTGGAACATTGTTAATAGTTTTTTTTTCCTTTAAAAAAAATTATGATACTGTTTCTATTAAGCAAGCAGTATCTCCCACAATTCTAATTCTGGACATTCTGGGCTAATCTCCTCTCTCTGCAACTTCACAGAGGTGAACCAGTCTCTGGCCAGGCCTTCTCTGCTCCTGCTTGCCACCAGATGAATTATTCCCAAACTGTGAAATGTGCATAGCCTCATTATTGACAAATATTCCAGAGATAATGAAACAACTATGTACATTAGATCAGGAAGGACTGTCCTACGGTAATGATTCCACTTAATCATAGAATCATAGAATATCAGAGTTGGAAGGGACCTCAAGAGGTCATCTAGTCCAACCCCCTGCTCAAAGCAGGACGAATTCCCAGCTAAATCATCCCAGCCAGGGCTTTGTCAAGCCGGGCCTTAAAAACCTCCAAGGAAGGAGACTCCACCACCTCCCTAGGTAACGCATTCCAGTGTTTCACCACCCTCCTAGTGAAATAGTTTTTCCTGATATCCAACCTGGACCTCCCCCACTGCAACTTGAGACCATTGCTCCTTGTTCTGTCGTCTGCCACCACTGAGAACAGCCGAGCTCCATCCTCTTTGGAACCTCCTTTCAGGTAGTTGAAGGCTGCTATCAAATCCCTCCTCATTCTTCTCTTCTGGAGACTAAACAATCCCAGTTCCCTCAGCCTCTCCTCATAAGTCATGTGCTCCAGACCCCTAATCATTTTTGTTGCCCTCCGCTGGACTCTTTCCAATTTTTCCACATCCTTCTTGTAGTGTGGGGCCCAAAACTGGACACGGTATTCCAGATGAGGCCTCACCAATGTCGAATAAAGGGGGACGATCATGTCCCTCGATCTGCTGGCAATGCCCCTACTTATACAGCCCAAAATGCCGTTAGCCTTCTTGGCAACAAGAGCACACTGTTGACTCATATCCAGCTTCTCATCCACTGTGACCCCTAGGTCCTTTTCTGCAGAACTGCTACCTAGCCATTCGATCCCTAGTCTGTAGCAGTGCATGGGATTCTTCCGTCCTAAGTGCAGGACTCTGCACTTGTCCTTGTTGAACCTCATCAGGTTTTTTTCGGCCCAATCTTCTAATTTGTCTAGGTCCCTCTGTATCCGATCCCTACCCTCTAGTGTATCTACCACGCCTCCTAGTTTAGTGTCATCTGCAAACTTGCTGAGAGTGCAGTCCACACCATCCTCCAGATCATTAATAAAGATATTAAACAAAACCGGCCCCAGGACCGACCCTTGGGGCACTCCGCTTGAAACCGGCTGCCAACTAGACATGGAGCCATTGATCACTACCCGTTGAGCCCGACGATCTAGCCAGCTTTCTATCCACCTTACAGTCCATTCATCCAGCCCATACTTCTTTAACTTGGCGGCAAGAATACTGTGGGAGACGGTATCAAAAGCTTTGCTAAAGTCAAAGAATAACACATCCACTGCTTTCCCCTTATCCACAGAGCCAGTTATCTCATCATAGAAGGCAATTAGGTTAGTCAGGCACGACTTCCCCTTCGTGAATCCATGCTCATTGTGGCTGATCCTTGGCTCATGAGCCATCTAGGGTGCACAGAATTGTGCAAGATGCTGCTTGCAAAAAGGAAATTATTGGTAAGAAAATTTCCGTTCTGCAGCCCAGCATCTCCCACAATTCTGGACGTCCGGGAAGTAGTGAGCAGTGATCAGATATAGGGAGGGTTATGAAAGAAGCCCTTTTTATGAGCTCACTCAAAGGTCCATATTATTGTAGACCACTATCTTCAGGCCCTTCTGCCAAAGGACACATCTGTGGAAGATAGAAAGTCCACCTTGTAGTGCTTAATGAAGGTATTAGCTATAGACCAAGTGGTCTCTTTGAAAATTTCCAGAATGGATGCACTTGCTCATTCCGCCATGAGGTTGCTAAGGATCTCGTGGATTGTGCCTTGATGCCTTCTGATACAGGAAACACTGATGATGTATAGACTTCCACAATACATAGTCTAAACCATCTAGTGATGGAGGACTTGAAAACTCTAAATCCCTGGCATTTTGTGTGGAAGGACATGAATAGAGAGTCCGATCTTCTCATGGACTCTATATGTTTGAGATAGACTTTCAAGGCTCTTTTGATATCTAAGCTTGGATAGCTACTAAGAAACAAGTCTTAACAGATAAATAAAAGGCCAATGGTGAAGTCAAAGGCTCCTCAAAAGAGATGGCTTGCCAGGGTCCTCAAAACCAGAGGTGGGTTCCATTCTGGAAAGTGATCTGACCGTTAATCTGGCTAATTGGACTACTTGAAGGAATCTTGCTATCTGTGAATTTTCTGCCAGAGAGCCCGAGGATCTTGCGAATAAGCACTCTACTAATAGTGGACACCTGACATACAATGGTACTGGGTTGAAGGCCTCTTTCTATGCCTTCCTGGAGGAAGTACAGAATGGTTAGGATTCCAGGATTTCCAGGATATGCATTGTGCTGTGCACTTGTAGAATCTGACCAGACAGAGGAGTATTTTTATAGTCTTCTAGCCAAAAGCAATGCCTTAATGACTCTAGACGGCAGCCTCCCTCTCAATAGCTTTGCTGTTAGTTGAAGCCATTTTGAGTCCAGATGAAGAAAAGGACCTTTGTGAGAGGATGTCCACTCTCCACGGAAGCTGGTGTGGGAGATCCAGTTAAATGAGGTCTGAGAATCAAGGTGTCCTTGGCCAATGAGGAATTATAAGAATTACCATCGCCTGTTCTCATTTTATTTTCTAGACCACCTTTCCCAGTAGTCGGAAGGGTGGAAATGCACATAGTAGGCCCTGCAGCCAACTAGGCAACAGGGCGTCTGTCCCCATGGCTCAAGGGTCTGCCTCCCTTGTGAAGTATTTTGATCTCTTTGCATTCCTAGGATTTGTGAATGGATTGGTTGAAGAGAGGCCTAATGTCTAAACAATAAGTTTGAAGTGCTGAGATCCCTCTAGGCTTTCCCCTGGGCCTCAATTTCACTGTTTTCCCTTGGAGACTCTATTGTCCCTTTGCTGTTACCTGTGTGAGGATGAGGGGCAAAAGGCGTGCCTCTGTCTGAAGGCCAGTCTAAACTCTCTCCTGGGGGCACTTAGTCAGGAAGGGAGAGATTGTTTGGATTTTGCTACAGTCAGCCACCACCTTCTCCAGATTTTCTCCAAAAAGAAGAGAGCATATAAATTTGGCAGTGCAAAGAACTAACTTAAGTTAACTAACTTATCAACTGTCCGGAGATGGAGACATAGATAGTGTATGGCTCTGAACTAGAGGCAATGGCTCTGGCTGAGAAGCTCATTGCATCTATTGAGGTGCCAGCTACAAATGCTGCTGCTAGGGAGACTTTCTTTAAAATGGAACCAAAGTCAGGACGATCTCTGTCCTTAAGGGCTTTGAGATCTTGCAAAGCAGGTAGCTGCTAGGACGCTCAGAGAATGGTGGAGCAGGCTTCAAAGTCCTTTTTGAGAATGGCCTCCATCTTTCTATCCATAGGATCCTTGGGGCTAATCATCCCAGAGGAGGGATTCCACAGTGCCAACAATAGAGCCCTTAGGTTCTTGAATGTTATAGAGCCTGAGGTCGCTCTTGTTAATGTGCTTGTCCTTATCAGGCTTGTTCCATTCATCCCTAATCACTTCCTTGAAGGAAGAAGGAAGAGGTATTGCTGCCTTGGGGAAGGCTTTTGAGACAAGAAATTTACTCTAAAGCTTACTCTGACGAGACTCCTCAGGTTGGGTTTGAATCATGAAACAGCCTTGATGCATGTAGCTTTACATTTCTTAAAAAAAAAAAACACAAAAAACCTTTGCTGTATTTTCCCCCCTATTCCTGTTTGGATGCAAAGCCAGACTGCTCACCTTCCCCAGTGGAGGAGCGAAAAGAGGATGAGGAGGAAAAGAAGACAGAGGACTCGTATCCAGTGGTGAGCTGGAGCCGGTTCGCGTGAACTGGTTGTTAAATTTTAAAGCAGTTTTAGAACCGGTTGTTAACCTGCTTTCCTGCGAGGGGGCGCTGCAGCTTTGATGGGCTCTGGCCGGGAAGTGATGTAATTCCTCCTCCGGCTGCCGGGGGCGCTGCACTGCAGGAGCCATGTGGGCCGCCACCTGGCCCCGGGCACGGGCCCTGTTGCTGCTCCCCCGACCCCTGGCCCTGGGGCTCCCGCTGCTGCCTGGTGGGTCCCCGGCTGCTCTGCTGGGCCTGGGCTGCATCCTGCTGCTCGGGGTGCTCCGAGCCGCTCTCCCCATGAGTACCCACCACCCTGCCCGCAGCCAGCCCCTGCCTCCAGCCAGCCCCACACCCCCTGCCGCACCCCCTGCCCTGCCTGCAGCCAGCCCCGCACCTCCTGCCCTGTCTCTAGCCAACCCCTGCCGCACCCCCCTGCCTGAAGCCAGCCACCCTCCTATCTCCAGCCAGCCCCATACTCCCGTCTCCAGCCAGCTCTGCACCCCCTACCCTGCCCGCAGCCAGCCCCGCATCCCCTGCCTCCAGCTAGCCCTGCCACATGCCCCTGTTTGCAGCTGGCCCCACATCCACTGGTGCCCTGCAGTTCCCAGGGCAGTAACCCTGCACACTTGCTTCAATGAGGGGGGCAGGGAGTAGCTGGGACCCAAACATGTGCACACCCACACATGCGAACATACAGCAGATGTGAAAAATTGAGACGGGGGTGGGGGGTAATAGAAGCCTATATAAGAAAAAGACCCAGAAATCAGGACTGTCCCTATAAAATCGGGACATCTGGCGGGGACCCACACATGTGAAACAGAGCTCAATCTAGTTCAGGCCCATCTTTTTAAAAAAGAACTTTAGGGAGGGTTAACATACATCCGTATTTTCCCGAACATGTCAGGCTTTTTGGTTCTTAAATCGCCGTCCAGGAGGAATTTTTAAATTTTAAAATACGGGAAAATACGGACATATTTTTTATTGTTGGTATGACTCCTAATAACTCAATGCATTGCCACTTCTTATGGAGAAAGGTACAAAAAATACATACTGTGGCATATCCCTTGAATCAGAACTTTTTATAGGGAACCCGTTGTTAAGATTTTGGCAGCTCATCACTGCTCGTATCTTTTTTTGTGTGTGTGTGTGATTCTTCCTTCTCTTTTTTGCCTGTTTACATTTTTGAATTGTTTAGCTTGTTTCAGGAGTGTAATAGCTCTGCTGTGGCTTTGGTGAGGCCTTTTGCAGCTTGCCTTCCTTAGGGCCTGAAGCCCCCACAAGAGGTTTGATTCAGAATCCTCCCCTGCTGAGTCCCATTCCCCAGCAGGACAGTGGGACTTCTTGTCCAACCTCTCCTGGTTGGCTTTTGAGAGAAGGAAGTTGATTAGATGCCCTGCTTCTTTCTCCAGGGCACTCAAAACTCACTTTCAGAGGGGGGTTGGGGGAAGGACTTATGGCCCTACAAGCCTCCTCACTTTGTTCTGAAGGAGTTCCCTGGGACTTACCCCCAACTTGAGCAGTCAAGGTCCTCATCACTTTTGGAGCCTCACCTGCTGGGATTCCTGGTCCATTTTCCCCACTGGAGTTGCGTCTGCCTGGGTGGGTTGGGGACCCGACCTGCCTGTCCGACTGGTAGCCCCAGGACCTAACAGAGTTGGAGTCAGTTGTCTGGGTACAGATTGGACACAACTCACTGTCTGCCAAGCCTGGAAAAGCTGCCTCACAGACAGAGCAGTGCTTCAATTTGACCCAATATTTTCTTGGCTGTTCTGCTTTGCCTGTACAGGGGCAGAGGACCCAGCAGGGAGATGCTGAAGTGGAGACTCAGGGAAAGTTAAATCTCTGAGGGGCTAACCAACCAAGGGAGGAGGAAGAATGTTGGCGAGGAAGAGCACCGCCCCCCACTGCCCAAAAAGTAGGCAGAAAAAGATAAAAAACAGAAGAGTGAGGGTGTGAGCAACAAAAACTGCCACTGTCTGCTGCCACGAAGAATATGGTAGCAAGCTGAAGGGGGAGTGGAAGGGGTGGAGCATGGCCAGAGAGTGCAATGCCAAACACTGATCTGCCTCTGTGAAGCTGCCGAGAGAGGAGAGCTGCCCAGATATCCAGAAGTGTGGGAGACAATGGACTGCAGTATGTAGAGACTGCTGCACGTGAAATTTACAAAGTTCTTCATGCAGATTGAATTACTTAGACTGAGATTTAGTTACTTACCTTTGAATCAGGCAGAGAACAAAAAAAATCAAAAACAATTTGTGACTTTAACTAATTGTAGCATTGTTTTACACTACTGTTTCCCCATTCCCCATTCTCAGATCTTGACATGGTATGTTAGCTGTACAAAGTTATAATTATAACATGATAGGCTTATTTATTTATTTCAAACTGCAGGGTCAGTTAAGGTAGGACGTGAAGTCATTGTACATTGGGTGAAATCACAGTAGCTGATTTTACAGTGTATAGAGTTATATATACCAGGCAAATCTGGCCATATATATTTAGAAAGTATTTTGGGGGGGGCGAGGGACAGGATGAGGAAAGCCTGAGAGGTATTGAAGTATTTTAAAATCTTGACCATAATCTCTAAATACAATACAATTAATAGTACAGACCTTATAAAACTGTTTGGCCTTATTTTCAGAGATGTTGAGAACCTACAGTTCCCACTGACATCAACAGGAATTGTGAATAAAGTACATCTCTGAAAACAGAGTTAATTGTTTGTAAGAGTTAAAGTTATTCTTTTCTTTAAACTAGCCTTAAAGCAACAACAGAACCAAATCAAAGTTTTGATTTAGAGAAACCAGGATAAAGTTTTCTTCTTAGAGCCATTCTGTCCAAGGACAGAATGCTGCCCTCCACAGAAATGTAATTACCTGACATTTCCCCAAGGACAAGTCAGCCTTTTTGTTTTACAGTACTGTTTTCTGGTGTTTTGCCACCAGACTAAAAAACAAACAATTGCAACAGAAAATTAAAATAAAAACACATTACCAAGATTACTCACTTCCCAATCTGTTACATTACATTTCCCTAACTACGTACACACAGAGATACTTAAAAAGCAAAGCAGGACAGAAATTGTATAAAAATATACTTAATAATTTTATGCTATTACATAATTAATGCTAAAGATGTTCATAAAATAGTTATGGCCCTGTGACGTTCCTGTCTCAGCAGACAGGACTGGAGCAGTCTAACCTATCTGGAGAAAAGACAGGTCTGAGACAAAAGCCACAAAACAAAAACAAACCAAAACACTGGTAACAAAGTTACTAGAGCTAAAAGCTCATGCACATGAGGTCTTAACCTTTTCCATGGATATACAAGACCTCAAAAGAGCTAATGCAGAAAAAGGTTTGCTAATGACACCTCGCTCTATACTTCCATCTCTTCCAATCTACTTGTGCAGTGGAATGACTTACCTAGTGGCTAATAGAGATTTTAAAATAGCTGACAGCTAGGTGGTTAAGACTCAGCTCAGATAAGACCGATATAAGGATTACAGGAAAAATGCCAGACATTATATATGCACCCTTATTCAGGCTGGGGTTTGGCTACTGTTTGTTTCTAAGACTTACAGCTAGGGATTCTCTTGAATCATCAGTTGCTCCTAGATATACTGATAGTAGCAAATGGCAAAAGAGTGTTCTGTCATTTGTACTTAACAGAACATTATGTCCTTTTCTTTTAGATGTGGACCTCACCAGACTTATTCATACCTTTGCTATTTCAGTTATTGTAATTCACTCTGTATGGAGCCACACCACCAAGTCATTTGGAAATTGCAGATAGTGTATGAATGCAGTTAACTGACTTATAAGTGGTATTTAATGCACAAAACACATTTCCCTGAGTTCTGTGACCTGCATATGTTGCCAGTTGATTTCCAGGGTGCAGATTTAAAGTTTTGGCTTTAACTTTTAAAACCTAAAGTGGGGGTGTGGCATTCAAGTTAATATTGCCCTGGCTTACACAGAAGAGGGTTGTTAGTTCTTGGCGAGGACCTTTGTTTCTGGAATTCACTTCCCTCTTTGGCCATCCACCAGAGCTTAGATTTAGTGCTTTTTAGAGCATGCTGCAAGACTCACCTGTTTTCTCATGTTTTTTTCTTAGGGGCAGGGAGACCAAGTGGGATTATGGGATATGACGATTGAGTGGAGTTTATTCTGGGGTCAGGGCAGTTCTTTAAATACTTTGTGTGTTTGATTATGAGTTGTGTATTTAAGCTGTATATGCACCTAGCAATTTACTGATACACAGTGAATGCATCTCAATAAATAAAATATCCTGCTTCCTGTTCTCTAAAGTTCCTGATTTTCAGGATCTTCCATTCCCACTTTCCAGCTGAGGCCACAGAGTCTGTAAGAGTGACTACAGCAATACAACTGGAGTAACCACCCTTTATATGAGAAAGGAATGATTTATACCTGGCCTCCAACTGACACTGACAGGTGAACAGCTACAAGAAAAGATTACTGGGGAGCACGTGTGTGTGTGTGTGTGCATGCTGGGGCTGAGAACAGAGGGAGATAGGTTACATTCCCTTGTCACCACTATGTTTTAGTGTAGGGGGAGCTCTTGCCACAACCGTTGTTCTGTTCTGGCAAGGTGTGAGCTCTCTGCTCAGTTAATATTTTGTGGAGGTGAAGGAAGGAAACCATAAGGGTTGATCTTAGATCTGTACAGCTCCTACTTTTTTCTTCTTTCCTTGGCTGTCCTCCACTGGGCTTAGCCGGACCTTAGTGCTGGTGAAGACAATTTTATCTTTTAAATTAAAATAAAATTTGAATGATTTTTAACTTTCAAAATGTTATTTGTTAATACAAAAAAAATCAATGAATGAACATAAAAAGTGTGTTGATGCAGCATGGTGTGTTGGTGGTGTGTGTTTTTTGTTTGTAATTATACATTTTACCAAATAAACCAAATAAAAGAGTCACAGTGTGAAATCCTGGCCCCATAGCAGTCAATGGCAAAACTTCCATTGACTTCAGTGGAGCCAGGATTCATCCACAAACTTTAAAACATAAGACTATTAATTTACAATCAGTGTTAAATTGCCTGTGTTTTCTCTCATATTCCTACCAGTATATTCAGGTGGGCAAAGGCAAGTGTAGTTGTTAATTCCATCTACACAGGTAGAATTATTTTCACAGTCATTGTCTTCGCAGTCATCAACATTCACTTCACAGTTTTCACCTTCAAATCCATCTGCACAAGTGCACCTGTAAAAACAGAAAATATACTTGCTTATAGTGAATCATCAGCAGGGGAGATCAGACAACTAAACATATAATTATAACATTAGTTATTAAGCATTATATCATATATAAGAGTGTTCTTAAGTTTTTTTTTAAACTGTATAACACTGCCAGTATTTTTCAGAAAATAATTTTAATTAAATATAGACCTATCCCCTGCATTTCAAAACTAAATGTTTCATTCCCCATTTATGTTCTTCTATTGAATGCATGCTACCTTTATATTATAGGACTGCTTATGAGTGCTGATCTCTAAAACTGATTTTTTAAAACATACAAAATATCGCAAAAGTATTATAATACATTATTACATATAAGGCCTTTATCTTTATCATGCTTAACTTTACTCATGTAAATATTTGCAGGAGTAGAGTCTAATATGCAATATATATGAATGTAATACATGATAAATAAATTATCATTATATTATATATCAAGACTGTACACTCTTCAAGGCAGAGATTGTACCTTCTTTTATGCATGTTTTCACAGCATGTAGCATATTAAAAACAAATAATAAATAAAATAAAAACATAATATACACACACACACACAACACATATTTGTTATATAATTCAATGTAGCTATTATTTTTATATTGCATCCATAACTGTGATTATGTTGTTAATTGGACTTTGAAAAAACACACAATATTAAAAAAGAAGAAAGATAGGTCAAATTATGAGGTTTCAAACTGTGACTGTGTCCCTTTAGATTCTAATTAAAACATGACTGTGGCATGATATTAAAATGTATACAGTTAATTTTTAATTGGAAAGAGTCTAATCTTGGAACAGAATTTGGATATATAAATAAGGATAATTTCTTAATGAATTGCAGAATAAAGAGCATTTCTTTTTAAAGTGGCATTTCTAACAAGCTTGAGGAGTAGATTAGCATTCTAATGTGAAATTATTAGTCATTTAATAAAGAACTATATTTCATAATTCATGAAGTACATCTGGAGTAATTGTACTGTGTGATTAAATAACTCAAGATTTAAAATGCTCACAGCATGTTTATCTACTGGCACAGTGGTTCGGAATGAATCATTAATTTTCTGTTTCACTGGGATTTACAACTTATCATTTACATGCTGTCTGTTGAAGTAATACACACAACAACAGCTGAATTGTGAGACTTTTTCAGCAGGGATCTAGCTAGCTATTAATTAACATAATGGAGTCAATACTATGTTGTCTTACCCTGATATGCCTTGACTAATCACATTTTTTTTAAACAGTTTTAAGTCACTTTAAGCTTTCTGAGGACAGAATTTTTTCCTAATACTTCAGAAGCCCTGAAAGACTACTGCTGTGGTTTTGTATTTATCAACAAATATCTCCTCTCCTCATTACTCTCTAGGATCCAAAGATTAATAGCCAAAAGATTTTAGTTTTCCTTAACAAGTAGTTCAATCTCAGTAGACTTTTCTTTTGTTTTTATTGATGAAAAAAAACGCTACCAGAATCCATCTTTTTCTCCTTCTTTTAAATGGCAAGTTCCACCATGTTGGCAAGGGTTACTGATGCAGGCATGAATTGGAATATCGCAGTCCTGGCCCTGCAGACAGAACAACAAAATAAAAGATAAAATAAAACAAAAAAAACTGGTGGAAGCGAGCAAAAAGAGACTTGTTTTCATGACTGGGGAGAACAATGAAGCTTATATTTTCCTCAACTCTCTTCTCACCACCCAGTACATACCTTGAAACCATATGGGCAGGTACATCTGTAGAAGTCAACAGGATCATTGTTACAAGTGCCATCATTTTTACATGGATTTGATAAGCAGGGACTACACTTAGCAAGTATATTAACATCCACAGGCCCTTAAAGGAAATACACATTTGTTAGTCAGAAACTAACATCTCTCATCATTTCTTTATTTTTGACAATAAACTTGTGTTAATTTGCTTATTTTCTACTTATCCTGGTATTTCTGCATATTCCATATGCAGGGCTAGCCTTAACTTTTTTTTTTAAATCAAGATTGAAAACATTTGGCCTTCATCCTTCCTTTTCCAACACTAAGGGGAAAAAACATCCACTGAACTATTTCATCCTCCTTTCTCCCCAACTCTAAAATTAAATAAATCATTTGCATCTACCATCCTCACACCCTACTCTGTTCTGACGGAAATGAACAACAACACAGTCTCAGCTCATTTGGCTCTTAAAACCAGAATGTCACAGTTTTCTGACTTGTCCCTAGTGGTGTTACAGAAAACAGTGTTTTGTGCTGTTTTCCATTTTGTTTTTTGTTTTAAACCATATCAACTGTACACCTGGAGGATCTACTGGCAAGCTCAGCAAGTGAAATTATCACCGGTTGCATAAGCATAGCGGTACCATGGGACCACAGCGCAGAGGTCAGTTACAGAATGATGTTACCACCCTACTCTCCATGAAACCTCCAAGTGAACAGCCCTCTATTCTAGCCCTCCTCTACAGAAAGCCATGTTTATGTGCAGCTTGAGATTGTGGACACTCGTGCATGTGATTAACCTACAAGCAATGTGACTGCACTGTCACCGCATGCATACGCCTACTGACTCAGATTGGAGCTGGTGTCCATGTTTCTGTTCACCTTCCCTGCAATTCAGGTGAGCACTGTTTGTTAGTTAGTGTATTCAAGTCCACACTAACAAAATTGAGCAACTAATACTTATGAAATCTGAGGTTTTGTAATGTCAATAAGCTAAGAAATTTGTTGTGTACTCCCCAGAATATTAAAATACTTCACAGTTGCCCTTTTTGAATTTTTGGAGCATCTTAAAAAATGTACCTTTTCTTGTAACTTTTTTTGTGTAGAAAAAAATTCATCTAAACCAGGCAGAAATTATTAAACAGTTAACTGGGAGCCTGAAAATTTCAAAACACATTTTTCCCATGATTCATTTTCTAGTTATGAGTTGGGTTGGCTGGATTTTTGTTACATGATTGAAGTCACAGGCTATTTTTTCTTTATATCCAATTAGCAGAGCCTAACCCATGGTTTGTCTTCGTAGGCCCGTGTGGGAGATGGGACCAAAAGAGAACAGAAGGGCAACTGGGTCTGTCATTTATTAAGAATGCCTGATAAGTGTAGCCAACCATTGGCCCACTCTCCTCACTATCCAAGTTAACAACAGTAGGTAAAGAAGAGTCTGTCTCAGAGTCTAAGTGAGGTGAGGAGGACTGCGTGGGGATGGAGAGCCATAGGGGGCCCTCCATGTTTTGATATTAATCTAAACTAAACACCAAAACTTTTGAGTTTCCTATGTTATTAAGTTTACATGTGGCTGTTCAATCCTAAGGCTGGTTTGCTGCACTATTTTATGTGTTTTCCTATGGTGAGGTTGGATTACTGTGTGCTCTTGAACAGTAAATAGTTATTATGAAGCAGATGTTTATAATGAGGAGTACTGTTTAATAAGCAATTTTATAAATGGACAAGCTAGTTCAGTGCTTGTATCGTAGTTTTGCGATTGTAAAGTCGAGGCTTGCATTTGTCTTATTTCCTTTGTAGTCCCACACAAAGGGTAAAAAAATTTAAAGCTGAAAATAAGAATATTTTGTTATTCTGAAAGTCACAAATAAGCAGAGGAAAGTTGAAAATTGTAAAATACTCTACATCTCAATAGGGTAGGAAGCCAAAAACACCTTGTCTTTCCTCATCTCTATTATGCAGCTGAGGGACAGTTATATTCAGCTGCTTTGTTACAGGCAAAAAGTAATCTGTGCTTGCTTGGGTGGAACAGCCTGAAAAAGAAACATTTTTTTTTAATTTCCCTGAAACATCGATGGTGCCTTGCAATAAAGAAGGCAAGTTGACCTGTGACTGCTCCTTCCCAATATTATTTTACACAACTTTCATTTGCTAATCTTCAACCTGTCGCTATTTGCAATAAACATCCTGCATAAGTAACTTTCATTGAGTAATGCCATGGCTTCACATTGAAACTATTGGGAAGAGATGCTGGCTGGGGATCAGGCCAGGAGAGTTGTTTAAATCTGTCTGTTGCTGCTGGCCCTTCTGGCATGCGTCATGGAAGCCTTCTTCCCTTGGTGTAATGCAGGATTGGCTAACCCAGATGCAGAGCTGAACACACATCTTTGTGGGTGCTAGATCAACATTAAAGGAAAATTTGGGGGGCACAAAATCACTTAAAATGCAAAGAGACTTTTCATGTGGGGAAAAAAAAAAGATCTAATATTAACAATAGCTTTGCCAGCGAATCAAAGACACTTCAAAGATGACTTTGGGCATAAGGCTGGAGAATTTTATCATTTAAAATAGTTCACTGGAAGGCTGTTTGTACCAAATAGTAAATACATTACAAATCATACTCCATGTTTTTCTTGCCAACCTGTGTGATAATCAAACATTTTTTGGGAGGTTTTTTTTACAGCGAAGAAAACATCTATGGAAAGGAGCTGAAAAGCTATGCCATCATAAAGATATTGTAGAGTGTTCTAGCACAGAAGAAGCTGACAAAAGTTTACTCTGAAAACTGCTGGCGTTGGTGTGCTGCTATGCCAGAGCTTGTATGACAATGTAAAGAAATAAAAATAAAAATAAGCTACAGTAAGGAGAGGTGGTGTTTATTAGCAATGACACAAACTGTACATGGATCACTGACCATTCTTGTCTCATCACATTATTTCCAACAAGAAGTGTAAAACTAATTAAAGTTCCTGTTATACAGACAAACAACAGAGCTATGCAAGTTGAAACAAATGCCATAAAATTATCTTAAACGTCCTGCCTGAATGACTGTCAAAAGACTTGATGGTTAAATCAAGCAAATATGGAGAAAGTGGGATGTACTGATTAAAAGCAATTGGTAATTTATGATCCTGTGCTGTAACACTTAATCTTTACTTCCTCATCTCTGCTGTATATCTTACATAACTGACACACTTTCCTTTCCTGCTTATGTAACAAAATCTTACTGTCAACAATTTTGGTTATCTTAAAATTAAAAAAAATAGTATCTATAGTTTTGATTCTTCTCTGAAGTTCTTTGATCTAAAAATCTAAATGGAAATCCTGTGAGAAGAGGCTGTTTTGGGAGATTTCTGGTAATCTGTAGTGTTGGATCAGAAATATCAAAACAGCAGCTAAGGCCAGTAAGTGTCACAGTGTGTGAAAAAGAAGAAATACCATTTTTTAATTATTTCAAGAAGTGTTTTGAGCTTTCGGTGAAATTTCTGTCAGCTCGTTTTATATAAACCAATTTACCGTACTCTAATTAGACAGAATCCAACATTCTAATTTTCATTGTATAATGTGAATTCAGCTCAAAGGATAAAAACACTATGTGAGTAAAAAAAGTAAATAAAATCTCATTTACAGAAGGCTATTACAAATCAAATAAACGCCAGTTGTCACCTTTAGGGCCACATCTAGAGGTCCTGCTCCTATTCCTGCTGATTCAATGGGAGCAGAAACAAATCCTACACTTTTCTTTTATATCCTCCTGCTCTCCTCCTTTATGCTGTTCTCAGTTTCCTCTCTTTACTGCTCCTTTCATCTTGGGTACATTTTCAAAAGTGCTTAACTGTTTTAGGAGCTGTAGCGGGGCGGCCTGGCTCCCAGGCACCCCAGGAAGGGACGAGCCAGAACAGCCGCCAGAGTGGGCGGAGCCACCACCGCCTGTCCCCGCCCCCCGGAAGTCAAGGGGCGGGACAGGAAGTATAAAGGCCAAGCCACAGCGCTCAGTAGCTGGCCGGCAGCGGGAGAGGACAGATGCTGGTGCCCGAGCTCCCGCGGGCCTGAGCCTGCTGAGAGCCCGGTATCCTGAGGAGGACTGGCCGAGCCTGCCGAGAGCCCGGTATCCTGAGGAGGACTGGCCGAGCCTGCCGAGAGCCCGGTATCCTGAGGCGGACTGGCCGAGCCTGCCGAGAGCCCGGTATCTGAAGGAGCGGTCGGAGCTCCCCCCCGCCGAGGGCCCAGAGGGAGCGACGAACCTACCTGCTACTCGGGGCCCGGAGGAGCCCATGATCTGCGACCCAGCAGACGAAACTCAGGAGGAACAGGTACCCATGGAGGAGGAGAGGGGAAGTGGCCCGGGGATAGCAGACCCCGAACCCATGTCAGTGTGTTGCGGTCAGGATCCCCACTGACTGCGCGGCAGACGGACTGCTGCGGATAGGGCCCCGGGCTGGAACACAGTGGAGTGGGTGGGCCTGTGTTCCCCCCTGCCACCCCGCGCCGGGTGGCAGTCTCTCCTCCTTCTTGTCCAAGGGGCCTGAGCCTCTGACAGACTATTTGCTTGCTGCCCCCCGCCCTGACCTAGGGCCTGGGCTAACCCAAACTGACTCAGCCCCTGCTACAAGGCCTGGGCCTCTGATTGACTATTGGTTTGCTGCCCCGCCCTGATCCAGGGCCGGGGCTGTTAATTGTATGCTCAGCCCCTGCTTAAGGGCCTGAGCCCTGAACTGTTAATTGTGTGCTCAGTCCCTGCCTAAGGGCCTGAGCTCTGAACTATCAATTGTGTGCTCAACCCCTGCCCAGAGGTCTGGGCCCTAACGGTTGTTAGCTTTGTAGCGGGGCGGCCTGGCTCCCATGTGCCCCAGGAAGTGACGAGCCCCACCCCGAAACTACTACAGGAGCCTAAGGACTTGTCTACACAGCAGGGCAATGCATTCTATGGGGGTCTGATTTCTAAAATACACTTTGTTGTGCATTAACTGGTCCATACAGACCATGCTGGTTTGAAACAGTACTATGTTAAAGCACACTGGAGAAACTTTGGTGAACACCAGCAGGATTTACACAGACCAATTAATTCACAACATATTAGTGTGCTTTATATACCACAGCCCCATAGAATGCATTACCCCACTGTGTGGACAAGCCCTAACTTACAATTTCAAAAGTGACTTAGACACGTAGAAGCCTACATCCCAATGAGACAGTAGTTAAAGTTGTGCCTGATTTTGCATTATAAATACTTATTTCAAACTGAAAAAATTGATTCACCTTTTTTAAAGCTATAGGGTTACAAAAAAGAAGGGGAAGTTTCAGATACTTCTAATTCAACTCTTGCTCAAATAACATTGTTTTTAAAAATATTTTGTGCCCACATTAAATTTTAATGTAAACATGAGCTAACATTTTAGAGTATCTGTATGTGTAGATATAAATGGAAATAAAACAAAGGTTGGTTAAGATAAATAATGTGAATGTCTGAGGCAAGACCGACAGAGAAAGAAAGGATATATCTTTCTACATTCTGTTGCTTAGCTAACATGTTTTAAATAGTTCTCAGATGTTTGTTTACTTTGTAAACCATAACAGCAGTGAAGGGGTAGCTCTAGGACCCAATTCTCATTTGCACTATGCCCTTTCACAACCTCTCTGCAAGTGTAAAGGGGGCTTCATGTAAAGAAGAATCAGGCCCATAGGCTACTGCTCAGTATTGTACATTATATAAAAGTCCCACAGTATGCGTATATACTTTACTCACCAAATAAATCTGTTAAATACTGAGGGGCTTTTGTATAATGTAGAATACCGAGCATGTAAGATACTTACAGTCTATTAAAGGAAAAATAATGTGAACAAAAACCAAAATTAGCTCACAAAGAAATATGTTGGAAGATAAATTCTTTTTAACCTTGACTTAACTTGTACCTAGGAGGTCCTTTTATCTCTAATATATGACGTAATCCTAAATGTCCACACTGAGTTACATTTCAACAAAAGTTGTTCCTAAAGTCACCAACTCCAGGCCAATGCAATCACACTACAGTGGTAACCATCATTTCAATAAGGTAGTTAATTTTCAATCCTAATACAACAGGCTATTTAGGATACCACGGTTATTTATATAGTGATATTGTACAACATATAACAAAGTATCACCCATAAACTCATCCAAGAAAAGAGGGGGGGAAAACAAACAGTAAACATGCATGTTTTAGGAAAGAAGTCTGCTTGAGGTACATGTAGGGAAGGTCAGAAGGTCTAGTCTTAACCAGATAACCCATTCAAGGGCTATTTACAACCTTACCTGGTGTGAGAAAACCACAAGGCCCTGGAATCTCTAGAAGCAGGGCATGGATTGTGAAAAGCCAAAAGTAAAAGATTGAGAGTCTGTTAGAGGTATGTATAAAAATAAAAACTAGAAAAAAAAATCCTAGGGAAAAATAGCCTAAGGAAAAATGTAATCAGGAGAGGTCCCTATAACTTAAAAAATAATTCACCAGCTTCCAATGATTCATTTATGTGAACGTTTACCACTCAGAAGGGATTTTCACTGGAAGAGTTGTTTTCCATTGGATAGTAACTAGCTGTTACATAAACCAACCTCAACAATACATTTTGCTTTCAATAGCAATCCAAATACTGATAAGAAGGAATTACCTGCAATTCTTGTTCTCTGAATACATACATTATAACAGATTACCATTCTTGGGTCTGTGCACCTACATGTGACCAAAGCAGAAACCCTGAACTTCAAAGTTCCAAATTCTTGGTTCCAGCAGGGGCATCTTGTACAGAACACATGTTCCTCCCAATGTCCCTGCTGCCAGATGCATTCTATGCAGAAGGATAAATTACTTATATATGAATGGGAAAAAAAACCCTGAATAATGAAGACAAAATGTGTTACAGGGCCTTCAACTCATTGCGGAGGGTGGTGATGACTGGTGATCTGTTATCATGTGCATCTTCACAGAATGGCAGCTGCGGGGAAGTAATTCTAAAGACACCCATCATAACAGATCCCCACTCTTGAGTGATAAAGAAGCTCCAGAAAATTTGCTATAAAATAAATACACCTGCAGGGGTGAAGAAAGGAAAAGCTGCAATAGGGAACAGAAGAAAGTACAAGCAAGATGAGCATACCTTGAACAGTAACACTAAAAGATGAATAGATCTAGATATATAGTGAGTGAGTGTGTGAAAGAAGACACTTCATACATTTTAAAGTATTCTTATTTTAAACAGAGATCATTAAAAAACCTGACAAAATTAACTGTAAAAGGAGGGGGGAGAAAAAGATCCCCCCCGCATACCCTACCCCTCTACACAAAGCCTGGAAAGAGTGTTTGTTGTACTAGTAGTACAGCACATCTCATATCCTGTCTAGTTATAAGCATGTCAGAAATAATGCTTCGCAAATGTGTATAGAGAAATCCATGTGGATGCTTTGCAAATCTCCTAGTCAGAACTAGATGATTTGTTTGTGGCAGCAGATTTGTCTCATAAAGAACTGGCCTTGACATGACCATAGAGTAATAGTCATGTCAGGCTATAACAATAGTTATCTTAGGGACAGCAAAGCATAATGAATTAGTGTAAAATTCAACACAAACAGGTTAGATGTCTAATAGCTTTAATTTACTAAAAGCCTAGTGACCTTCCGACAACACCCAACTTGTGGAAAAGAGCCTCACTGAGGTGAGCATGCTGGAAAATGGAAAAAGAAAAATGTCCTGATGATCAACTAAGGTAAAATTCTATAACTATTTTAGGAAAGAATGTAGGATGCATCTTTAGCACCACCATGTCTTTGAAGAATTTGCTAAGAGGTGAATCAGTCAATAGAGCTTGAAGCTCACTCAGTCTGTAAGCTTAAGTCACTGCCACAAGAAAATAGCCTTGCATGGAAAAACTGAGCTCACATTTATCAAGCATCTCAGGAGGAGTTATCAATTTAGGCAGGCTCACTTTAATAATCCCATATTTATGGTTCTTTTTATTGGGTGCTCCAAAGTATTTAACTTTAAGAATCTAAAGACGAGGGAGAGCAGCAAAAGTGCTCTACACATTTAAAAGTTTTAAGAAAAGAAAAGACCAATATGTAAAATAACAGAAGTCCTGTTTCACATAAGGGCCAAGAATTAGGATAGCCTAAGACCTTTGAGCCACAAACCTAGTCAGATTCATAAAAAAGACTGAACTGCTATATGGATAACAATAACATCCAGATTGATAAAGTTAATGTGAACAAAAAGAGTATTGGTGAGGAGATAAAACATTAAAACAATCTCTAAACTATTAGGGAATAGGATGAGACCATCATGGAGGGCAATTACCCCACATTTCTCTGCTGTGGGGTTTCTTGCACCTCCCTTTGAAGCATCTGGTGCTGGCCACTGCTGGAGACAGGATACTGGATCTAATCAAGTTTGGCAGTTCCTATGATGCAGCACAAACTGCAAGGCTCAGACCTAATAATCATGGAAATGTTTACAAGTTTTGCTGGAAATATTGAGAATGAAGCACCAGAGGTTAGTGAAACTATATTCTTAACTATATTAATAAGATAAGTGTTATAACAGTGTCAGTTTGAGACAGGTAGCAATGCAATTTGGGATAATACTTAACTGTGAACCAGAGAAGCTTCTTCTACAACTTTTGTCAGAAAGGAACTGGAAATTGGGACACTTACAAGAATTTATGCTGCGTAGGTTGAGATGCTCTTTGCTGGAACTAATGCCTTTAGAACTTTGAGTATGAGGAATATCCACCTTGGTCTTGCCCATGACAAAGGACCCAACAGTGAAGATGGTATGATGAATATCTTTAGAAAGTATGGGATTATTCTATCATTTCACAGTTCCACTATTCCACTGTAAAATTTCAAAATTTCACATCATAAAAAACATAAAACAGTACCTTGGCAAGTAAATTTTTTAGATGGAGTTGTGAGAAGTAGTTTATCTGCCATTTCTCCAGGACCAGCACAACGTGCAATACCGGGTTCTTTGTATTCTGACTTTACCCAGTCAGACAACCATTGCATGTTACAATCACAGTACAGAGGATTTGCTCCAATAGCACTGGGGGGAAAAACATAACAGTTTTATGTGCTTGCTTTGTATAACAAAAACAAATCTGTGATCAGCAGAAAACTCCTGGAAGCTAAATGCGCTACATGGATTACCTGGATCTTGGCTTTGAAACTAGGACTCAGCAACAAACTTTGCCAGAATGCTAGCCATTGTTCCCAGTTACATTAATATGGATTTTGGAGAACTGATGCTAATGAGCTCAGTATCACCCTTTGTACTTAAATGGTCAATGTATTTGAGTTTAACAAAGAGCGTCTGAAGCTGCAGAAATTTTGTAATGGGAAGTTAAGTTAGCCAGAGGATGAAGTAAAACCCTTGCACTCCTGTGGTTCTTCAACTGGGGCTTAAGGCCACCCTGCAAAAAATGGGGGAAAACCATTAAAAAAACATACTTCCCTCTTCCAGTTCAAGGCTGCATGCCATGCATAAATCATTTGCTTTTACCTTTCTCCCCACAAAACTGCAATTTATTATTTTCTCTTTGGAGCTCTGCCAATGAATATAGACCTATCATTACTGATCTCATCAGAGAGCTCCTCTACATGATTATATAAGGAGATTCCATGAGTCAGCTCAGTGCTTATGGCATCAGTAGCAGTCAGTAGAGACAGGCCTGCTCCTGGGGAGGGACAGAACTCTGCCACTAACCATCTGAAGTAATGCAACACTTTAGCAAGTTCCATTGAATCATTATCCCCTCCGTGGGCCCTATAGAAAGCCTATTTATCTTGAATTCAGCTGGATGTAACTGTTAAAATTTTATTTTTTGTAATAAAGAAATTTGAGCACATTTTATTGTTTCAAATATTTTAAAAGATTTTCTGAATTACTCAATTTATAAAGTGTCTTCTTTAACAGTCAACGTTTTCCTAGCAGACAGCACAAATGTTCTTACAACTTGCTTAGGCAGGAGCAAACAGTTTTGTGGTTAATGGAGAGGATATATACAGTGTGTCACTTTATAATAGTAATGTACCCCCGGTTCCCACTGTGCTGCTATGAAATGAAGCTATGCCACTGGTTTAAAGAAAAAAATCTGTCATGTGTCCAGCATTTCAATAGGCAGTCCTGGAAATGCCTTCAGTATTCTACGGCCCTTGAGACTGTCCCACATCCTGATCTCACACCACCGGACCTTCTGAGAAAGTGAGATAATCCCAGGAAAAATGATCAGAGCATGGCTCAAATACCATGAACAGAATGAAGACTGCAGAAATGCTCCTCATTCTGCCTGACCAAGCAGGAAGCACTTCTGTGATTTACTCTGACGAACCCACTCACTCAATCAGGCTGAATGGGGAGCAATAAAAAACAAACAGATCCAGTTCTATAGATACTTTTAAGCTCCTTACTCCCATGTTACATATATGAGAGGTATCCCCCTCCCTACTATTGTTCCAGAGAAAAAGAGGAAATGGTTCTTCACCCATGAGAGAGAGAAAATGCTCTCTGCCTTCTCAAGAGAAGGGTGATGCTTTCAGCTTCAGACTGAGGGAGAGAAATATCCCCTGTTAGGAAGAGAACAAGAGGAAGAACCAAGGCCAGCGCAACCCATTAGGCAACCTAGGTGGTCGCCTAGGGCGCTACAATTTGGGGGGCGGCGACCGCAGCGGTATTTCGGCGGCGGGACCTTCTGCCGCCTCTGTGTGTGGGGGGGGGGGGGCATTTCGGGGCGGGACCTTCCGCCGCGTAGGGCGGCAGAAAAGCTGGCGGCACTCCTGGGAAGAACATGATATAACTTTCTCCTACCTAGAACCCATGGTNGGGGGGGGGGGGGGGGGGGGCGGCATTTCGGGGCGGGACCTTCCGCCGCGTAGGGCGGCAGAAAAGCTGGCGGCACTCCTGGGAAGAACATGATATAACTTTCTCCTACCTAGAACCCATGGTGGAAATAGCTGAAGTGCATAAAGCAGTCACCTCTCCAAAAAAGCAGAAGTATACTCTGTCTGCTGACACTGTCACACAATGCTATGTCACCACGAGATGGCACAAAAATGCCACCAGGTAGAGCTGAGATGTGGGGAATTACTCTACTCAAAAATCAAAATATAGGGAAGTCTAACATGATTGCCAATACAACAGGCAAACAACTTTTTTGTGGGGGTGGGGGTAAGGAGAGGGTCAAACTTAATTGATCATCCATGTTTTTAAAATGCTTCCAAAGAGCACGAGCAAAGATACGTATGGCTGCCATCTTGGAATCAGGGAAGGGGAAGACAAAAACTCAGAGGATTAAAGTACAAGATAAAGAAGCCACTTTGTCATTTTACTTTGCATGTACACAAGAAATTCCTTTCACTCTTCTTTCATAACCTCCATCTCCTACTCCTTTCCAGTTCCTCGTGTCGGTTTCATCTGTCTTCATGCCCATGTGTCATCCTGATAGCAGCATTTGAATGAATTATAAATAAGGATGACACCAAAATTAATCAGTACCCTTTCAAATTTCTGTGACATTCCCAGATGCTGAATATGTCTGAGCATAAAGCTAGACCATTAGTTGCTTACAGCAAAACAAAAACAGATGACTCCATATTCAAAGACACTTAAAAACTGCATCTGTTCAACAATGTCAAACTCAGGTACACTTGTATGCAGTAATATATCCTCTCCTCCCCTACAAGGCTCAGATTCAATATCTTCCTCTAAACTCCAATGGTTCCAATTCACCTTTGCTCTTTGTAGCTCACAGAAAACTGAGCAAAATAGCACAATGTTACTCTAGAAAAAAGTCTTTCCATTAAATGCTGATCCAGGCAAGAGGTCAACATACATGTAAGTAAAAAATATATGACTGAATACTCACAGATGTGATAATGCTGAAAGATCATTAAAAGCTCCTTCAGGAACAACAGAAATATCATTGCCATGTAAAGACCTAAGGAAAAGAAAATAACCAAAATAGGTATTATTTTTCCTGTGGAAGCACAAGTGAACTTGCTTTGTGTTATTTTTCAACAACTATAGATGCATGGATCTCAGCAGTTCAAATTTGCAGGCTTGTGATTTTACAAACTTGATTCAGTTTCACATTCAATTTCAGTTCCTGTGCATTTGCAGCCTTCCCAAGACCACCTGCCTGCCTCTCATGTTTTCATTCTGAATTCGGACTAAAAATTTAAACGGTTTTATTGTTTAATTAGAATTTCGCTGATTGTGTTTGTGCTCTTTATTTGCTTTTTGCATGCATTCACTGAACACACATGCAACAAAGGTTCATGAAAACCAATTGTGAGTCTGTAACTGATATTAATATAATCATAAAATGAAATTCTTTATTGATGAAAAACAAAGGGCTGGTTCAGTCATACCTGTGCAGACCTACCCAAGAGGGTTTCCCCTCCCTATCTATATAAGCTTTCATTCCACATATATCTACACATACCCAGGCTTATGATTAAAATTGTATGAGGTGTTTTTATAAAATATGAAACAAAAAACAAAATCCAGCAGCAAAGTAAAGCCCTGTTTGCTCACTACAAAAGTAACTCTAGGTTTGAAACATCTGGTTCAGCCATGTTATAACATGGTTTTTAACTTGCTTGTGTGGCCATAAAAAACAACCAACCAACATATAACTAGGGCTTTTAAAAAAGGGTAACTTGTGCAGGAAAATTTAAATTTTTTCAACAAACTGTAAACTGAAAAAAAAAATCCGTCTGCTCATCCTTTCCCCAGTGGAATAACTGGAAATTTTTCAGTAAACTGAAAATGGAAATTTTGATTTTCAGCTTTTTGAAAAACCAACAAATTTCAAAAGAAATTAATATTTTCCTGAAAAAAAAAATTTAGAAAGAAGTCGTTTCCATAAAATATGTCAACAGAAAATTCTTTCTAAGGTACCTAATGTGGCCCATGTGATGATAGCATCTGCATAGATCTATGTATCTATTCTCACAACAACCCTGTAAGGGAGGGACATACTATTATCTCCACTTTCCAGACGGGGAACTGAGACACACCAAAGCTAAACAACTTGCCAAAGATCACAGGAAGTCTGTGATGCTGCTGGGAATTGAACCTGGGTCTCAGGCTAGCACCACAAGACCTAGACTATGCTTCCTCTCTGTCCCGCTCTAATTATAACTGTAGTAGGGAATTGTCATTCAGCCCTCGTAGTTGTGTAGGCTGAAGCATATTTCTTTAATATGGCAATAGAGTACACTGGCCTTGAGTACTGAAATGCAGGGTAAGGTCAGGAAGGAAGGGTATACCCAGGCAGCACTGCAGCACCAGTCAGCTGAGCACCCCTTCTTGACAGAGAGGCTCCCATTAATAAGTCCAAGTGCCTGACTTGGCTTACTGGGATTGTGGCCTCGACAAATAGAATACCGCTTACCACTTTGCTTGCTGCATTGCAAAAATCAATTTCCTACCCTCCCTTCCCCATCTTTGCATTTATTGGTGGTGGATATTAACAGAGCTGCAGTTCATATGTTAAGTTTTGGGTTTCACAAATACTGTGGTGGCAGCTGTTTATGTGAGTCAGCTAGGCTGAAGCATTTGCGTAATGCAATGATTTAAAACTAATGAGATGGATACCTATAGACCTGGACAATTGTGCAGAGTTCTGGCACGGGTTCTTATGGAATTATGTGGTTGCTTTGTAGGATACTTTTTTCTGAATCAGCCTGGAATTTCTTATTCTTTTTCAATATTAATGGCTTGACAGGATCACAATTTTGGGGGATAGGTCCTGGCAGCAGAGAATCAGACTCCGTTTAGTCGGGTAGTTATTGGAGGTCCAAGGGGTGGACCTCCAATATCTGGCTCTTTTGACCTAACAGATGTCAAAAGGAAGGAGCTGAGTCCAGATTTGGAAACTGCTGGTAAAGACACACCTCTGAAGCTATTATCTTGTTCTCCAGAATCTCAGCTTTCATTAACAAACAAAAACAAACAAAGAAATCCCCAGTAAAACTCTAGCTGTTGTGGTTGTGAAAAAATCCTCAAATGTGAATAATGTGATACAGAGATGAGAACAATATCTGAGAGATGTGAACTGCCCCATTCAGATCAGGTAGTGATAACTCAGGACCTAGTGATATTAATGATAACATTTAAATTACTTCATTCCTCATGTAAGAAAGAAGAGGGAGGACCACAGAACAGCACAATTTACTGTGAATGGCCTCTCATTTTGGTGCCAGAAGTGGGTTGCATTTGGCCATTTTCCCCCCTCCAGTTAAGAAGGAGCCAAACTTCAGGAACCTAGCAGATCCTTTAAGAATACTGAACTTCCACACAGGGGAAGCCAAACTCAAGGAGCACTAGTGGCGCTCAGAGAGCTTCTCAAATAATTTGAACATGTATTCAATTTTCTGTGAGCAATGTCTCATTTTGGTGACTGACATGGGTAGGTCTCATTTTGTGTGCAGCGCTTGGAAGATTTTCATCTCCTTCTCCTTGACACTCCCAATCGAATGCCTGGGTTGAGCTGCCTTTGTTGAGAATTAGTCACCATCTTTCCTAGGAAGCATGTGTTGGCACTTGCAGGTAAGCCCAGAGCACTCTTACATGGCATGATGTCTTTCTACATAGCAGGCTGCTCTCGGTTGTGGTAGACTACTGAATAATACAATACAGGCTCTGTTAGGGCCTTGGATAGAGTGAGTAAGTGACTGAGTGAATCTGAAATTAGAGCATACTCCAGGTTTGAACATCAAAAGGGGTACAACTGGTGATAGCTTGGGTGGCTAACGCCTACCTCCCCTCACCACTGCCAGCACACGTTGCCTTAACATTTTATCCTGTTTATAAATTTAATGAAGTAGCTAGTATGTGACTAAACATCCAGTTATGTCTCTCCATCCTCATTGTCCCTTGCCATTCACAGTATGTCCTTTTCTGTTCACACAGGCAAGACAAAAGATGTTTAGTCTGGCTGGGTTGGTGCAGTGATGGCCAGAGTGTGGGTGTGCAGAGATATTTTTTCAGGAAGAAAGGAAGATAGGGACAAGATAGCTAAACAGGGGAGAGAGAAACACATGGACTGGTTTGGCGTAGGGCTGTCAAGTGATTAAAAAAATTAATCGTGATTAACTGTGCAATTAATCGTGTTGTTAAACAATAATAGAATAACCTTTAAATATTTTCGGATGTTTTCTACATTTTCAAATATATTGATTTCAATTACAACACAGAATACGAAAGTGCACAGTGTTCTTTATATGAAAGCTGAACTTACAAATGTAGAAATAGGTACAAAAAAAACTGCATTCAAAAATAAAACAATGTAAAACTTTAGAGCCTACAAGTCCACTCAGTCTTGCTTCTTGTTTAGCCAATTGCTCAGACAAACAAGTTTGTTTACATTTGCAGGAGATAATACTGCCCGCTTCTTGTTTACAATGTCACCTGAAAGTGAGATCAGGCATTCACATGGCACTGTTGTAGCCAGTATTGCAAGATATTTTCGTGCCAGATACGCCAAGGATTCATATGTCACTTCATGCTTCAACTACCATTCCAGAGGACATGAGTCCATGCTGATGACGTTCTGCTTGATAATGATCCAAAGCAGTGTGGACAGACGCACGTTCATTTTCATAAGCTGAGATTGATTTTCTTTTTTGGTGGTTCGGATGCTGTACTTTCCACATTGGAGTGTTGATGTTTTAGGATTTCTGAAAGCATGCTCCACACCTCATCCCTCTCAGATTTTGGAAGGCACTTTAGATTCTTAAACCAGTGCTGTAGCTATCTTTAGAAATCTCATATTGGTACTTTCTTTGCATTTTGTCAAATCTGCAGTGAAAGTGTTTTTAAAATGAACAACATGAGCTGGGTCATCATCCGAGACTGCCATAACACGAAATATATAGCAGAATGCGGGTAAAACAAAGCAGGAGACATACAATTCTCCCCCAAGGAGATCAGTCACAAATTTAATTAATGCATTATTTTTTTAACGAGCATCATCAGCATGGAAACATGTCCTCTGGAATGGTGGCTGAAGCATGAAGGGGTATACGAATGTTTAGCATATCTGGCACGTAAATATCTTGCAACGCTGGCTACAAAAGTGCCATCTGAACGCCTGTTCTTACTTTCAGGTGACATTATAAATAAGAAGTGGGCAGCATAATCTCCTGTAAATGTAAACAAACTGGTTGGTCTTAGCGATTGGCTGAACAAGAAGTAAGTCTGAGTGGACTTGTGGGCCCTAAAGTTTTACACTGTTTTGTTTTTGAGTGCAGTTATGTAAAAAAAAAAAAATCTACATTTGTAAGTTGCACTTTCATGATAAAGAGACTGCACTATAGTACATGTATTAGGAGAAATGAAAAATACTATTTCTTTTGTTTATTATTTCGACAGTGCAAATATTTGTAATAAAAATAATAAAATAAAGTGAGCACTGTACACTTTGTATTCTGTGTTTTAATTAAAATCAACATAGTTGAAAATGTAGAAAAACATCCAAAATATTTAATAAATTTCAATTGTTATTCTATTGTTTAACGGTGCAATTAAAACTGCAATTAATTGCAATTAATCGACAACCCTAGTTTGGAGCATAAGCTAGAGAGGAAGGTGAAAGGAGGAATCTGCTGGGAGAAGAGAGGCAACAAATAGGGACAGGGATACATTAGTGTAAGGAGGGGATGAAATGGGAGGGAAAGGGACACTGAGGCACAAGGAATGTAAATAGGGCCAGGATAACTGCAAGGTAAGAGTGGAAACCTTACCTTGGGTGGGGAAGGATAGCTCAGTGGTTTGAGCATTGGCCTGCTAAACCCAGGCTTATGAGTTCAATCCTTGAGGGGGCCACTTAGGGATCTGGGTCCTGCTAGTGAAGGCAGGGGGCTGGACTCAATGACATTTCGGGGTCCCTTCCAGTTCTATGAGATAAGTATATCTCCATATATTTTATATTTATTTATTTTATTTAAACAACAAATAGCAGGCAGCATGAAGCAGCCAGGTGGGGGAGGGGGGACATCAGCAACTGGGAAGGAGGCCATAATGGAAGGGGAGGAAGGGTCCTGGAGGAAATCTCCAGTGAGGCAGTAGGAGCATCCAAGAGTAAAATCCTAGAGGCGCCCCAGGTAAGGGCAGCAGAAGCAAGGAAAATGAACTTGTGGCTTGAAATATTCTGTATCCCAATGCCATTCCCTCATATCTGATAGAGACAGGCAGCTCCAAAAACTAGCAGTGCCTGGCGACATTCATGTCTAGAAGTTAAAGTCGTCCCAGAACTCTAACTACACATCCAAAGGCCCTGGACATGTCCAACTAGAAGTCAGGATGTGAACTGGGTATAGAATACCAGTGACGGCTCTGTGCCTCCATAAGCGAGAGGAATTCATTAGCAGATGGTTAACTGGATTTTTGACTGCTTTGCACCACTGACATGGTCAAAAAGATCAGCATCCAGAATCTGGCCATTGTACTGAGAGTCAACAAATAGGCTCAGCTTAGCTTTCTCCCATGAGGAATGAGCATGTGCAGGACTCTCTGGCCCGCTATGGTGGACCCTACCAATATGGGTCTCATCCACAAGTTTTGCTGCCTTCAGAACTAGCCCCAAATAAAATTAGTTCATAATAAGATTTATGCCCCCTTGTCAGAGATCAAAATTTAGTAATTCAGGTGACCAATCATACAGCTCAGATACTGAACAGCAAATACTTGAAGAAATACAGGCAGCTACCCACAGACTGAGATTTGTGTGCACCAAACATTTAAATAACTTCAAGTAACACACAAATAAGATTACAATAGCAGTCTGTTTGTTAAAAGAAACTGAGCTAAATCACAGAATATTTTATTCATCATCAATTGTCCATCAAGTTCTGAGTTGGAAAAGTACCCAAAGTTAAGTGAAAGAAAGTAAGAAATTTATTAAGGAAATGCTAAAACACATTTAAAATCTAATGGAAAAGAAAAGATACGTAGAATAATAACACCATATAGTTTGAGAGACACCATTCCTATGTCACATACAAATAACATTTTTAGACATACACAAGTGAATCTTACAAGCTAGAACATGACATAAGAGACAAAGAAACAAGAAGTAGAACAGAAAAGGTTACAATGTACACTCTTTGTATGACCTATGACAGCACTTATTTATACTTAATTATATAATAAAAAATGCAGCAAATTAATATTTTGTGATTCTTTGTTCTTTATTTTTTCCTCAAGTACTTATTGGGGTTGAAGATTTATTAATTCCTTATGGGTTTCCAAGTTTGTTGTTACATAAAATAAGTTTTTTCAAAATAAAATAACTACTTACAGTAACCTAAGTGATTTCAACCCATCAAATGTCCGTGCAGGGATACACCTCAGACGGTTGTAACTAAGAATTCTGAAAGCATATAAAATAACAAACAAGTAAACAAACAAACAAAATACATACAATGCAGAGCATGATCAAATGTACCTTTTGCATTCATAGCCAGTTAGGAAACAGTTATCTTACAGCCTCCAAATCAAGCAAGTTTTAATATTAACGGGTTGCCTTTTCTTTTCAAGACAATAAACACTAATGTTTTCAAACATTCATTGTTATACATTTAAACTTACAAGGTGAGCAGCTGAGTCATGTTGCTGAAGCTCTGGTTAGAAAGAGTGCTGATTCTGTTGTTACTTAAATCTCTATAAAAAATAAATTCAGAAATTCAGTCCTTAAAATGACTGCACAAATTCTGAAACACCACACTCTAGAACTGAAATAGCACATTATTTTTATTAGTAGAGGTAGTATTGTTATTAATATTGATATTTTAAATAACGCCTTTTATTGTCACATGCCACGTACAAGCCAAGCAAGAGCTTACATTGATAAATGAAAAGTATTCTCATTTCAAGGGATAAAAGGCCAAGCAATTCAGTGTCTTGCATTCTTATACAATGCCAGTGTCCATCATGCTCCTCTACTAAGACTATAATCTTACAGTGGTAAAATTAAACTAGGAGGTGAACTGGGAATGTAGGTAGATAATTTTAAGTGGGAATCTTTCTAGCTACCTCCCTAATGGAATATGAATAAGTATTACCTGACACCCTTAATCTGGAGGTCCCAAAGCATAGGTACAACTATTTTAAACAAGTGCCCCACTCCCCCCACCCCCAAAACTTGTGCCTGGGTTCCAATGCTCCTATAACATGTGAAATCTTGGGTCTACATGGGTGAAAGTTTTGAAGTCCTTGTCGCCGCTCCGTATTCTAATGAAGTCTTTTTTTTTTTTTTTTTTTAATTTAAATTTAAGAAGACTGGTGTTTGGAGAAAGAAGCTTTGAAGAGCACTGTGCTTGGTGGGGAAAGTTTGGAAATGAATCATGCTGAGAGAAGCTGTAGTTGTTTCTACTTTCTCCTACTGTTGTTCTACTGTCTCTTAGCTTTGTTTATCTTGATTATTTCATTATTGTTCTTTAGAGTATTCTTTGGCATTAGCTTCTGAGGGGTCTTAATATTTTAGCTGTGATTGTCTAGCACTATTATTGAATAAGCAACGGCAGAAATGGTGTGCAACAGGCTTCTTCATCAGAATTTGCCATTAGAGAACCTAAGAAGACAAACCTACAATGTACCCATCAACATGTCAGCCAAGTGCAATGGAGCATAATCTATTTGTACCAGAAAGAGAAAAGAAGAGAAGGAGGATGGTCCAGAGGTAGGGTATTGGTCTGAGACACAGAAGACCCAGATTCAATTCCCTACTGTGTGACCTTGGGTATGTTACTAAGGTTTGTCTATACGGTGGGGTAATGCATTTATGGAGGTGTGATTTCTAAGGCACACTAACATGTTGCGCATCAATTGGTCTGTGTTGACCCTGCTGCTGCACGTTAGAGATTAACACAGTAGTGTTCCAAACAGCACTACGTTAAAGCGCGCCAGCAGGATCTATCTTGTCAACTGTGTAGACAAGCCTTCAGTCTCTTGTGCCTCTATTTCCCCATATGTCAAATGGGGATAAATAATACTTCCCTACTTCACAGCAGTGAGAGTGAGGATAAATACAATAAAGATTGTGAGTAACTCAAATAATTCAGTAATGGGTCCCATATACTGATGGGCAGGATCCCCTGGGAGAACAACATGAGGTGCAAAGGAGTCCAGGAGAGCTGGCTGTATTTTAAAGAATCCTTATTGAGGTTGCAGGAACAAACCATTGCAATGTGTAGAAAGAATAGTAAATATGGCAGGCGACCAGCTTAGCTTAACAGGGAAATCCTTGCTGATCTTAAACACAAAAAAGAAGCTTACAAGAAGTGGAAGATTGGACAAATGACCAGGGAGGAGTATAAAAATATTGCTCAGGCATGCAGAAATGAAATCAGGAAGGCCAAATCACACTTGGAGTTGCCGCTAGCAAGAGATGTTAAGAGTAACAGGAAGGGTTTCTTCAGGTATGTTAGCAACAAGAAGAAAGTCAAGAGAAGTGTGGACCCCTTATTGAATGAGGGAGGCTACCTAGTGACAGAGGATGTGGGAAAAGCTAATGTACTCAATGCTTTTTTTTTGCCTCTGTCCTCACGAACAAGGTCAGCTCCCAGACTGCTGCACTGGGCAGCACAGTATGGGGAGGAGGTGACCAGCCCTCTGTGGAGAAAAAAGTGGTTCGGGACTATTTAGAAAAGCTGGACAAGCACAAATCCATGGGGCCGGATGCGCTGCATTTGAGGGTGCTAAAGGAGTTGGCAGATGTGATTGCAGAGCCATTGGCCATTATCTTTGAAAATTCATGGCGATCGGGGGATGTCCCGGATGACTGGAAAAAGGCTAATGTAGTGCCCATCTTTAAAAAAGGGAAGGAGGAGGATCCGGGGAACTACAGGCCAGTCAGCCTCACATCAGTCCCTGGAAAAATCGTGGAGCAGGTCCTCAAGGAATCAATTCGGAAGCACTTTGAGGAGAGGAAAGTGATCAGGAACAGTCAGCATGGATTCACTAAGGGCAAGTCATGCCTGACTAACCTAATTGCCTTCTTTGAGGAGATAACTGGGTTTGTGGATGAGGGGAAAGCAGTGGATGTGTTATTCCTTGACTTTAGCAAAGCTTTTGATACAGTCTCCCACAGTATTCTTGCCAGCAAGTTCAAGAAGTATGGGCTGAATGAATGGACTATAAGGTGGATAGAAAGCTGGCTAGATCATCGGGCTCAATGGGTAGTGATCAATAGCTCCATGTCTAGTTGGCAGCCGGTATCAAGCAGAGTGCCTCAAGGGTCGGTCCTGGGACCAGTTTTATTTAATATCTTCATTAATGATCTGGAGGATGGTGTGGACTGCACTCTCAGCAAGTTTGCAGATGACACTAAATTGGGAGGAGTGGTAGATACGCTGGGGGGTAGGGATAGGATACAGAGGGACCTAGACAAATTGGAGGATTGAGCCAAAAGAAACCTGATGAGGATCGACAAAGACAAGTGCAGAGTCCTGCACTTAGGACGGAAGAATCCCATGCACTGCTACAGACTAGGGACCGAATGGCTAGGCAGCAGTTCTGCAGAAAAGGACCTAGGGATTACAGTGGACGAGAAACTGGATATGAGTCAACAGTGTGCCCTTGTTGCCAAGAAGGCTAACGGCATTTTGGGCTGTATAAGTAGGGGCATTGGCAGCAGGTCAAGGGACGTGATCGTTCCCCTCTATTTGACATTGGTAAGGCGTCATCTGTGTCCAGTTTTGGTCCCCACACTACAAGAAGGATGTGGAAAAATTGAAAAAAGAGTCCAGCAGAGGGCAACAAAAATGATTAGGGGGCTGGAGCACATGACATGAGGAGAGGCTGAGGGAACTGGGATTGTTTAGTCTGCAGAAGAGAAGAATGAGGGCGGATTTGATAACTGCTTTCAACTACCTGAAAGGGGGTTCCAAAGAGGATGGCTCTAGACTGTTCTCAGTTGTAGCAGATGACAGAACAAGGAGTAATGGTCTCAAGTTGCAGCGGGGGAGGTTTAGGTTGGATATTAGGAAAAACTTTTTCACTAGGAGGTTGGTGAAGCACTGGAATGGGTTACTTAGGGAGGTAGTGGAATCTCCTTCCTTAGAGGTTTTTAAGGTCAGGCTTGACAAAGCCCTGGCTGGGATGATTTAGTGGGGAATTGGTCCTGCTTTGAGCAGGGGGTTGGATGAGATGACCTCCTGAGGTTCCTTCCAACCCTGATATTCTATGATATATGTTCATTACTCCATTTGTGTATTGTTTAATGCTGTACAGGAACTCTGTAACTCAGGAAGCAATGGAAACTTAAGCTATAAGTCATGATGCTACTGGAATGATGATTGACCTGAGCACATTTATGGTAAGTTGACACAGTTATCCATTTCCTGTCTATGAAGGTTAAAAACATACCTAACACGTGTCTATGAAACAAGAATACCTGAATCATCTGGATCCTTTTTAATGTATACAGGGAAAGAGAGGAATTTATAGATAATCTTTCAATACCAAGAGAGATTGTCCAAAAATGTAATACATGGCTTTGTACTTTTGGAAATATCTACCCAGAATTTCAAAATATTAATGTACTTATACTGCTTATCATTTACTGAACGATTTTGCTGCTTATGCTTTGCATTTGTACTCTATCAACATTATTTATTGAAATACCAGCCTGAATGACTAGTTACAATAAATCTGATATTGTAATTTGCATTTGTTTTATGAGCATTCAACATTACATACACATAAGAAGATAAGAACGGCCCTACTAGGTCAGACCAAGGGTCCATCTAGCCCAGTATCCTGTCTTCTGACAGGGGCCAATGCCCAGTGCCCCAGAGGGAATGAACAGAACAGGTAATCATCAAGTGGTCCATCCCCTGTCACTCATTCCCAGCTTCTGACAAACAGCGGCTAGGGACACCATTCCCGCACAGTATACAGTACAGAATTGATCATCACTATTTCAAACAATCAAACCTTCAGACACCCTCTTTGTGAGCCAATATGACGGAGGAGTGCTTATCACTACAGCAAACAGTAACCAACGTGCATGCTCTTTACAGGCCTGTATACTACAAGGTAGGTCTCATACACCTCCTGTTGCACAAATCCACAAACACTCCATGCAGGGCTAGATTGCATACATTTGAGAATGGTGCAATTGCTGATGCTATTTGGAAATTTTGTGAAAATGAGATGTATCTATTTTCTAAATTTGAAGAATGGACCATTTAGTCTAGAATAAGGCATACAAAAGGAGCTGGGACATTTTCAGAATGTTACATTGATTTAGTTTGCTTTATGCAAGAAAACTGGCAGCCATTTTGTTGCCCTAATTTTTAATTTGTGGTTGCTCCTATGCCACAAGGTACTTCAAAACATTACGAGATTTATCCCCAGCTGATCCACTGAATTCAGTGGAACTTATGACAATTTGCATCAGCTGAGGATCTGCCCATACGTATCACAGGGAAAGTAGTATTATCTCTGTTTTACAAAGGCATCAACTGAGGCATAAAGAGCTTTTTGTTCAAGAGGTTTGATCAAAATTGCACAGTGAGTCAGCAGCAGAGCTAGGAATAAAAATGAAGCGTCCTGACTAAATTCCCTTCTCCAACCACTAGACCATCAATTGTGGCAGGCTGCCCAATTGCAGAGATGTAGCATTATGTGTTTCAAACAAACTACAAAATCTTTTCTCTGTAATTGAAATAATTTCATGCCTTTATTGAGGCTAATCATGTATGTCTATGTGACAATGTACTGAAGCTGTCATACTCTAATGCATATTTGTGAGAGTTTCACAATCTTTTCAGGTTTACTATAATTCCTGCCTATTTACCTTGCAATAAAATGTGTTGTGATCACTGGACTAAAAATATCCCATTTATAAAATGTGCCTTGGGGCTATATTTGTTAAAAGGTTGGTTACATTTTATGTTTTGCTTGTAACTGTTTCATTAAATGGAAGAGCAGCTTTTTGATCAATCCCACACAAAAAGATGCTCTAAAGTTACTTACATAAGTGTTAAATGTTTGTAGTTAGAAAGTTCCTTGGGAACAAGGGTAAACTGGTTTCCATCCAAATAACTACAACAGAAAAATAAAATAATGAAGTATTATTCATCTAATTAAAAGATCAATACCTTCCAGCAAGACAATAGTTAGGAATAAAGTAATAAATAAGGTTGAGACAGGTGCTTTAAAAGTACATGTGAATACATAAAGTTTCAGCTTACTACCGCAGTTGCTTATAGTTTTACCTTCTTCAACATCAGGATGACATGATGGCTGGGGAATAGATGGGATCAGCTGCCTAAGAGCCAGATGTATCTTGTGAAGTAAAGAGCACATCAGGCTTATACAAGTCATTTTAATGTGGTTCACTGGATTTTATGCTACCGTAAATAGAAACAGAACTTGACAGCTACAAGCGACATTATTATCCCAATCTGGTCCTTCATAGTGGGTATAGCTACACATCAATAATACAAATTTAATGTTGGACAAAAATGGTGAATGAGTTTGCTGGGGTAGCTGCTGGCCCCAGCTCTAATAGTAAACCTATTATGTCATACCTGCAATCATAGGAATACCATGACTGGCTGGAGTACCAGATTTGTTAGGCACATAAGTGATGGATCCCAAATCCTCTGAGCAGTTGTGAACACCATAGCTGGTGAAGGAGAATCAAAGACCACAAGGGGAAAACACCCTCCAAAAAGCAGGAATGGGAACACAGGAGTGCTGCAGACAGCCTCAGTTGATTTAGGTCAGAAGCAAAGAATCCTGATGGGATATGCACCTGTGATTCAGATAGCTTGCCAAATGGGTTGGTTGGTGGCTGGGCCCAGGTTCACACAGCTATGATGGCTGTGAATATAAAACCTCATTCCTGTTGTCTATATCTAGCAGGTCCAACTTTGACAGCTATTGTGATTCAGCATGTGTTACACAGAGATGACCACAGCTATGGATATGTGTCTAGATGGATATTTATCTACATTTAGCTAAATAAACTTGTTAACAATTTTAATTGCTTTCACATAATAATTGAGGATCTCCCATATTTTAAGTTGCTTATAATGGAGGGGTATGCAATTATACTTTGTTTATTGCTTTTCAGAGCATTAGAGATGATAAAATGTTGGAATTTTCATTTTGGTTTGTTTGGGACTGCGGAGAAGATTAGGGAATGTGTTAGGTTTATATTATGTTAAGTATGAGCACATGGGAGGCAAAATATGTTGGACGTGAAATAGTGGTTTGAAACCTAAGGACTCTGAGGGCTTATTGGGTTGCTGGAGGCCATCCCAGAATGTTGGTTTAAATGTCAGCAGTGGGAGAAGGACCACTGGAGGAGGGAGAGTGGAGACTTGCTAGCTTGAGCTAATTTTGGTCAGGCTAGCTGAAGTTGCCAAAAAAGGTCTCTCCAATTTCCAGAGACTGGTCCATCAGGGATGTAGAGATCTGGGCTGCTGAGAGGGTTGCAGTGAGACCAGACTGGGAGAATAGCAGACTCCCTGGCTTATGAACAGGAAACCAGAAGATTTTCCTGGGCTTGACAAGTATACTGGGCAGCACTTCCAGAGTTCATTCACAGATTTTAATTGTAGATAATAAATTACAAGTTTGTTAATTCAGTTTGGAGTGTAGCTGTGGTGAATGGGGATTTCTGCAGCGATCTTCGAAGAACATCTACCGTACTTACCAGGGGAAGGGATCCCTGCTCCCGGTGAGGACAGCACAAGATAAAATTTCTAAATGAGAAACTTATTGGGCACAGGTAACTGATACTGGGCTGTAGGTAACCCAGCATTGTGACACTGACCTCCCTTCATTTCTCCTCTGACTAGCAAGCTATGTGTGATAGAGGAGATTATAGGTTGGCCATATGTGGTACTTTGAGAACCTAATGGATCTAGCTGAGGGTGCACAGCAGATTTTTTTTGCAGCCTCTGTCCAGGTATATGGTGTCTAGCCTATTTGTATTGCCTTCTTCCACATCCACAGACCTGTTATTATTGTATTTTGCCAACTTTGATATTTACTTCTGAACAATTTTACAAATATACATCAAAGATACTACATATATGGCAGGAAATGAATTTTTAACACTTTATTAAGAGGTTAAAAACAAAGATAATTTAAAAAACTTTACTGAAGGAGTAAGGTACTGTATATCGTGATAAAATCAATGAGGTTGGAAGAAAATGTTAACAATTTATTATTTTATCTGTATCATTAAAAATAAGCTTTCACCAGTTATAATTTTCTTCTTGTTTGCAAAAACCATTACTTGTTTGAATGAAGGAAATATTAGGACAATTACATAAAAGAGATCACATGTTAGAACGTGTATGCATTTTAATGAACAAGAAGAACTGATCAGGATGCAACTGCAAGCAGAAAACCAACTCCTTCGTTTTCTCATTTTTTAAAAAAAAATACAGTGAGCTGCATGCACACTTTGGACACTAACTTAGGTGCACAAAACTGCATGTAAAGGACTTATCAGTCACAAAAGGTGTTGCAGTCCATATAAATCTCTTTATATGTACAATCTTACAAGTCATTGCTCCTAAATGTAGGTCAAATTGTATCTATCAGGCAGCAACTTTGTTTAATTAAGGTACTTCTTAAAAACACTGATAGCATAGGTGATCATTTTCTTTACTAGTATGTCAGTAGGAATTCTCATTAGCTTCTCTTTGGGAATGACAGATGCATTTGTTATAGTATCCTGTTTTTACCATCAAACTACTGATGGATGTTTTAGAAACTTCTGAATAATTGTAGTTGTAAAACAAAGAAGCTATTAAAGTGTTAAAGTGCACACTTAAGATGCCTTCCAAAGCAAATATTTACATTAATTATTTTAAATATTAAACAGAGTAGACGGAAGATACTTCAAAGCCTTCCTGTGTGTTTAATGATTAACTGCAACTATTTGTAATAAGAGGAGATGATGAAATATTAAAAGGTATTTATTATTGTTGAGTTTTTCTGGATGTTTCTTTAAATCTCAAAACATATAAGATGAAGTTTCAAAGAAGTCATAACCCATTTTCTAAATTTGTTTCTGAAATTTTACATTCTTTTGTGTATAAAATTTGGGTTGCCTCAAAATCTTTGAAGTGCATATACATAGAGCATTTGCACATTCAAAACTGAGTAGCTAGCCATCTGCAAAACCAATCTGTACCCACAAATTATATCTATGAATAGAATTACCAATTCCTTTGGAATCTAAAGACTTGAAGTTGGAAAATAAATACCCAAGATCGTAGGTACAATTTTAGAGGATATTTCTGCAAATCTGCTTTACAATATTCACAAAAGAATCTTTACTATTTTTCCAATAACCAAGCCTCCACTGGAGAAATTCATTTCTTAAAAATTACTCTTTTCCTTAAATATGTCACTAAAAATTCCTTAGACTATTAAAACAATTAGAATTTTAAATAGCTAATTGTCTTGATGCTATTTATGTTATTTACTTTCTGCATTTCTTCCATGTTGGACAATGAAAATTCAATGTGACATTTTCTCTGTAAGCAAAAAAATGTACCCTAAATGTGCACTCACAGATCTCTAGCTACTATATTAAAAAAAATTAGCTAATCATAACAATATTAGAATTTCTAGGAATACTAGAATAATTCATAATTATATGGGCCTTTTTACCATTATAAATAGGACTTTTTTGTTATTAAATTCTTTTTATTAAGATTTCCTTGGTTGACTTACAGGTCTTAGTATCTAACAAGTGATAAAGTCTCAAACTCCAGCTGATTGATAAATGTCATTTCTTCATTTTGCCTACTTACTCTGCCTCTCATTCTTGAATCAGACAATGTGACTCTGAACTTGGCATTTAAGAAAAGGAAGAACTTGTGCTACTTACAGTTCAGTTACATCTTTTGGGATGCCTTTGGGCAAAACCTTAAGACCTTTGTTGCTGCAGCGAACCACAGTATCTAGGCAAGTACATTCTGCGGGACAGCGAGACAATGGAGAGCAACTGTTGTCGTCATTCCCTGGTTAGTGAAAGAAACAGATAAATAAAGCTTTGCTCTGCAGAGAGCTCTTAAGAATTGGCAAGAATTTAACATACTGTATTTAATTCCACTTAACAGACATGAAGGTTCTGCACTGCAGTAGCTCTGTGGATGGAAATCATTAAGTTATCACTTTTAACTACATTTCAAATTATATTATTTATTTAGTATAACACTGTTTTAGTATCTATGAGTCATATTCTTTAGAAAAAGCCTCATTAAAGTAAGGTCACAATTCCTAAACACAATATGATAAAGTAATATATACACTGATTTCTAAAAATTTACAATAATTTAAAGTAAATAAAGACAGCATATTATTTATTAGAGAAAAGTTATACATTTGAGTATCAGCAAACATACAATTAACCTTGGAATTAGAAGGATTGGGATGTAAGAGAGGCGAGTAGCAGATTATTCAAATATTTGCAGAGAAATATAAAAAAATCAATAAGTAACAGGCAGACTGAGCAATAGTAATATAATATTTGAATATTTAGCTGAAAGAAAGTATTGAATTCAAGTGTCAGTGTTTGAAAATATTTTCATTTGTACAACTGTTTTTGGTCCAATTATCTCAGTCTCCATTTTACCTCAAAATACCAATTTACAGTATTGCACTGTTATTTTCAAAAGTCTTGTTGACCGATGTATATGAACAGTTGCATGCTTTTTAATCATCTCAAATTGTGTGTATTCTGCTTCTAGAATAGACATGATTATACAGGAGTTAAATTTGGATCACAGTGAACATTTATTAAATTAAAAAAAAGAGTGCCTGTAATATGGACCACCTAATCTATGGCATGTTTATATGTATGAGAGCTGCAGAACTACACTACTCTGACAGATCCAATATGTATTTCTTACCATCATCACAAGTAAAATCTTGAATTGCCACATCCTGGATGGGAATCTCTTTTAGGAAGTAGGGTTTCTGACAGCGAGGGTTTCCAGTTACAATGCGTTTCTTCCTCAACCAATCTCCCAGCCACGCCAGGTGGCAGTTACAGTTGAAAGGATTGGCCAGCAGGTTTCTGAGAACCACATGCAAACAATACATAATTTAGTTTCAATGATGTAACTTTGTTTTCATTTTAAAAAATACAATGTGTATTTTCAAGAAGTTAAACCTAAATGAAATTCCGCAAACAATTCCATATGCAAACCAAAGCTGAGAGCAGCAATTTAGAATTTGTGCATCTTGATATAGTTTGTGAATCTTGATACAGTTCACTTAGAAATAATTTAAATCTGTCAGAGAGCTGACTTGCTGTCAAACTACTCTGCACTGATAAAGCAGTAACTTAATAAAGAGATGAAAGCTGATTACTTTATATTATTAGCTTTAACCTGATAACAGCTATTTCATTAATTTGTCATCTCAAGATTTCCATCTTTTATTTGCTCCAGAGAATAAGTTCTCATCTAAACTGACAGCTAAGTTGATTACATGCCAGTTATAAAAATGAATTTACTTCTACAAGTCTGAGTACTTTTGGCATCTCCTCACTTCACCACAAACCTATTGACAATTCCATTATTTAGAAACATGTCATCTTTAATATGCACAAATTAGTCACTAGCTGTAAAGTGTCTCATTTTATGTGGAAAGAGGATTAAGTACTTTACTGAGCGATGCTTCCCACAGTAATTACTTCTTTGGTAACCTGACTTCCTTAAACAGGCACTTTTTTTCCTTCTCTTCTCCTCCCTTTTCCTTCTTTTCCTCCCACTGAATTAAAAAAAGATTTGAAGGCAGACAACCCTTTGAAAATGTATTATTTCTAATACAGCCATTTCTTTTCACAGAAAATTGGACTGTAGATTAACGCTCCATCATACAGCAAGTCTGAATTAAGTTCCAAGGTAGGATTTAGACTATACATGAACTGCAGTTTCAAAAAGTTGAACACCACAGTGTGAAGAATGCCAATGGCCATGTCATAATAGGGCTTCCACAACTGGTCCAACCAGTGGAACTTGGCAACCATGGCGAACTACTTCTTCTAAAAACCTTGGTGTAAACAAAGGAACACAGGACCTGGAAGGGACCCTCTGGTTCACTGAGTCGAGTCCCCTGCTATGCGGGCAATCCTGTCATATAATTTCATTCACAAATTTATCAAGCTCCATCTTAAAACTAGTTAGCTTGCCCCCTCTACTCCTTTTACAAGGCTGCTCCAGAACCTCACTCGTCTTATGGTTAGAAACCTTCTTATAATCCTCAGTCTATATTTGTTCATGCCCCTTTATACACATTTTACCCTACTGTTTACCCCCCCACACACCTGTGCCTCTCTAAATATTTATAGAGAGCCATCATAGATTCTCAGTTAGCCTTTGTTTTGCAAGGCAAAACAAGACAAGCTCTTTTAGTCTCCACTCACATGAGAGGTCCTGCATTCCCCTGATCATCCTAGTAGCCCTTCTCTGCATCTGTTCCAGTCTGAATTCATCTTTCTTGAATATGGGTGACCAGAATTGTACATAGTATTCAAGATGAGGTCTTGCCTTGTGCAATGGCATTAATACTTCCTAACTCTACTGGAAATGCATATAAGGATCACATTTGCTACTGCTGCTACTTTTTTAAACAGACACATCGCACTCGTGGCTTATATTCTTCCTGTGATTGACTAATACAGCCAGATCTTTCTCTTTCTCTGTTGTTTCCAACTGATTAACAGTTTATAGCAGAAATTCTTGTTATTAGTTCCTAAGTGTATGCCACTGCACTTCATACTATTAAATTTCAATCTATTTCTATTACTCTAGTCCTCTAGGTCATCCAATTCTTCCTGTATGATATTTTGATCCTCCTCTGTATTGACAATGCCTCTAAACTTTCTGTCATCAGCAAATTTCATTAGCACTTTTCTACTTTTTGTGCCAAGGCCATTATTGAAATGTATTAAATAACATCAGTCCCAAGATATTAAAGAAATTACTGTCTGTGTCAAGTAACACATCACTGAGGCGAGGCCTGGTCTACACTCGGAGGTTATGTCGAATTTAGCAGCGTTAACTAGAATTAACCCTGCACCCGTCCACACAACGAAGCTATTTATTTCGACATAGAGCTCTCTTTAAATCGATTTCTGTACTCCTCCCCGACGAGGGGAGTAGCGCTAAATTCGACATGGCCATGTCGAATTAGGGTAGGTGTGGATGGAATTCGACGCTAATAGCTCCAGGAGCTATCCCACAGTGCACCACTCTGTGCAGTCCGAGCTCGGATGCTCTGACCAGCCACCAGCCACACAGGAAAAGCCCCGGGAAAATTTGAATTCCTTTTCCTGTCTAGCCAGTTTGAATCTCATTTCCTGTTTGGACATCGTGGCGAGCTCAGCAGCACTGGCAACGATACAGAGCTCTCCAGCAGAGGTGACCATGCAATCGCAGAATAGAAAGAGGGCCCCAGCATGGACTGATCAGGAAGTCTTGCATCTGATCGCTGTGTGGGGCGATGAGTCCGTGCTTTCGGAGCTGCGATCGAAAAAACGGAATGCGAAGATCTACGAGAAGATCTCAAAAGCCATGACAGAGAGAGGATACAGCCGGGATGCAACGCAGTGCCGCGTGAAAATCAAGGAGCTGAGACAAGGGTACCAGAAGACCGAAACGTCAAACGGACGCTCCGGATCCCAGCCCCAGACATGCCGTTTCTACGAGGCACTGCATTCCATTCTAGGTGTGGCCGCCACCACTACCCCACCACTGTCCGTGGACTTTGACGATGGGGTATTGTCGACGGACGCTTCCTCGGAGATGTTCGCGGACGGGGAAGATGAGGAAGGAGATGAGGAGGACGAGGCAGTCGACAGCGCTTTCAACACTGATTTCCCCGACAACCAGGATCTCTTCATCACCCTCATGGAGATCCCCTACCAACCCTCCCAAGGCGGTAACCCGGACCGTCAATCAGGGTTTTAGTCCTTGCCAGTGCAGCTACTGGAAAAGTTTGTCAACATGTCCGTTTTTTCATGATTAGTTTGCCCTAGGCGCTTTAGTTTTTAGTCCTTGCCAGTGCAGCTACTGGAAAATTCTGTCAATATGTCCAGGGATAGAGCAGAAATCCTCCTCGGACATCTCCACGAAGCTCTCCTGGAGGTATTGTGAAAGCCTTTGCATCAGGTTCCTGGGGAGAGCGGCCTTATTGCGTCCTCCACGGTAGGAAACTTTTCCGCGCCAGGCTAGCAGCAAGTACTCCAAGATCATTGCCTCGCAAAGCATGGCGGCATATGGCCCTGGTGTTTGCTGGCATTCACGCAGCATGCGGTCTTTCTCTGTCTCCGAAATCCTCATCAGAGTGATCTCACTCATGGTGACCTGCTTTGAATTAGGGGAATGTTAGTATTGGGACTGATTGCCTGTTCCTTTACATAACTGTAACCGGCAGTTTAAAGCCACGTGGTGGAGGTGGGACAGGGGCAGCAAGCAGGGATCTTTCCCGGGGACAGCTGCGAGGGGGGTGGGACAGGGGCAGAGTTCATGCTGGCCGAATTGCCGGCAGCAGGAACTGGCCAACGCTCGGAGCATTGCTTGGAACGTGAAAGGAGGGCACTGCTATAAATTAAGCTTTAAGCAGCCAAAAGTCTACGGCTTACCATGTCCGCCTGCTAGCCGAATTCCGTTGTCCGGCCCCGCTTGTGTGATCTGTACAGCAAGACCCCAGGCACTCAATGGGAAGGCCGAAAATTCGACCTTGTACTGAGTGCACATGTGATAGGTACTGTGCATGGTCTTGTTCACAGAGAAAGACTATTTTCATTGTTCGCAAAACTGTATCTTTGTGAGGAATTCACTCCCTTTCTCCCATCCCACAGCTGCGAGTGTCTCCCAAGCTACCCCGGCATCCCCTTCCCAGAGGCTGGCGCAGATCAGGCGACGAAAGAAAAGGACACGGGACGAGATGTTCTCAGAACTTATGGGCTGCTCCCGAGCCGAGGCGGCACAGCAGACCCAGTGGAGGGAGAACATGTCGCAATACCAGCGATCACACAGCGAACGGGAGGACAGGTGGCGGCAGGAAGATCAGCAGGCGACTCAAACACTGCTTGGACTAATGAGGGAGCAAACGGACACTCTCCGGCGCCTTGTAGATGTTCTGCAGGACCGGAGGCAGGAGGACAGAGCCCCGCTGCATTCTATCTCTAACTGCCCTCCCCCGCCACAAAGTCCCATCCCCCCCTCACCGAAAGTCCCAAGAAGGAGGGGCGTCAGGGGCCGTGAAAACAGTCACTCCACCCCTGCAGACTACTCAAGTAGCAGAAGGCTCTCATTCCCAAAGATTTGATAAGTCCTTTCCTTCACTCCAAAAGCACCTCAGCCAAGCCCCCGTCCCAATTTCATCCCCCTGTGTAGTTGTTAATAAAAAATACATTTCTGTTAATTACTGTTTCTGTCATGTTCTTTTAGAGGAGAGTGTGTTTTAAGGGGGGCAAGGGGGTTGGTAATTGGAGAGGACAGTCACCTTTACCAGGGTACAGACACGGGGGCAGGTTCAGCAGAAGGTCACACACACATCAGTCACTAGGCACCCTGGTCAGTCTGGGAAGTGGTTTTCATGTTCTGTGTGGGGGGGCTATGTGAGTTTGTGGCGGGGGAGGGCGGTTACAGATTTTATGCAGCGGTCCTTAGCCTGGATGACAGAGCAACGTAGCAGGGGATCTGTAACCGCCCTCCCCCGCCACAAAGTCACATAGCCCCCACACACAAAGTCCCGAAAAGGAGGGGTGGCAGGCTCCGTTGAAACAACCAGTCCACCACTGTGGACCGCTCTAGGAGCAGGAGCCTGTCATTCCTCGAGTTTAGAAGCATCCTTTCCATCACTACACCCGCTCCCCACCACAGTCTGCGTCCCAGTTTCAACACTTTACCACAAAATCCTTAATAAAGAAAACGGTGTTAATGAACAAAGTTTCATTTATTTTATTTTTAAAGGTGTGTTGGAAGGGGGGGAAGGAGGCTGGTAACTGGAGAGGATAGTCAACATTAACTGGGTAAAGAAACGGGGGCAGGTTCAGCTTCTGTTTAAACTTAATAGTCACAGGTTATCCTGCTCACTCTGGAACCTAGCTTTCAAAGCTTCCCGGATGCACAGCGTGTCCCGCTGGGCTCTTCTAATCGCCCGGCTGTCTGGCTGGGCGTAATCAGCAGCCAGGCAATTTGCCTCAACCTCCCACCCCACCATAAATGTCTCCCCCTTGCTCTCACAGAGATTGTGGAGCACACAGCAAGCTGCAATAACAATGGGGATATTGGTTTCGCTGAGATCAGAGCGAGTCAGTAAGCTTCTCCATCTCCCCTTGAGACGTCCAAAAGCACACTCCACACCATTCTGCACTTGCTCAGCCGGTAGTTGAAAAGTTCTTTTTCACTGTCCAGGGCACCTGTATAGGGCTTCATGAGCCATGGCATTAGCGGGTAGGCTGGGTTCCTGAGGATCACTATAGGCACCTCCACATCCCCAACAATTATTTTGTGGTCCGGGAAGTAAATACCTTCCTGCAGCCATCTAAACAGACCAGAGTTCCTGAAAACGCGAGCATCATGAACCTTGCCTGGCCGTCCGACGTTGATGTTGGTAAAACGTCCCCTATGGTCCACCAGTGCTTGCAACACCATTGAAAAGTAGCCCTTTTGGTTTATGTACTGGCTGGCCTGGTGGTCCGGTCCCAGGATAGGGATGTGAGTTCCATCTATAGCCCCACCGCAGTTTGGGAATCCCATTGCAGCGAAGCCATCTATGATCACCTGCATGTTTCCCAGGGTCACTACCTTTGAGAGCAGTAGCTCAACGATTGCATTGGCTACTTGCATCACAGCAACCCCCACGGTAGATTTGCCCACTCCAAAGTGATTCACAACTGACCAGTAGCTGTCTGGCGTTGCAAGCTTCCAGAAGGCTATGGCCACTCGCTTCTGGACAATCAGGGCTGCTTGCATGTGGGTGTCCTTGTGCTTCAGGGCAGGGGACAGCAACTCACAAAGTTCCAGGAAAGTTCCCTTACACATCCTAAAGTTTCGCAGCCACTGTGATTCATCCCAGACCTGCAACGGCCATAACTGCAGCGATGATCGCAGCGGGCTCCATGCTCGCAGTGCTGTGGCGTCTGCGCTGTCAATCACCAGAAAAGTGTGTGAACTGATTGCCCGCTGGCGCTTTCATGGAGGGAGGGCGGGAGTGAGGGTTGAATGACGACAGTTACCCAAAACCACCCTTGATACATTTTTTGCCCCAGCAGGCATTGGGGGCTCGACCCAGAATTCCAATGGGCAGCGGGGACTGTGGGAACTGTGGGATAGCTGCCCACAGTGCACCGCTTCCAATGTCGACGCTTGCCCCGTTAGTGTGGACTCACAAAGTCGAATTACTATCCTTAGTGTGGATACACACATTCAACTTTGTAATATCAGTTCCACAAAAATTCGCTTTAAGTAAAATCGAACTACTCTCATAGTGTAGACATACCCTAAGTGTTTAAGGACAATGCCTGTATTTACATTTGAATGTGTGCTTCAAGATGGCCCAGGACACAGATTTTCTGTAACTCTGACTGTTGTATTTTTCTTTAGTGGAATATTAATGTACACTGCAAGATTATGCAGAGAAAATATAAATGCAAATGTCATAAACACGTGAGTGGCTTCAAGTCCTGGATAATCTAAAAATATAATGTAACTTACAATGTAGAGAGTGAATGGAGAGTATCAAAGGCACCTGGAGCAACTGTAGTAATTTGGTTGTCATATAAGGAGAGCAAACGGACAGAACTCAGTCCTGTGAAACTATCATTGCCTATACAGCTTATGCGATTGCTCCTTAGCATTCTGAAAAAGAAAGGATTAACATTTATTACTTTAGGGAAGGTCCAATAGAACCATTTTATCTAAACATCTTTCTATGTTTTATTACGCTTAGATACCATTTATTAAATTTAATCATATACTACATCTAATGTATGAAGATTTTCTTGCACATTAACCATTTTGGTATTCAATATAGTTAAATATTACAAAAAATGAAGTATAATTAGATCATATATATATATATATATAGTATTATTGCAGAGCAACAGAAAAACTAAACTGAGGCATATTTTTGAAGACACCATTTATTATAATGAAAACTCACTATAATTTTAGTGTTTTAGCTATGTGAATATTTCAGTAGCTTTACAACTCATGTGAAGATACCAGTTGAGAACTGGGACAGCTTTCTCTTTGCTAAGACAACTGCTTCTACAAATTAAACATTTACATAGTTATTTGTTACAATTTTTATATATTCTGATGGCATTTCACAGTCCATATTTCTGTTCATTAACATATGTAAACTAAATTGCAGAAAGCACTCTTAACTTGCTCAACAAATCTCAATTAACAGAAACCATTGTGAATCTGACACAGTGGTCCCAAAACTGTGGGGTACTCCCCCTAGGGGGGCATGGAGTAACATCCAGGAGGCACAGAGGAGCCTGGGAAACCCCATGGGTGAGGGAAGATAGGGAGTGCCACCCAGCTCCACTCTGCCTTCAGCCCTGCTCTGGTCCTGCTCCTGGCCCCAGCCCTGGCTCCATGGCCCAGGGGTGATGGAGAGACAAATTCCATTACTAGGAAGGGGAGTGCAAGAGGAAAAGTTTGGGCACCACTGTTTTAACAACAAGTAGAAAGTTTAGAATCTTAAAAACAAAAACAACCTTCCTAAAAATAGATTTCTCTAAGTAATATTATAGGATCAATGCAGTTTCAAGTTTTGCTCTTTTTGTGCCTGTTTGTCAATAAACCCTAGAATTATTTTTCCTATCTAGATTCATAAGAACAGCAACTAACAGTGTCAAGAGTTTGAAATAAAAACAAAGCTAATTTATTTAAAATTTAAAATCCTAGGTACAATGTATCCAAAAATATCTGCATCCTTCTTTGCTGCAGAGCCCAGAAGACTGCAGCTGTTGGCTCCGCAGAGGGCTGAGCCGTTGATTAGAAAGTTTAGCGTGCAAGAGAAGCCCCAGAACAAAAACACAGTTCTGTGGCTGAGTTGAGGAGTTACCCAGGGAGCAGAGAAGACTAGGTAAGGACGTAATAATAACTTGAAGTTAGAGCCCATTGAATCATCATCTTTGGCTAACTGACATTGAATCGTTGAGGAAAGACCCTTATCCCACATTTCAGCATCCACTGAATCTATCTCCTTCCTCTGGTGTAATTCCCAACAACAATTAGCATGGACAGAATCAAAAATTCTATTCTAAGGATGTGGCAGTGCAGAATGTATAATTTCCATGGCTACAGAGGAGATGGTTATTTCCATCTGCTCACAGAACCAGGAGCAGCTGCAGCTGCTGCATAGTTCAGTAGGCATGTACAGTTTTTGTAGATACAGAAATGAATTTCAACTAGATCAGGCCCAAAGTCAATGAATTCACACTGAGTGGAAAAGCTTGGTGTAAAATGGAAGTAAGAGCTAGGATATGCTTCCATATCCCATAGTTTTTTCTTCAAAATGAAGATTACAAAAACCATAGGAATTTACTTCGAGTCTAAGAGATCTGGCACCGAGCGGGAAGAAAGACACCCAGTTAGTAGACTTACAATGTTTTGAGACTTTCTAGTCCTTTAAACATCTTGTGTCGAATAGTCTCCAAACGGTTACTGGTGAGCAACAGTTCATTCACACCAGATGCTCCTTCAAATGCTCCTTCTTCAATATCTGTGATCTTGTTATTGCTCAGATTTCTATTTTACATTAATGAAAAAGAATTAAAGAAAAAAAAAAGACTTTTTTAGCGTCTTAGGCTAATTAACTGTTAAAGAAACACTGCAGACTACCATAGCTTTAGGTTACTTTAAGTAGTTACTATGTAAAACTGGAGAATAAATTCAAAGAGTAAAATATCCAATACAGAGATTTTAATCCTGCAAAGCAAATTTCAGTACAACCTTAACAATAGAGACTGGGATTTTCAAAGGAAGTTTGGTTTTTATCTCCTACTGAAAGAATCTCAGGGTTGCTACCAGTGCATGCATAATACAAGAAAATGTTTTCATCAAAATTTCTAAAGATACTCAATTAAAATACATAGTGTTTTAATGTTTTCATTCCTTGCAGTGTTTTGAATCCAATCAACAATGTAATGTTGGTGCCTGAGAAACAAAACTGAAACTAACTAGTTTAGTTTCAGTTTCTAAGTTGAGAGAGATACAAAAAGTAAATAAGTAGCACAAATGATGACAATTAAACAAAATATTCATGATCTATACTATACTATTACTAATTTTTAAACCAACAAGAGGTATGGTTTATATCTCTACCTCTTGTGGAGAACAGTTTTTTTGTCAAAGTGTTGAAATTAGACTCAAAATGAGTAGAAGTGGCTTTGTATTTTGAAAAAGTATCTAATTTCAATATTTACACATTGCTTTAAAGATTTTAGTGATACATCTGTAATACTTTATTTTGCGTTCTTCAAATAGCCATATTCATATTTTACTTAAATTTTAGTTTAAACAACACCAAATATGTATTTATTCACAGTGTGACGTTATAATACAGTAATGACTTTTTACATGATCAAAACAACATATACAATGTAGTGATGCTAAAGTCTTATTTCTTTTACTTGCTGGTATTTATGATATTTGGAAGAAAAACAAACATAAGTTGATGGTTTTGGGAACATCGCTTTTATTTATTCAATTTAAGAAAACATATTAATTATTCATTACATCTAAAATACATAGTCATGCCAGAATTAATCTGTATCAGTATCTGACAAATGTAAAACCTAAGGTTGTTGCTTCAGCTGAGTTTTGACTACTCAGTTCTTGCATAATATTAGTTTCAAATATACCTTGCCCTTGATGAAGGAGATGATTTGGTCTTTGTGGTTAAAGCACAGGTCTGGGAACCAAGAACTCTTTATCCCTAATCCCAGATTCACAGATGACTTGATGTGTGGTCCAGGACAACCTCCTTAGTTTCTTATTATCTGACTTTCTCCATGTGTAAAGTATGAATATTACTGTACTATTTACCTATTGTTCAAGGATTAGTTAACATTTGTAAAACTCATCAGTGAGAGACAAAGTTATATATATATATATATATATATAATGTTATTAGTATTGACAGAACATCAACTCGATTAACTATTTAGGCCCTACTCCTCCAATGTGCTGATCTATGACCTTTCCCCTGCTTCCACTGCTTGCAATAATAATGATATTATTAGGATATATGACTGATCTTGGTGTGTTACTCATTAGTTTTGAACAGACAAGGGGACAAGTATGTGAACACAACTAATTGGATTGTCAGGCTGGCTATCTTAACAATTTGATACATAGAAATTGTTAGGAAATAATTGAGAAAGGATTGACATGACTGGTTAGTTTTAATGATTAGGATTAATTATGGAAATCCAGAATGCCACAGATGGAATAGTATCAGGGGGTAGCCGTGTTAGTCTGTATCTACAAAAACAACAAGGAGTCTGGTGGCACCTTAAAGATTAACAGATTTATTTGGGCATAAGCTTTCGTGGGTAAAAACCTCACTTCTTCAGATGCATAGAGTGAAAGTTACAGATGCAGGCATTATATACTGACACATGGAGAGAAGGGAGTTACTTCGCAAGTGGAGAACCAGTGTTGACAGGGCCAATTCAATCAGGGTGGATGTAGTCCTCTCCCAATAATAGTTGAGGAGGTGTCAATTCCAGGAGAGGAAAAGCTGCTTCTGTAATGAGCCAGCCACTCCCAGTTCCTATTCAAGCCCAGATTAATGGTGTTAAATTTGCTGTTTCTCTTTGAAATCTGTTTCTGAAGTTTTTTTGTTTAATGATAGTGACTTTTAAATTTAACACCATTAATCTGGGCTTGAATAGGAACTGGGAGTGGCTGGCTCATTACAGAAGCAGAGTTTCCTCTCCTGGAATTGACACCTCCTCATCTATTATTGGGAGAGGACTACATCCACCCTGATTGAATTGGCCCTGTCAACACTGGTTCTCCACTTGCGAAGTAACTCCCTTTTCTCCATGTGTCAGTATATAATGCCTGCATCTGTAACTTTCACTCTATGCATCTGAAGAAGTGAGGTTTTTACCCACGAAAGCTTATGCCCAAATAAATCTGTTAGTCTTTAAGGTGCCACCCACCAGACTCCTTGTTGTTTTTACAGATGGAATAGGCACAGGCATTGCCCTTCTGATAATTGGGGTATCAGAACAAATATGGGTATGTATCCATGACATCTAGATAATGTGGGGTAGAAGGCACCTTGCCTAGTTTTCTTTTCTCGGGTTCTCTCGGGCTCTGAACTGGTGTCAACTGGATCTGTGGCTTTCTGAGGTTCTCTATTTGCTAATTTTCATCTATTTTTTTTCTTCATCATCTTTTATAGTGTAAATATTAAATGTGTTTATTACCATGACACTATTGGTTACACAGGCGGTTTGGTTGGATAATTTTATGCTGTGATGGTTGTACCAGGACTTTTGAGGCCCCCTGATGGGAGACCTTGTGGTCCTACCACATCCTGCCCCAGGAAAGGAGCAGTGAAGGTGGGGGTCCTCTAGGCCTGCTTAGAGAGGCTGCATAGAAGCAGCTAATCAGAGCTCAGAAGGCTCAGAAAAAAAGAGCTACAGGGCCTGAGCAGGTCAGTTACTGGCTGGGACGTGAGTGGCAAGGAAGGGTGCTCTTTTCTGGCCCCAGGAGCCTGAGAGAGAACCAGAAATTGAATTTTGGCAGCATTTTGCTTTCTGCAAGGAGAGAGAGGACCTGAGAACTGTAACCCTAAGGTAATGGGTGAAAGGAAAGAGATTCAGTAATGGGTGAAAAGGAAGACGCCCAGGGAAAATACTAGCAGCTAACAGAGTTGAAGGGAGTATTGTGTGACTGCTGTTCATAGGGTCCCTGTGTTGGGACCCAGAGTAGTGGGTGGGCCCAGGTTCCCCCACTTGCCACTGGGGAAGTGGCCCAAGCCCCAAGAAGGGGATAAGGCTTGTTTAGAAGCCCAAACAAAGGGCTGGAATTTAAAGGGTTCAGGGATGGGACTGAAGACCCTGGAAAGGGCAGACAGACCATCTGGTGAATTCTTGGTTACCCACTAGAAAGGGATTGAACTTGAGAGAGGACCTGGCTGAAGATAGAGTCTCCAGAGAGAAAGCCCTGGAAGCAGTACTTTATAACAGAGAAGGGGACAGGGAAGGACTTAAAAGTTAGCCCAGAAGGGACTGAGAATTGAGCCCAGAGACAGAACTGAAGATACTAACAAAGCCACAGCATAGTCCTTGTTGGACCTTTGTTACCCAGGAAGGGGTTCATTCATGCATATTGGCTGTGTGTGACTTGGCCGGAGAGTTGAGCCACTGACGAGCTGCATAGCAAGGTCAACAACCTATAGTGGGTGCCAGGAGAAGAAAAGATTGCAGCACCACACCCAGCCAACAGGAGGCATTGCTGAGAGATGAGTGCCCCATCACAGTAATGTTTATAGGTAACATAGTTATTTGGTTTCTTTGTAAGTTATAATTGAATCTATACCACTTTACACTGCCAATCATTTCAATCCCAGAGAGAAAGGGGATTTCTTAGGAAATGGGTAGCCCATTTTGGTAAAGAACCTGTGATTGATTATTAATAATAAACATTGTATGATAAATCAGTTGTGTTATTACTTGTAAGGGTTACAAGTTACATCTGTGCAGGCAAACCCGTGAGCTTGTGCAAAGCTCCACGCAGGCACAGGGATCCTCTGCCTGCCTGGTTGACATTGCAGATTCGGGTGTTTTTTTTTATTAAACATAATTAACTTATCTGCACCTTATTCAGTTACCTGCAGTACTTTTTAACATGTGAGATTTGTATTTGAAACTTACAGAACAGTATTAATAGCAATGCTAACTTTATGCTACATTTTTCTCTTTATTCTAGCCTCTTCTTAATGGTCCCAAATTCAAAACTACTCTGGGTTAAATTAGATAGCCACATTAAGATAGTGATTAAAATTCTCCGTTTTGTTGCCTCAAAGCACTCAATCCTAGAAATCAACATTTAAATTTAGATCACCTGAATCCTTTGCTGCATTCCTCTTCACAATATGAAAAACATAAAATCATTTAATGTATATTTTCATGTACGTTTTCTTGAGTATGAGACACTGATATCACTTTTGCTAACTTTGCATATTTGATTTCTTTAAAGAAATGTAGTGCTTGTGAAAAGGGCTAGATTGACAGCCTTGTAGAATGAAGACCTGTTTATCCAGAGGATAGGAACAGCAGAGGAAACAGCAGTGCCAACATCTCTACATTGGCTTAACAACGGGTATGTCTACACTGCAGTAGAGGTATGATTGCAGTACTTGTAGACATGCCCGAGCTAGCGAGGTGGAGGACTAACAGCATGAAGCACAGACTCCCCAACATAGGCTGTACCAGCCTTCCCGACACCCTGGGTACAAAGTCCATGCTGTTGTGGCTTTGCTTATATTGGCACTCAAACTAGCTAGATTAAAGCTAGCTTGGGTATTTCTACACATGCTGCAATCAAACCTTCAACTATAGTGTAGACTTGTCCTAAATGACTCAACTGTGACCTAGAGTGACAAAGTAGGGGTGAGTGAGTAGTTAGAATAGACATGGCATTTGATCTTTGGTCTCTCTGAATATGCTACATGAATACTGATAAGTACCACCAGTGATGGTGGTTTTCGTGGGGTGGAGGACACCCTCCCACTAGGAACTGGACTGTGGATATCAACACATTTCACATAGGCTACTGAACAATCCTCAAACTGAGATAAATTTTGGCCACTGCTAACCTAGATGGCTCTTTTTTTACCGTCACATATAGCAGTCATTTTATTCCTTTCTTTATATAAAAATGAACAATGGATCATTTTTCATGAATTTGCTAGGATTGTATTCCCTTTCCTTGGTACTTATGTTTGCAGGAAACGTTAATAAAAAGACCGAACACTAAATATAGCTACAAGAAAGTGACATGTCCTCTTTACTCTCTGACAAGTATTTCTGTCCTTCACTAAGGATAAACAAAAGACACTTCATAGTGTGTGTGTGTGGGGGGGGGGGGTTCTTTTTTTGAAATGACTTATGAAACTGGTGAACATCTAAAATTCTCTTGGAATATGAATTGAAGACTTTAATTCACACAGATGAGCTATCTAGCCATTTTCCCAATCATTTAGTTTTGATATTTTTCCCTAATGATAGTTTGATAAAGCAAAAAGTCAAAGGCATATCCTGAATGTGCTGAAAGAGGCAGAATAGCATGGCTAGGGAGTAACAGAGGAAGTTACAAAAGATTACTGGAACTGGTTTTGAACTGCTTAGGTTGCTAGATCCCTGCTTTGGCTGAATAACAGACCGGCTGGCTGAACACTAAACTAAAGGTGTCAAAGCTGTACAGCATGAGAAGTTGCAACTGCCTGTGCCTAGCTCTGTAGAAAAGAGCTGCCAACTTTGATCTAACTCACTGATTACGCCAAACCCATGCTACAGTCCACCTCTTGATTTCTGAATTGAATACACTGAATCTCTCAGCTGTTAACTAATAAAGTTTATAGAAAAGTACAGAACAGATATCAGTGAAGATAAACTTACATTTTACGCAGCTGAGGAAGCTTCTTAAAGATCCCAGTCGCCTCTAACACTGTGAATTCATTGTTATTTAGTCTCCTGGAGAAAACAGCAAAAATACAGTCACAAAATTATTCCAGCACCAACATTGCTTGACAGACTATTTTCTAGATTAGATGAATTTTTTCATAATATCTTAATTAAAATATCTGCAGTATTCAAATAAGATTTCAATTTTGCCATTTCTAATTCTGTAGTCCCTGTGTACACAAATCCGCCATTAATTTCAATTAGAGTTAAGAATGCACAGGGCTCCAGGATCAAGAACAGAATGTAAATATTATAAATACAAAATCGTTTTAATTAAATATAAAATATGTTTTAATTTAGATCCTCTCTCTTTTTACTGATAAATAAAAATGCATAATAAACTAACATAAAAGTCCATTGAGGGAATCTGATGTTAGCATACCTTCTACCCTAATCTAGCTTCAGGGATAGGGCATTACCACTATGTTGCTACCCTCTCTCCTCTTGCTACTGGGAGGGGGAGCAATTGGCAGAACATACAAAGAGCTAGTTGCTGGCAATATTCAATTAGGGAACAAACAGGAGCAGTCTCATGACCCCATGAAGGTGTCATTTGTCACATCTATAAACTTTGTTTTGCAAGAGAGTTTCATGGTCCAGGACTAAAGGGCTGCTCATCTCTCTCCTTCATGCAGATGGGGGCGACTGCTCCACTGTTGAAGTTTTATTCCTCTCAGGGACAACACATCACAAATATTCCAGGGATGATCCAATAGCAACTTGTAAATAAAAATCTTTAAGAAGTATATGCAAACAACTGAAAATTGGTCCAGTGTTCATTACAGTATATTGGGTGGAGTCTGATAGACATCTGGAGATTCTCACAGAAATATCATTTACAAGGATGAAATTACTCTTTTATGCTTCCAGTCTGTTGACTAGGAATAAAGGGCTCTACAAAATAGCAGTGTTCTTAAGCCCTAGGGTAGGCCCATGATTGCTAGCTGGAGTAAACATGTTCGGCCATAGACCACTGACCTCAGATCATTCCATCTATTGTCAGTGTCTGAGAAATCACCAAAAGCTACTCTATAGTGATTCGGGAAGGTAGGTAATGAGCACCAGATGTTTGTTTGAAATATCTTAAAACAATGATTCTCTAGCCCAGAAACCAAAGCCCCTTTAGCAGAGTGAGGCCTGAACCCTGAGAGGCTGTTAACTTGGGCCAACTTTTATATTTCAATATGGTATGCATTGATCCATACAGCTAATACACCAAAAAGCCATTTTCCTTTCTTAGGCTTCTTTAAAAGAAAAAAAAATCCAGAATCTTAGTCTCTTCAGTTTTAGGGTGCTAATGTTTAAATCTCCTTACCCCATTTAAGGATGGAGTCTAATTATCTTTTGTTTAGAGATTTGGGACTAGGACCAAACCAGAGGAGATGAATGCCTGGATCACTATGGAACTCTGAATTTGATGTGGGTTTAAACTTGGAAACACTTCTCAGGGTGATCTTGTTGGGAAAGAAGGTGAGAAAAGGAAAATGGCGAGAGAGCTGCTAGTTCACCCACCCTTCTAGCTGAGGTTATAGCTACCACTTTAAGTGATAGCCAGAAGACAAGCATTGAGTTTATCAATTTGAAGTGCTGGTAGCACAGTCTTTTCAACAATTGATTGAAATCCTACATAAACAATTGGGAAAGGGAACAACTGTTTTGGACAGATGTAGAATATTTTCCAACTAACCGGAAGCACATAGGACATGCATTTCAAGAGGCGCAAAGTGCCGACAAATTCAAATGAAGTAAATGAGCGATGGAAAATCTGGTGCATATTGACCAATGAGTGTGACTACACTGAGTAACCTTTAAAGTGACCTTTGATAGGATGGAACAGGGTTTTGGATTCTATCCCTTCTTTCTACATCAATAAACTTGTTTATCGAGGACACGCAGAACCTCCTGGAAGAGCTGCTTTCCTACATGTTAACAGACTAACATTGCAACACAAGCCTTCTCTAATGCCAGCCATTCAAGTACCAGGAGAAGCCTGTGAGGGGAAATGTGGGGATGAGGCCCAGGTCCAAAAAGAAAGGGAAGGGTCTCTCTAGGACACAATAAGCATTTTTTGGAGCATCCTTTGTGATACAGATGAGACTCAGCTGCAGTAAACCCAAAAAGAGACAGACCCGGGGATACACAGGCCTTGTAGTTCTCCTTGGCTCTAGCTTGTAGACATATGGTGATGCTCATGAGGTAAGCTCTCCCACTGGAAGCCTGAATATTCTAGGATAACCAGGAAATAGTCATCATGGAAAGGGGAAGAGGAAAGGGTTCACAGACATCAAGAGTGATTTTTCTGCCAAGCTCCTTTGAGCAAATCTGACATTGAAATAGCTGTTAGCAGGAACTGCTGCTTGACATGGAAAAGAGAACTTAGATTTTCAGTCTGCTTGTCAAATAATTGTAAACTAGACTTCTTCAAGAAGAAGCCGATTGAATCTTGATAAAATATTGGTGGCCTCCAAAATCAAGGGCCAGTGCTCTTAGTTGAAGCAATGTTAGAATCACCAACCTGGTGCCTAGCTCTGACATAGTGCTTTTCATCATTAGATCTCAAAGTGCTTTATAAAAGACATAAATAGGAAGTTGTTATTAGGTACCAAGGTCAGATCTTCGTGTTAGGGAATGATTTTAAGATTTTTCTCTCTATTTTGGAGTTTCTTGGTAGTTGGTAGGTTATTCCATATATTCCTGTATGAAGGATAAGGAAGATGGGATGAAGTGCTGGATCCTCCTTGTTGCAAGCTGAGGCTCATGCAGCGTCATTGCTTTCGGTGCTGCATGTGTGACAATATAAATGCACATTACCATCAATAAGGTCAAGTCCTCAGTGGACCTGCAAGGAAGCAAGACACATGGACTGAAGGGTTGGAACTTGTATGGCTGTGGATCACATGGAATTTATATGGTTGGAATTGAAGAACTCATCTAGTGAACAGCTTAGATTTTGAATGGTTAAATATTTGTTCAAGAGGTTTGTTTTCTGTGATCATCGTATTCCAAACACATAGCTCCAAGTCACAATGAGACCTTCTTTCTCTATTTTTCCATTGGTGTCAATGTTCTTCTGGCAATGGCAATTATTCTGGCAGTGTTTGTCACTGAATCATTGTGTGCTGGTGATGCCACCATCGAGTGTCTGTTTGCTTGAAAGTAGGATATTACACTGTCAAAGCAGATAAGGAAGCAACGAACTGTTTGAGGGCATTGGATTGTATAGTTTCTTAAGTTTGGACTTCTCAGGTTTATGGCTTCGCTTTTAAGCTGCTATTGTGGAGTGTGAAATGAAGTGTGCACAACAGCTGAGCATTTACAGGAGGCTGTGTACTTCACTGACACTGTGTACTTCACTGACACTCTGCAGTGCCGCTAAACTTTTGATGGTGACTATCAAGTTTGGATCTGCTGCTGTGCCAGCTGCTGAAAAGTTATAGCGAAAAACAGTAAAAAGGATTTATAGAACTGATATTTTGTTCCATTTAGAGTGAGGTTCTTCTCCAGGAGTGTCTTGAATACTGATTTCAGTGATTTGTCAAGGGCCTCATGAGTTATCCCACATGTCAGAAAATAATCAGCAAAGTATCTTACTTCCAGGATGCCTTATAGAGCTTGTAGGATTGTGTTCCAGAGCACTTCAGTAGCAGAACAGATGCATGACCGTCTCCTGTGCCCTTATTTTCTAACGGACTATCGGAACAAATAGCAGAAGAGGAAATGATTATAGCAAGGCTTGGTTCACTTGACAAAGTGATTCATTACCCACAATTATGCCTCTATCCTGGTTATATTATTCATGTGTGTTGCAAACAGATCCATGGCTGGTCCTGAACTAATCTGGAGAAATATTTTCTTGATGAAATCCTAAGTGCTGAGCCAGTTCAACACTCCAAGTACACGAGTGGCCCAGATAGCAAGTGGGAGAAATTCTGCCCAGGAGAACATCTTTCTCAACTCCTTGGCTAGGGACCTGCTTCTTGTTCCCCACTGCTTGTTAATTAGCTATGACTGCAGATATTGTGTCTTAGCATACATACGCACTGCAATAAAAGACCCACAGCACAGCCGCAGCTGACCCAGGGCAGCTGAATTGGCTCATGGGACTAAAAATTGCAATGCAGATGCTTGGCTTTGAGCTTTAACTTTGAAACCCTGCAAGGGGGCTGGATCTTAGAGCCAAGGTTCCAGCCCAAGCCCAAACATCTACCCTGAAATCTTTACCCCACACCCGAGCCCTGCGAACCCAAGTCAATAGACCTGAGCTCTGGGTTTCAGTTCCATGAGTTTTTTATTGCAATGTAGCCATACTCTTAATGTAGCCTGGAGCCAGCCAACCCTGAACACCTGAGCAGGAATCACCTGATTCTCCTCTAAGAGCAGCAGGAAGCTGCAGAGAGAGTTTTTTCAGGGAGTTCTCAGGAAGAACAGAAGTCAGTACAGAGGCTGCTGGGAGTGAGTAGGCTCCAGCAGAGAAACTGAAACCTGGGTAGTGAGACAACAGGCAGGGAAGGCCTGGTAGAATGCATGGACTTGAAAACTTTATTTTGAATGTTTGTTAATTTAATAAAGAAGGAACCCCTGACTGGGAGAAGGACTGGGGCATGGAAGCCAAAGCCAGAAGGCTGAGCTCCAGCTAGCAAGATCTGGGAGTAGCCAGCCGGGAAGACCCTGACACCAAGGAAGTTTGGAGCTGTGCCAGCTTAATGCTGGAGGGAAGACTTTTGTGTTTTTTTTTTAACTTTAATTTAATAAACCAGATCCTATTAAAGGATTTGTAAAAAGCCTCTTTTTAAGTTTGAGTAACCAAGAGGAGAAATTGAAGTGTGGGACTGCTTATAGGACATCACTCAGACCTGCAATTTGGGCATCATCTTCAATTCAGCCCTCTCTCTTAATGCACATATCCAGACTATATCCAAGTCTTCTTGTTACAACATTTCAAGGATTTAGCTTTATTGGTCTGTACAGATTGCCAGGACTCTTGTTCGGGTCTTCATCACCTCATGCCTTAACTACTATAATCTCATCTTGACATCAGTTACATTGCACCTCCTCAAATCCATTCAAAATGTTGCTGCTAGCACCACTTTTCTGGCTTGTCATTCTGACTATATTACTCCACTTCTTGCTTCTCTTCACTGGCTCTCGTTCTTCCACTGCATCAAACTCAAGCTCAAATCCATTCAAAATGTTGCTGCTAGCACCACCTTTCTGGCTTGTCATTCTGACTATATTACTGGCTCTCTACTCTTCACTGGCTCTCGTTCTTCCACTGCATCAAACACAAGCTCCTTCCCTTTACCTTTAAGCCCCTTCACCATTTAGTCCACCCTATCTGCCAGGTCTACTAGCACATCAAGGCATCAACTCATAAGAACAGCCAGACTGGGGCAGACCAATTGTCCATATAGCCTAACATCCTATCTTAGAATCCATCATTTTGTATAGTTGCGATTGTGTTTTCCAATATGCATTACTTTGAACTTTACAACATTGAACTTCATCTGCCATTTTGTTTGCCAGTCACCCAGTTTAGTGAGATCCTTTTGTAACTCTTTGCAGTCAACTTTGGATTTAACTATCTTGTGTAATCTTTGATCTTCTGTAAACTTTGTCATCTCACTGTTTACCCCATTTTCCAGATAATTTATGAACATGTTGAACAGCACTGGTCCCAGTGAAGGTCCTTGGGGACCTTTACTGGGGCACTGCTACAGTCTAGGGACCAAGTGGATAGGCAGCAGTTCTGCAGAAAAGGACCTAAGGGTTACAGTGGATGAGAAGCTGGATATGAGTCAACAGTGTGTCCTTGTTGCCAAGAAGGCTAACGGCATTTTGGGGTGTATAAGTAGGAGCATTGCCAGCAGATAAGGGACGTGATCATTCCCCTCTATTCGCCATTGGTGAGCCTCATCTGGAGTACTGTGTCCAGTTTTGGGCCCCACACTACAAGAAGAATGTGGAAAAATTGGAAAGAGTTCAGCGGAGGGCAACAAAAATGATTAAGGGGCTCGAGCATATGACTTATGTGTAGAGGCTGAGGGAACAGGGATTATTTAGTCTGCAGAAGAGAAGAGTGAGGGGGGATTTGATAGCTGCTTTCAACTACCTGAAAGGGAATTCCAAAGAGGATGGATCTAGACTCTTCTCAGTGGTAGCAGATGACAGAACAAGGAGCAATGGTCTCAAGTTGCAGTGGGGGAGGTTTAGGTTGGATATTAGGAAAAACTTTTTCACTAGGAGGGTGGTGAAGCACTGGAATGGGTTACCTAGGAAGGTGGTAGAATCTCCTTCCTTAAAGGTTTTTAAGGTCAGGCTTGACAAAGCCCTGGCCAGGATGATTTAGTTGGGGACTGGTCATGCTTTGAGCAGGGGGTTGGACTAGATGACCTGCTGAGGGCCCTTCCAATCCTGAGATTCTATGATTTACCATTTTCCATTGTGAAAACTGACCATTTATTTCCTACCCTTTATTTCCTATCTTATAACCAGTTATTGATCCATGAGAAGACCTTCCCTCTCATCCCCTGACTGCACTTACTTTGCTTAAGAGCCTTTTGTGTGCGATCTTGTCAAAAGCTTTCTTAAAGTCCAAGTACACTATATCTATGGGATCACACTCATACACATGCTTATTTGAACCCTCAAAGTTTTCTAATAGATTAGTGAGTCATGATTTCCCTTTACAAAGGTTGTGTTGACTCATGTATTCAACTGATAATTCTGTTCTTTACTACAGTTTCAACTAATTTGCCTGATTCCGAAGTTAGGCTTACTGGCCTGTAATTGTCAGAATTTCCTCTGGAGCCTTATTTAAAAATTGATGTTACATTAGCTTTCCTTCAGTCATCTGGTATAGAGGCTGATTTAAGCGGTAGGTTACATACTAGTTAGTAGTTCTGCAATTTCATATCTGAGTTCTTTCAGAACTCCTGGTGAATACCATCTGGTTCTGGTTTATCATTTTGTTTTAAAACTTCCCCTATTGACACCTTAATCTGTGACAGTTCCTCAGTTTGGCATCCAAAAAGAATGGTTCAGGTGTGGGAATCTCCCTCACATCCTCAGCAGTGAAGACTGATGCAAAGAATTCATTTAGCTTCTCTGCAACGGCCTTGCCCTCCTTTAGTGCTCCTTTAGCACCTTGATTGTCCAGTGGTCCCACCGATTATTTGACTGGCTTTCCACTTCTGATGTAATTAAAAATATTTTGGTGTTAGTTTTTGTGTCTTTTGCTAGTTGCTCTCCATATTCTTTTTTTTTGGCCTGCCTAAAATACTTTTACACTTGACTTGTCAGAATTTATGCTCCTTACCTCACTCTGTCAATAATTTGTTACTCTCTAAGGTGCTACAAGTACTCCTGTTCTTTTTGCGGATACAGACTAACACAGCTGCTACTCTGAAATCTGTCAATAATGGTCATTCACCTGTTTGCTTAATTCTGAAGCACTTCTGCACTTCCATCCATACTGCCCCCTATGCATGGGACAAACCCATAAAACTGTCTGAATTTAATCTCCCTTTAAATTCCTCTTTGAAACCTACCTCTGCTGTAATGCCTACAAATCACTTCCATCTGGTACTGGTTAGGTAAGCACCAAGCTGTGACTTCTCTTCTTCTGCTCTACTCTGTTTGTGTTATTTTTCTCTCATCCTCACAACCCAGTCCTTTCCTGTTTGTTTCCCGTCTGACATGTACACTGTGAACAATCTGGAGCAGAATCTGGGGCAGAAACTGTCTTCTTTGTTACATGTCTGTACATCACTGAGCATAATGTGGTCCTGCTTCTTGATTGGGTCACCGATTTGCTACTTTTATATAAATAAAAAATAATGCCCTTCCCCCCCCCCCACACACAATAAAATAATAAAATAAACAGCAGATAATCATGGAGTGGAAACATGGCATGGTACAGCAGTTACCCTGTTATTTTTTGTTAGTTTAGGTATTCTGTTTTGCTTTTGATGTACTATAACACTTCAATGGGTCGAGTGTTAACAAAAATGCTTTAAATTTGGTTATAACATCGTTCAATATTCAAAACAATGGGGAGGGGGAGGGGAGTAGTTTGAGCTTCTTTTTTCCCTTCTTTCTTTTAAGCTGTGTTGACTTTTCATACCAAAATTTTAGCTGTACTCCCACTGGCGAGCAGCATATTATTGCGGGTTGAACTTACAACTCTGCTGTGTATTGGGGGACGTGGTCAGGAATTTTGTTGAGCTTCTGATTGGAGCAGTCCACTGTGGTTCCTTCACAGCGGCATTTTTCAGGGCAAGCCAGATCTGCAAAGCAGTCTCCACTTAGTTTTGATCTGTAATCTTCGGTGCCTGTGGAAGAGTCAAGGCAAAATACAGACACTGAGTCCATAGAGTATGAGATTCATTTCTCATGAGAAAATTAAAATGACAGATCTGCAATGTAGAGTATAGACAAATAACTTGAGAAATGTTTGGTAAACTTTGTGCTACTAAACAGACATTAAGGCTTCAAGAGAGGGTTAAAATACAGGGGCTTGAGATATGCTGGAAAAATTTGTGACCAAGTTCATATGATGGGAGAACACTAAAAACTTAAGCTTTTCACAGCTGTACTTTCTGCTGATTGTGCTGTCAGCCAATCTTGCCTGGTTTCCATCTAATTACACAAATGCCACTGATTATTACAGAATTTATTTTTCTCTCTGTGTGTCAAGATTTAATAGATTCTTGTATGCCATTTCTTTTTTCTCTTGTTACTCTTTTTGTTGTTGACTGGACTTCATTAACCTTCTATAGTCATTTCTTTTACAGTCCCCAATCCTCCACATAATCTCAAATACATAAGATTCAAAGCCCTATTTTCTCCTTTAATTTTAAAAATGTATAATCCTGACTTAAGCCTCAGCAGCTTGCCATGCTGTAGAAAGCTGCGTGACGTTCCATGGTGCTTGACAGAACCATGTTTTACTCATACCTTGCAACCACATGGTTAGATCAAGCACAACAGAAAATCTCGCTAAATTATCATAACTGCATCCACTAGGCCAAGGACAAGAGCAAGGGAAAAAGAGGAAGGAGTAGGGAAAAGCTACAGAATCTCTTGAAGTTTAATACTTGCTTACATGACATGGCATTCCTATTACAGAATGTCCACTGCCACTGTAACAGTATTACTGTCACAGCTTAACTAAAAAGTACAAGAAATAGACCACATTGCAAGTTTCTTCCACCATTTCCCACAATCAACAGAACAAAAATAAAATCCTATACATATCAGCAGAAAACATCCAGTAAGGAACTGAGGGTGGGTGACAGGGAAAACAGAAAGAAGCTCAAAGGACCTGTGGGTTCTTCTTGGACAAAGGTGGAAAGACACTAGAAGAAGAAGGTGCACCAGGGATGGGAAGTACACTGTGATTTAGTTCAGACACTGAACTTTACTTACAGCCAAAATGGTGAACTCCTGCAAAAGTAAAGATAGCCAAGAAGGAAAGAAAGACAGAGTAATCCCAATTAAAATAAAAACATGAAACTAAGCACTCTCACTCTCTTGCCTCAATATTATTTCTTTGATTACAGGATGTTGCAATGAGGCACCATCTCTAGGACAGAGAAGAATTCATTTTAAGTGGCATACAAAACTTCAACTAAGCTAAAGGGTAGAGATTAATTATGAACTATTTATAGATGATTATACTTTTCATGTGGTATAATTTATCTTTTTAAAAATTCTTTTATTACGATAAGATAGAGTAATGCTGCTGTATACAAATGTATGCTAAGCCACTTAAAATAAAAAAAATAATCAAAGAAACTTTGGGGAAACAGTCACAAGTACCATAGAACAAAAGAGGCCTCACATACTGTAATATTTTAGCGTCTACTTAGCTTCAAGTAATGTATATGACATAACTACTTGAAATATTTTATGAACTAATACAAAAGCAGGATTTGTTCAGGTTCCTGCTTTATTACTGTTATAACCTTTAGTCTTCAAACATGACTATGTGGGAATACTGTTAAAATAGTTTAAGTGTCTGTGGACCCAGATCTCTCAGCTATAAAAAGTCTACATTTAACCTGTTATAGAAAATGCTGACTTTTTTTAATTATGTTTATCTAAGCATGAAGTGTATCCAACTTTTTTTTTTTAAATGGGCTTTGAGAATTACTTATGAGCAAGAAAAAATCTAACTTGTATATGCATAGTAGTTCAAACTAAATCACATAAAATATTTAGGTCAAGATCTCCAAAGTTTGAAGAAATGTTGCACATTGTACACTATGTCCATTAGTTACTTAATAGGAAGAGGATACACTGAAGCCACACTTCAAAAAGTAATATTCTCAGAACTTCCTGATATGTTTCACATTTTAGCAACTACAACTTTAAGTAGGATATTATTTCTTGAAGGTAAATAAATCAGAGCTGTGCGTGGCCATGTTATAAATTGCCTGTTAAAGATACTTGCTAGTAAAATGCTTCTAATTTAGAGACAAAAGCCATTTTGGCAATATTGAGTAGAAGTCTCTCTGTGTGAGGAATACAGCTGTTCTACTCATTATGGAATTCAGGTGGCCAGATAGTTTGGGGAAATCAGATCTCCCTCCCGCACTGTAAGCTATTTTAAAATAAGAAGTTGCTACTGCTGCCAGTGATGGAAAACTACCGTCCTTGTCCAATTTTCTTTTTCCCTTATAAAACTCAAGCCAACTTATTAGTAGAAGGACATGAAAAAATCTCACACGATCATTCCAGTTTAAAAAGAAAACTGCATGGCAATAAAAGCAAAGCGGTTAAAGATACCAGTTTAAAAGGTAATAGGTAAGATCAATCAATAAATCAGTATTTAAAACACTGCAGAAAGACAATATACATGTAGTGTTTGAAAGAACAAGTGCATTCAATAAGCTACTGTAAATATTTTTCTAGATATTAAACTATGAGAGAAGCTTTTTGTAGTTATACACTTGTGTACTTGGCCAATCAATTATTTATCACCTGTTAGGAACATAACGTAAGTATTTGTCTATAAAGAAAGCAGTGCACACGCTTGACAGCAAAGGGAAAAGAAACAAATTTCAAAGAGCTAGGGCAATATCATTTTTCCTTTGGAAAATGTCACAGTATTACAGTACTTGAAAGTGATGTTTACATTACTGTTTCACCCCAACTCTTAAATTTTGTTTCCTCTTTAACAAAAAGTATTTCTAACGCACAATGTATGTGAGAGATTTTAAAATGCCTTTAATGAAGAACATCACCATTCTTTTCTTGGCATTCTGTTGTGATTTCATAAAACACAGGAATCATAGGGTCACAGGTGAGCAAGCAATAGTTGCAGATAGACAGCAGGGAACTGCTGGTTTAGAGCATAAAAGCAAAGCAAGAAAGGGTCATTTTTTAAAGTGGCTTTAAGTTGTACTAGCTCTTTGACAGTAGGAAGATTTTCTGTATTTAAAAGCAGCTCAACAGCTACATTTTAAAAACAGTGTTACAGTAGGTGAGATATACAAGGTAGGTAAAGATGTCAGTTGGAATATATAGTAACAGGTGCAACCTTCTAACTAATGTAAATAAAAGTACCATTTTCATAGGCTATGTGCAGATTTGTGAGACAAAAAAAAAAAAGATATCAGGAGCTGCATGCAAAGCCCTCATATTCAGAAAACAGAACTACTAGTAATCTACACAAGAAAATATATTTATCTATAGAGTATTGACTATATTTAAAACACATGCATCAGTTTCCTAAAGCTATGACAAATTTTGCTTTTGGGTGGGGAGAGGAGAGGGTGTCTGCAGTTAGTCAGTCTTACTGCAGAGCCAAACCTACCTGGAATGAAATACTGTTCTTTAGCTAAATAAAAACAAAGAGAAAAAATAGAAGATGCACCTGAATGTCAGCAAGCAGAGAATGTGTTCTATTAGATTAAGTATGGACTACAGTTAACTGCAGATAATTATGTGAAAAAAAGTGTTTTCACAACAAAAGCTGATAAACGACATGTGAATAGTTATAACTATATCCGGAACATGGATAATAAACAGTTTTCTTTCGGTATTTGCACTCAAGGCTGAATAAACTGTAGAATGTGAAATGCACCTGGAACAGCTGGATACCATATGACAGAGGTTAGGGCTTAGAAAAATGTAAGTAGGAAATGGAATAAGATTAGAAAAAGCAAACAGTAAATTTCAGTATGAGGTAAGCTCCCTGTGTAACACGAATAGGTCATGTTTCCATATTTAGCTGGAAATATTTAGATCTTTCACGTATTCCAAAGCCTTGTGAAACTTTGTTTAAATGATTTATGCTGGTAATCCTTGTAGAGAATAACTCTATCATTTCATTCTGAAGTGCTGTATATTACATTTCTTCGGTTAGATTTAGTGCTAGTTAGATTTAGTGCCAAATGTGTTAACTACAATATATTCCATGATCAAATAATGTGAGCCGCCCATTATTTTCCTCTTTGTTCAGTAGAAGAACAAAAAAGGTTCTGCAATGTTTAATAATTCAGTAGAGAACCAGCTGCTTTTATTAAAACTTCTGTAACCACTGTTTTTGGCAATAAAAGAGAAATAGCAGCTGAACTAAGCAAATTACCTGAGCAGCGGAATTTCTTGCTTTTGATCTGGCCAATCCTTTTGTTTGCCAGACGGCGGGGGCTGGTGCAACGGGCACCACTGGTCTCAATAGGGTTTGTATGAAGATAATCCGCCAGCCACTTCAGATGGCAGTCACAAATAAATGGGTTCTGAGCCAAATGCCTTTCATGAAGGAAAAAAAAAATTTTTTTACACGTTATTTGCAATTGGTCTCAACTATTCCTGAAATGCTCTTATGTTATAGAAAACAAACATAAATAGAAAGTTGCATTACATACAACACAAATAAAAGTATACATACAAAGTCTGAATTGCCCGTAGGGGTGAAAAGGTGCCTTTAGCAATGGTTTGAAGCTTGTTATCATACAAAGAGAGAAGGTTCAGGTTGTGTAGATCTTGGAAAGCATCTACTCGTAGGCAATTTATCTTGTTGGCATTTAATAATCTGTTATATGAAAGACAATTATAAAATAGAAAGAATTAGTTTATTGTCACTCAAGCTTCACTGTGGTATCACCAATAATTCTTTGTACCCATTTGCAACCGGAACAAGAAGGTTATTTTGTTTAATATTATACAAACCTTAATTAACAAGTGTGCATTTTTTTTATTGAATTAAAATAACTTATTTAGGTGTTCTGTAATTATTCTGTACCATTTACACATAGGAGTTGAAATGCACTGACTTCTTTAGTAAAATCGCAGTGTTGTGTGTGTTCATGAAATGTATGTAGGTGGTGTTTATTTGAGCAAGGAAATGAGCTTGAGAAATCAAGTATGGGCAAGGAAAACTTTGCCTTTTTCCCAAAAGAAGGACTGAACATTGTGTGCATTAGCTGGGAGAGATGTACAATGCAATGCTTAATTACATGTTACTAATCAGCATATGGCCACATTTCCAGAAGTTATAGTAAAAAACTGGTGGCACAGAATAAGATTTAGTCCAGATATCTCCTGGATCTGATTTTCTTCTCCATCTCCAAAGACAAACACTTTCCCCCCATCCCTCCCATATTACAAATATAAAAAGATAAAAAGGAAGAGTGTTTTTCCAGAAGTCTATTACCTTTTTTAAACAACAAAAAAAATTAAGTTTATCATGAAACTTGTTGGATTTTTCAAATCATATCCCTTTTGATTCTTCCCTTTTCTTCATTGATCAGGGTGAATAGTGAAGTTAGTGTGTTCTATGCTTTGAAAAACTGGGTTTTACTGCAATGTAAAGGTGGATTTGTATTTGAACAGAAGTGTGGTCAAGGGAGGACATGCACTTCAAATAAAATAAGGAAAGGCGCTGCAAAATTTATCAGAGTATAGTGGAGCTTTCAATATAGCGTGAATAGAAACAAAGATTTATCTTTGATCTTTCAGTGAATATAATTCTCGGTAACAAACTCCTCTCAGAAGGAAACAAAGACAAATGCTTTCTTGAGTACTGTATCAGGATCTAAAGATGAAACATCAACCCCAGATGGTGCTATGATTTATATTTTCACATCACTGACTTCCTAGTTTGCCACTTTCTTCCAGAAGAATTTATAGGAGAAATTTTGCCTATCACATCTCTATAAAGTCTGGGCAAGAAAAGCTTCTAATCAAGTGGGTAGATGTTATTTTCTAAGATCATCAGACTTTACAGCTACAAGCCAGCAATTCCCAGATTCTCCACTGCAGAACATCACTGCTGATTTATGGCTTAGTGCACACAATCTATTTTTAGACAGTACTACAACTGCACTGTCAATCCTGCTGAATCTTTTGAGAAAGTTTGATAAACATATCACCAGGATGCTCCCCTTGATACTCACTGTTAAATCATATATTTCTACTGTGATAAATGTAGACTCTCTACTGGTACTCGGTGTATACAACGCTTTCAGCTCAAGGATCTGAAAGCACTTTGCATAGTTATCTAATTTTCACAAGACAGGTCAACGTTATATCCATTTTAATGGTGGGTAAACTGGGACACAGAGTGTACATGACTTGATCAAAGGAACACCTTACAAACAAAAGTCAGAGCCAGGGATAGAATCTAGAAGTCTTGACTCCTCTAGTTTTGTCTACTAAAACTAAAATGAATGATTTCACCGCACATCTGATATTGCATATAGGGATAATTTCCTATCCCTTCTTTTCTGGGTACATATCAAAGTTTCAAGTCCAATCCCCACTCCCACCAGTTAATTCAAAATGAAATAAGCATTAAACAAATACTCACAGCAATTGTAAAGAGAAGAGTCCTTCAAACAGGCCTTTTGGAAGTTCTGTAATTTTATTTCCATAGAGGACACTGTAACAAAAAAGAATCAATCAAGGTGGCTACTATTAAGGTACAAGTTTTCTGGATCTGACTTGGAAGACAGAAAGAAACTTCTTCCATCTTCCCTGAAATGATTCTAAATAGAAATAACCAAGACATTTGGGACTTAAAACTAATACCCCGGCAAGCTCCCCTGTATGGGTGCAGAAATCTGACCCTACAAAGACCATTGCAGGATCAGGGCCCAAGTATCTACTTTAACAAGCTGATAGGAAACTTAGTCTACAGATAAACTGGTCAGTGGGTAATAAAGTATAAGTACTGACAAGACAACTTTCTTCTAAGCAGTTTATTTTTTTATGTACCACATGGCTCCAGATAGCAGCCAGTATCACTGACAGAGACACCCTGATACTAAAGATTTGTGTCTGAATTTGTTTCTCATTGTTGATTCTACAGCAGACACTAAAATAAAACTCCATCATACTCTTTCAGAAGTGGAAGAGTTTACCTGCTAATCCCTAACACACTGAGCTGCCATATCTCCTAATGAAATATATCACCTTCTTTACTGACACATGATATAAGTCAAAATGTTCATTTGACTAAGAAAATTAGTTAAAAGGCCAGTAAAAAATTATATATTGTACTAAAGGTTTCCAAACTGCAACTCTGAGACCCACAATGGCACCTTGTGAAGACCCTGGAGGCAACAACTGATGTGCATGTTAAAGTAGGTTTGTAAAATAAAAAAAATCATGCAGCAATAATACTTCCTAGCTTTTGAGTTCTTGGCTTTGCAACCTTAAGAAAACAACACAGACTGATAAAATATGCATTATGGTATATGCACACAGTACAATAAGAATACTTAGCTCTTTTTCTAGCACTTTTTAATCCAAAGATCTCACTGCATTTTACTAAGAGGGTACATATGACATTCCATTTTATAGATGGGGAAAGTAAAGCACAGAAAAACAAAATGATTAGCTGAAGTTCACACACACCATGTCGATGGCAGAGCAGGGAGTAGAACCCAAGTCTTCAACTCCCAGACCAGTGCCTTTTACAAAAAGACCATCCCATACATAGAAAACCAGAACAAGTTACATTTAGCCCCTTAAGTCAAGATTTCCTGTAGGTAGCACTTATGCAATATTTTTCTTAACTAAATCACATAATGCTTTAATCATTTACCCTTTCAGATCTTCAAAAGTATTATTTGAGGAGAGATTATTTCACAGAGGGCAATCTGTCTTCATTAGGTAAATGCTTATCTGGAAAGAGCTATTCTCTAAAATCCATAACTTTCTAATTTTTGGTTTTAGTTAGAAAAATTAATTACAATTATGATTTTTTTTCTTATAACAGTAGAACAGCTGGTTCCATGTATTTAGACAATTTCTGATGAAATAATTTGAGAAGCAGCTTGCATAGCATCTTCCTATACAGCTTTAATAGGAGCCAATATTTTAATGTGAAAAAGCAGATAGAATGGGATGTGTGAAAATAAAATGGATGCTCCTCAGGGGAACAAAAAAAAAAAAAAATCATTATATTTAGAATCCTTTAGAACTGCCAAAGTAGTGGAAGCCCTGTCTGCAATAAAGGAAGTAATTTTAAATAAACTGTATAAACTTCCATTCCACTTCAAAGTATTTCTGAAGTAACCAATTCTGTGAAAACAAAGTCAAGTAGGAGCAGTAAAACAGTACTTAATTATAACTAAGGATCAAATGACAGAAGTTGAAAAAAACAAAAGGTCCTATTCTCTAACGGATGGAGAGTAAAGTAGCATGAGGCTATCAGTATTCACTTTGTAAGCTTTGCATGTGAAAACTAAGTTTATTCACAAAACTGATCAGCATGAATTGTCATAATTTCTGCTAATGATCAAGATAAAAAGGGGACAAACCTGCCATTTTCAAAGTGGAACAAATTTTAAATCATCATGAGTTTACTCCAGACAGTATTTTTCAATTTAACATGAGTGAATACGGCATGAGAAGAGGTGTGTTTTCCATTCCCTGACTGGCTTACTGCTCCAAGTTATCAAAGGATCCAGCTGGGACCTTTTTTAAATTAATAGCACATGGATCCTTCTCAAGACCTGAATCTAAGAAATTTTAGCATTCAGCCACAACATGATGTCAGGTTATAGTTCTGACATCTCTGACGTTATCTTACAGTTTTCAAGGGCAAGAAAAATGAAGATTAAATGAGAATTTTGCATGAAGCCAAACATTTTTAAAAATTGAATACCACAAATGTTAGAAATTTTGCCTTTCTTTTGAGACAATCACATTGATACTTACAGTGAATTGAGTGAACGCAGGCCTTGGAAAGCATCTGGAGCTGTCTCAGAGATCTGGTTATTGCTCAGGTCACTAAAATAAGAAATGAGGATATATTAAATGAATTCTAGCCCATTCCACAGAAAATAACTATTAAAATATTATGTAATTAGCTTCGGTCATTGGAGAAAAGACTAAACCTAAATATTTAGTTTGGCCTTGTGAGACAAAATTGAAAAATTAAAACATCAAAGCACTAAAATCACCACATTACACTGAAATACCACATGGTTATGTAAAATAAATAGTCATACAAAATAATTATTAGATTTATTTTTAGTAATAATAAAAGGGTTAAATACATTTTATAAAGTATTGTTTGAGTTAGGTTGATATGGCAACAGGACCTTACAGCATCAATGGAATTATGAAATGACAATGGTATGTCATTTCAAAATATGTTCCAAAAAATCTGTTAAGCGATTATTTTCATTATAGTGACACACTATTTCTCTATATATACATTCATATTAGTTAGTATCATTACATTGAGTTACCAGCGATTGTTATTAACATGACAAAGACACTATACGATCTAAGCAATCAGACAGCCATATTAGTTAATCCTCTGGCTGTCAAACACTCTTAAATACTCATACTTTGATGGGAATTTCTTTGTATGACCATGACCTGTTTTATAAAAATGTTTTTATATAATTCTAAAATATTTCTCACTCACATTCTTCGAAGCTTTTTATATGGTGAGAAAGCTCCAGGAGGGATGACCTTGATTGAATTTTGCTCCAACCGTCTGCAAAGAAAAACAATACCATAAAAATACAAAAATGTAATGCTGAAGAACAATCTAAAATGTGTATAATTCATGTCAGAATAAATTAACAGAGATGTATTTAATCACAGTTACTTTTCCCTTCTACTGGAGTACAGGTTTATGCCATGAGAATCAGGGTCAATAATTGTTTTAATTTCAAAAATTCATTTTTTGGCTGTATAAACATGTTCTCTTCTTCACATACAGAGTTGCAACACTATAAATTACAGGTCGATCTCATCTGACATATACCACTTATCTGGGATTTTTGCGTAATTCAGTCAAGAAGTACAAATAATTAAACTCTTTCTTCAGATCTAACTTATGTATGTTTAGTAGTCTTACACTTTTATGAAACTCCAAATACTTGCCAGGAATTCATATTTACACATTAGACAGATTAAGAGATTTATGTAAACAAGTTAGACACTTAAGTATCTAAATTATAGGAAAATCTGAGCAAGAATACTAGCACTGAATAACTGAGATATGCTGGCACATGCAACATTGCTAGTGTAATGGTTTTGCATGTGAACTGCCAAACAATTTCTTTAAGCTTACTAGGTAATAAGGTTATTTTTATCTTAAGTATCAAGATTGCATGTGTTCACTTCCCACTATTGTTTTAACCAATAGTGTACCTAACTTTTTACTCTACATTAACTGCCACTTTCCCATATATGCATAATGATGTGGATGACGATTTGCTGTAGATACAATGCAGAATGTGAACTTGTTTCTCATCTCAGTAGGACACACTGTAAGCAGATTTATTTAGGATCATTAATAGTAGCATCAGGAGTATACATGTGGAAAGATTACGCTGAGGAAGTCCTACCGTCCATTTACTATGAAGTCAAGCAATTCACAAGCACTACCAAAACCTTCCTAGAGTGGAAGAGACTTCTTTGGAGGACACTGTGTGTTTTAGGGTTAGAATTCTAGGTATAGTTCTACTTGTAATCATAAAAAAGCTCCTACATTTTTATTTGAAAATGCCCATCACGCACTTGCATCTGTAGGTTCCCAGAGAGTTATAGCATCGAGAAAGGCAAGGCACCATATAAAAATATAAAGGGAAGATCCAGGCGAATACATATGAATTGTCAGTTGTTTACTGTCAATTTAGATATAATATGCCAAATTTCTCTCAGCTAATACTATTTAGCTTTCAAAGGAGTTATGACGGGGATGATTTGGCCCACTAAGTCCAAAATAACCAATAAATAATTGTTTTGCATAATTATTCAAAACTATGTACTGAGAGTTAACTATAAAAAGGAAATGTTTGGATATCTGTACCATGGAACATACAGTCTTAGAAATGGGTTTAAATAGAACGATCCATTTAAAAGTAATAAGATGGTAAACTATGGTGATTTTTTAATATTCTCTGCAACACTTTGGGGGAGGGATAGCTCAGTGGTTTGAGCATTGGCCTGCTAAACCCAGGGTTGTGAGTTCAATCCTTGAGGGGGCCACTTGGGGATCTAGGGCAAAATCAGTACTTGGTCCTGCTAGTGACGGCAGGGGGCTGGACTCGATGACCTTTCAAGGTCCCTTCCAGTTCTAGGAGATGGGATATCTCCATTAATTTCAATTTCAATTTCTCAGAACTATAGGAAGCTCTGCTTTTCAAAATGAAACTAACCAGTCTATTTTGCTGTTTCCTAGCCCCACCACAAAAATATAAACAGCATAGACATTGCAGTTCAAAACCTACCTAATGTGCCTATGAAATAAGGGTCACACTCTCTTTTCACATATAAGCATGCAAGTCCTACTGTAATCCATGGGAGTTGGACATGTGTACCTCAGAGCAATATAAAATAGAAAATTGAAAATCCATTTAACATAAGGAATCTAGGTTTTGTGAATTCACTGCACTGGGTATTTGGAATCACTTGTTGTAAAATTCACGCAGGGATTGTTGGTCAAAAAGACTTCTGAAACCATGATGCAGCACTGTCCACTCATCTGTATCATGTGGGCTAGACCCACTGTGACATGCTGTACCTCAAAGTAGCACCCAGTAACTCCCATATTCATCATTGGTACATGGTTGTAATATTTCATCCAAGGCATGCCTTGCAAGGTATCATATGAAAGGTCATGATCTGGTGAAACTCATTGTTCTGTCAAAATATGTATATAATTTAGTGTATTATGTTATGAGATTTTGCTATATGATTGTTATTGAAATATGTTGTGAGTCTGAGAGACGCCCACTGCTAGCTCTCCGGTGAATAAAAGGGTGGTGACCCACACCCAGGCTGGCTTTAAATGACCATTGATCAGCAGGGGAGTTGTAAACAAGAGATTTACAATTCTGTAAGAGACAGTTGTACACGCACTATACAATGGGGATTGCTCAGCTCTGTGACTCAGCAAGGCCCATCAGGGCCTTGATTGAGAGTATAAAATAAGGGGCAGTGGCATCATGAGACCACCTCTCTCCTCCCACACCTATGAAGAAGGCAACAAAAATGCTGGGAAGATAAAGACTTTGAACTGAGGAGATTGGTCCCAGGCTGGGAAGGAAATTCAGCCTGTGTATGAAGAACTGTAACCTACTTGCAACAGTGGGGTGAGAAAAGTTGTTTGATTCAAAACTTGCTTAGTCTAAAAGTTTAGGATTTAGAATGCATGTTTAATTTTCATTTTCTGAAGTACCTATCCCTGATCTTTATACCTGCCACTTATAATTATGTATAATCTTTCGGTAGTTAATAAACTTACTTTAACATTTTATTCTTACCAGAGAGTTTCTCCAAAGTGCTTGGAGAATTTGCTCAGATTACATAGGCTAGTGCATGTTCACTTTCCTTTAATGAAGTGGAGAACTAATTAATGAGCTTGGATTGTTCAAGAGAAGGACTTGAGCAGTGTAAGATGGTATACTTCTGGGGTGCAAGACAGGGGCTTGGGAGATTTGCTGGTGTTTCCCTGTGTATAGCTGTGTGTGCCTCTGCATGCTTGTGGTTGAGTGATAACAGGGCTTAGAGGGGTTTGCTGCTTATCACTGGCAAAGAACGGTGAGAGACAACCCAGGCTGGAGAATTAAGGGGGCACAGCGGTCCCATACTTCCAGGTTGTACCACAGGGATCCTGTCACACATCTTTATTCTCTCATTTATGGGGCCTGTTTGATCATCTGAATTGTAAGAATGAGTGAGGAGAAAAAGATGCAGGGGTCAGATGCTTCTCATGCAGCCACCAAGGACAGTCCTAGTTCCCACAAGAGACCCTACCAGCTAGGCCCCATTCCCTTTAATCCCCAGCAGCTCTGTATACTGACAGAGATAAAAAGGCACTGTACAAACCCCAGCAGCAATACTTCTTTCTCCTCTCTATCAGGGAAGGTTGCGAGCAAGTAAAGACAGGAGAATGAGCCTTTCCTAATCCTCCTAGTCACAACCAATGGTGAGAGAAGAGAGACTGAGGAATGGACCAAAGGGAGATAGAGAGCCCCAGGAAATGCAACAAGTCTCTCTTCACATATTCCCAAAGGGCAGCCTGGATGTCATGCATTTTGGTGGTGCCAGGCAATCATGTGGTTCTGGGCTGTAGTCTATCATGGCTCCCACCAGAGGCTCCTGTGGCACCTGCTGAACATACAGCTAGGCAGCCTCTCTGCCTCCCCATCTGGCTACTCTTTCCCCCAATGCCACGTGGAGCTCAGCAGAGAAGAGGCAGCACAGTGTCACTGCACTGACAGGAGAGGTGAGGGGCTACAGTGGGTAAATGGGAGGGGAAACAAGGAACAAGTGGTATGAAATGGGGAGAACAGAGGAACTGTTGGAGGATGTAGTGGCAAGAGCTATCCGGGGACAGGGAAGGGGAGGTGAGAGGCTACCTGAAGGAGAGGTGGGGACAGGGGCTGCTGGGGAAGCTAAAAGGAAGCAGGTGTTATGGAGAGCAGTGGCTAATGGAGGAACAGAATGAGGGTGATGGGAGCTAATGGCTAATACAGGGGACATGAGTTAATTGAACCAATGCCATCCCAAGACAGTCTCCACTTTGCACTCCCAGGTTCCCTTCTGCCCAGCAACCATACCCCCTTTCAGACTACCCTGGTTACCCTGTAGCTCCCTGACAAGCTGCCTGTGGCTTCCCACAAGTCTCTGCCCCCTTCTTTTGACGTGCAAAGAATAAAGGTCCTATCATCTGGAATACTGTGTGCAATTCTGGTCTCCCATGTTTAAGAAAGGCTAATTGAAACTGGAAGAGGTGCAAAGTAGGGCAACTAGGATGATCCAAGGAACGGAAAACCTACCTTAGGAAAGGAGACTCAAAGAATGTGGCTTGTTTAGCCTAACCAAATAAAGGCTGAGGGGAGAGACAATTACTCTCTATAAATACATTAGAGGAATAAATACCAGGGAGGGAGAGGAGTTATTTAAGTTAAGCACCACTGTGGACACAAGAACAAATGGATATAAACTGGCCATCTACAAGTTTAGGCTTAAAATTAGATGAAGGTTTCTAACCATCAGAGAAGTGAAGTTCTGGAACAGCCTTCCAAGAAGAGTAGTGGGGGCAAAAAACCTAACTGGCTTCAAGACTGAGCTTGATAAGTTTATGGAGGGGATAGTATGAGGCTGCCTACAATGCCATGTAGCTGATCTGCAACTGCTAGCAGCAAATGTCTTAGGGTCTAACTGATTGCCATATTTGGGGTTGGGAAGAAATTTCCTCCAAAGTCAGATTGGCAGAGAACCAGGGGGAGTTCGCCTACTTCTGCAGCCTGGGGCACAAGTCACTTGCAGGTTTAAACTAGTGTAAATGGTGGATTCTCTGTAAATTGAAGTCTTTAAACCAGGATCTGAGGGCTTCAGTAACTGAGCCAGAGGTTATGGGTCTATTACAGGAGTGGGTGGGTGAGGTTCTGTGACCTGCAATGTGCAGGAGGTCACACTGGATGATCATGATGGTCCCTTCTGACCTTAAAGTCTAGAAGTCTGTCCTTCAGACCTGCTCCTACTAGATGGGGGAACCGTTTAAAGAAATCTAGTCTCAATCCAACACCTTTCATCAGCACTAAATCCACAAAGTATTTCAAAAAATGATGTTCTTGACACATGTAATTAGCTAATTAAACAATTTGCATTAAATGTCACACAAAGTTACAGAAAACTTTGTAGCTAGTCTCCTGATCTTGCCCTGACTCTGGTACCTCCTTTCTGAATGACAGTCATTTCTTTATATAGCCTGCTAGTCACATGCTGCCTCTTGGTCACCTGATTTCTGGACTGTCCAGGGGAACAATGCTGTCCAAAATTCCCTTGCCTTAAAGGGTCGAGCCCCAATAAAAGGCACACTGATTTACCTGCTCTTAAAGAGGTGTGAATGCTGAGTTACAATTATATTATTTTATCCTAATATGTATTACCTTGCATGTGTCAACATTGTACTTAATCAGTCATTGTATTATGAATTCAAGATCCCTCTGAAGTTCCTAAATGTTCTGTTTTAATTAATCTAAACAATCTTGTGTTATCTGCAAATTTTGTCACCTCACTACAGTGACGTTGTGCAGTCTATATGGTTTTATAAAAATATGATAAGTGAATATCATGTAACTGGAATATACTTCATGCAAAAGGTCTCTTGTAAGGTATCATTACAAAGCTCATAATCTACTGAGTGTGATCATCCTATTTGTAGAAATGTACCACTCTTGCATCTAAAACTAGAAGTGTAAAACATAACTGAGGGCCTATTGTAATTATGTAAAGGGTGGGCTATTAAGGATGGTTTGAAATCTTGATGACTCCCATTGTCTGCAGATGGCTGTATTTACCTGTGAGTCTTCCTGTATATGTGTGTGCTGGCAAGTGAATAATGAAGTCTTGCAGTGACATGTAATCATGTCACCTGAACTGGAATCCATCTTTAACCTGGTGCTTTTCCAGTGGGGGGGTGTGGGGTGGGGTGGAAACCCAGAGGGACAAAGGGTTCCCGCCTTATGCAAAAGATATATAAAGGGGTGGAAGAGAACAGAGAGGGAGAGGAGCCATCATGAAGAATCCCCTAGCTATCACCTGAGCTGCAACAAGAGCTGTACCAGGGGAAAGAATTGTGCCCAGGCCTGGAAGGTGTCCAGTCTGAGAAAAAACTTACCGAAGCATCTCTGAGGGTGAGATTATCTGTATTCAGTTTGATTAGGCATAGATTTGTGCATTTTATTTTATTTTGCTTGGTGACTTACTTTGTTCTGTCTGTTACTACTTTGAACCACTTAAATCCTACTGTCTGTATTTAATAAAATCACTTTCTATTTAGTAATTCACTCAGAGTATGTATTACTGCTACCTGGGGGAGCAAACAACTGTGCATATCTCTCTATCAGTGTTATAGAGGGCGAACAATTTATGAGTTTGCCCTGCATAAGCTTTATGCAGGGTAAAACAGATTTATCTGGGTTTAGACCCCATTGGGAGTTGGGCAGCTGAGTGCTAAAGACAAGCACACTACTGCGAGCTGTTTTCAGGTAAACCTGCAGCTTTGGGACAAGTGATTCAGACCCTGGATCTGTGTTAGAGCCAGACAGGAGTGGCTGGCTCAGCAAGACAGGGTGCTGGAGTCCTGAGCTGGCAGGGAAAACAGAAGCAGGGGTAGTCTTTGCACATCGGGTGGCAGCTCCCTGGGGGGGTTTCTGTGATCCAACCCGTCACAACTACTCAATTCTTTTCTAGGTTATTAATAAATATTTTTAACATTGGTATAGAAACCTGTGGCATAAGACTTAACTTTTTGCCATGATGAAAACTGACTATTCATTCCTATTCTTTATTTACCTCTCTGTTAAGCCTTTTCACATCTATAACATGTATTCTGATTAAGTTCAGGACTATTTAATTTTCTTAATAACTTCTTGGGTTTAGCCTAAAGGTTTTAATATATTGAGTAAACTTAGTTTCTTACACATGTGTGGCAATGAATAGTCTGTGTTACACATCTATCCTGCTGATCCATCCTGAGTGTGAGTCTCCAGCAGCCTCAGCTATAGATTATGGCTCATTAACTCAAACTATGGAGATTGATGCCGTTAGGTCTGATGGTCCCCAGTGGCAGCCAAGATGATGACCATCACATATGAACTGCTTATCTTCATCTGAACCACTCTGTATTTTGTAGACTACCTCTGACCACTCTTGATTTTCCAGGAGTGGTCAGATGTCTGGATAATACATTATAAAGCAATTAAGGTTCCACAAAGATGAATCAGCTTATCAAAAAAGCAGAAACAGGTAAAACAATTTTTCTTACTAATCAGAGGATTATATATATATAAATCTTTTCAGGTAACAGTAAAATCCTTCAGCCTCAGCATATAATATATTCAGACCTCTTGATTTCAAAGTACAATACATTAGTGCTACAATGTGTTATAATAATTCTGGTCCAAGTTGGTATGCTATTTATGTGGTTGTTCATGCTATTTGAGAATATATGAAATGTTGACATATTTTCATAGGGAATTAATAATCTCTTTAAACCTACCCATCTGTTCCCTACAAACAAACATATAACCCCCACCCTCACCACAGTTGGATAATACATTGTTTTGTGACAAATTGTAACTTATGAGAATAGTGTAATTATACAAGAATAGAAAAACATTAGAAGACGCTCCATATAAGTTTGTAGAGAAAGACTATATGATACTAACAGACAATATGTAATCCTTAATTATTATTATTAAACACTGTATCATAAGTCAGGCACTTAACTGTGATATTCTGACATTTCAGCGTTTATTTGGGTGAGATGTATATATTACAACTATTTTCAAAAAATTAATTATCCTGTTTAAGCAGATCTGATAAAACATCTAGGCCCAATAAGGTGTGCATCAGATACTTAGCCTAACTGAATTTTTCTGCATTGCTATTTGATTTCTGCCTTGCTTATTAATTTAACTTTGTGTAGTTTAATGTTTTTGTAGTTTGTTATGGCAAGTAAGAATGACATATTAAATTTACCACTATACAATTTTGTCCACAAAATATACTGCTCTAAAAATAGAAAAAGTTCTACAGCTAACTAATGAACTACCAAGTTACCAGTGTATTTAATAAAATAAGCTCCATGTCAGTTTTACCAAATGCTTCCTTTTAGTAGAAAATTTACAGTGTGATGCACAGTCTGACGTATGGTCTGATTTACAGACTCAGTATGTAGTGCTGGGATAAACTTACAAGGATAAAGGATTTGTTATAGTAGGATCATCTAAATATGCCTTTTATTACCTTCAACTAATGTGTACACTCTAAAAACACATCACATTTCAGAAAAAAAGGTTAGTACAAGAGAGAAAAAATGTTAAATCAGATTATATAAACACAGAAGAAAAATCTTTTATACCCCCATGTTGTCCATAAAGAAAGCAAATCAAATTCATGTTTTCAAGCTTTGTTATCCTCTAATCTCCTCCTTTATCTGCCTAGAATCATCTGAATTTTACACAGTGCAAATTTGCATCCATCATTCTGTGAAAAATCTAATTAGACACATTCCAGGGTCACAAAGCACAAATAGAGTAATATCTCAAGGAAATTTGCATCCTTCTGATAAAACCCACAGTAATTAAAAACACTTCTTTATATTTCTGCCTCATATTAAATGAAATATTTTGAATTCCTGAATACAACTATGCTTAGTTAGTGAGGGCTAAAAAAACAACTACATAATGTTTATAAACCACATGGCTCAGCCTAAAGGAGTGTGAAATCTTGCGGGAATCTGTAATGTTCTCTATAGATGTTATATCAAATGTCTTTCTCAAAATATCTCTTCTTACCTAAACCTCAAAATACTTTTTTTCATTTTATGAGAAGTGATTACATATGTATCACAAAACAGTGGCTATGGTCTCTCCTTCAAAAGCCAGAACCAATGCTAGCAGCATATTAAATAAGATAAGATAATGGACTACAGTTAAGTAAATGCTTCATCAATGATTGGACTCTCTCAGAAAGACTGCTTATCATATAAGAAGATCTCCTTATAAAGCCCTTACCACCACAAAAACAATAGTTAATGTTCATGGCATTATCTCTCTTTTTTTGGGTTGGGGTTTCTCTACAATGAAACCCTGCTTTTGATTATCAAGTTGCTAATCTGCTTGAAACACCTTTTCAAAGACTATTCCCTATTTACTTCTATCCAGGAAATATACTGTGGAAAGTTCTACCCACTCCTCCAAATCCTTCCTCTGCCCACCACTGCATGTACAAACTAACTTCAGTACCCACTTTTATTCTAGAGTACTCTCTGCAGCTGCAATTTCCAACCTAATCAAATCAAATTATGCTCCAGATGAGTAGATGGCTCCTTCTCTCTTGCACCCCAGAGAGCTGTACCATTGTGATATACAAATTACTTAACACATTTCAGTGGAAGTTTCTTATGTCCTCTAAACTTACAGCACACAGGATAAGTGAATAACCCAGAGATGCTCATTAGTGCTTGCCAACTTGAAGAGACAGATAACAAGTACATTTAAAACTACTCTTTCAAGCTTATTTTCAGGTTAACCTTTGTTTCCATTTAAATCTAAAATACAGAATGTATTTAGATCCTCCGCTACAAAAAAGGCATTTTTCTGAATAAACATTTTCATTCTAAGTTGTGCAGATGGGTTACATAAACCTGTTTCAATACACTAAGCCTGTTCACTAGAATCAGGGGAAGGGCAGACAATTTATAATGTACAGACATATGCCATACCTATATACTTAAGAGGAGATCACTATCACGCAACCAGCAACAGATCTAAAAATTGATTTACTAATGATAAAATATGTTATAGTGCTTACGAAAACAAATAGTTATAGCTTTAAATATCATATCCAGAAATAAATTATTCACATAATTGTTTTCAAAATTCAGCTAGTCATGTCTTCATTGAGCAAATCTGGTCAGGGTTAGTGGCTTCAGCATTTAATTGATCTAAACTGTTTAATTTCAGCACTTCCTCATGTACAAGAGGTGGCAAGAAGCAAGAGAAGAAACCCCAGAAGAATTTTTACAACACACAATTTCTTCTAAGTTGCTTGATGAGTCTAATGTATTGCACAGATGCTGATTATACATGGTAATAAAACTGACAGCTCTTCTTTGCATTTTCCCGCATCTGCTTTTAAAATAAATGGCAAAAACAGCTGTCAGGGAACAGAAAATAGATTTCAGTGATGGGATTCACTGCAGCTCCTGGATCTAAAGAATTGCTGTACATAGCCAACACATCTCGCATCATACATAACATCTGCCAGTCTTTTGAGAAAGAGGAAGCAGTAATACTGGCTTGGCTGGGATGATTTAGTTGGTGTTGGTCCTGCTTTGAGCAGGGGATTGAACTAGATGACCTCCGGAGGTCTCTTCCAACCCTAATATTCTATGATTCTCTCTTTGCTTTAGGGAGCCTTCAAGCTCAGAGTACTTTCCTCCCCGCCCCCCCAACAACTGTACCTCCAAGTGCTTGTGTCTACAGCTTGTTTCAACTTTAGCAGCAAAGAATTTCACTGGAATCTGTGATATCATCCACGTCCACCGCAACAAAAGGTAGAAGTACTGTATTACTTGCACTTTACAATTCCAGACAATTCCAGTTCTGTGTGTTTAAGAAATCTGTTGACAGCTTGCTAAATATTTGAATATAAGGTGTGATTGTTAACTTGGTCCTACAGCTTGCCGAACTGTTAACATCCACTCTCTTCGTTCCATCAAATACTTCAGGGGATTGATTATAAATGATAAAATGCTGTTAGAGAGACTTGTATCACAGAAAGTGATGAGCTCTCCTTATAAAGCTACTAAACAATTTTCTCTACTCAAAAGCAAGCCCTAGTCCTGAATTTGTTCTGTCTTTTCATTATGGGGAGGGTCATCTCATATTCTGATCTTTACTGCAGCATTATTGCTGAGATGCTTTCAGTTCACTGCTTTTTATGAATTCAGTTTGTGGTTTAAATGCATAACTTGGTAAAGGAGTGCTAGACCACATCCTGGCAGAGATCATGCAAGGTGGTCAAAGGGATAGGAGAAATGAAATTTGTCACATGGCTATGCAGTTTATCATCTCCCTTTCCATCATACATATGTAAATATACTGCTATTGGAATGCTGTGTCCAGTCTGGTGTCCACAGTTCAAGAATGATGTTGATAAATTGGAAAAGCTTCGAAGAAGAGCCATGAGAATGATTAAAGGATTAGAAAACCTGCCTTAGAGTGAAAGACTCAAGAAGCTCAATCTGTTTACCTTCTTAAAGGGAAGGTTAAGGGGTAACTTGATCGCCGTCTATAACAACCTACATGAGGAACAGAAATATAATAAGGCGACTCTTTGATCTACCAACAGTGTAACAAGATCCAGTGTCTGGAAAATGAACTTAGACAAATTCAGACTAGAAATAAGGCACAAAAGTAAACAGTCTCTTCAAAAGGGGCCTGGGCTTCTGGCCCCTGTGTTGTCCAAGGGACCCAGGTTGAGCGACCTGGGCTCTAAAAAGGAAATATAGTAAAGATGGTCCCTCTTCTTTTTTCAGAGGGTCCAGGCGGCAAATGTTCTTCAGCAGCTTTCCTGTTAAGCAGGGGCTTTTTACTCAGTCAGAGGTTACAGCAAGAAGCTGATGAAGGGGCTAAAGTGGTCTTGACAGAAAGAAAATCAGTGACAATTCCACCTGGCACATCCAAAACAGTGCCAGGAATTCTGAAGTTTGCTGTGAATGAATTGAAGACTGCTGTAATGCTGGAAGATCCAGGTGTCACAATTGGACCCAGTGGGCTAGTGGTTTTTCCTCAATTTGTTAAAGTCACTGGCGCCAGTATGAGAATAGGAGTACATGTCAAAAACTTAACAAGGAAGGATGTCATATTGAAATCTCACTCTGTCATTGCAAAGGGGCAAAGAGCTGAGTGGATAAAACCAGTGCCAACCCAGGTTTCAGCAGCTGCAACTAAAGAGAGAGATGGTGTCATACTGGCACTTGACTTTGAAGAATCCCCTCTCAGTGCTGCTGAGAGGAAAAGGATTGCTGAAACTGAGTAAGGACGCTTATAAAGCTTTTGCTATTCATGCAATTTGTAACCTTTGGGTAGGCTAGAGTTCACTTCATTGCCCTTCTCCAGTGCCTAAAAAAAAACCCCAACTCCCATAGAAAAGTAGATGAAGACCCAGGGTTCAGTCTCTAAGGATTTTCAGCATGGATTGCACAGGGTCAATCTCCATATTCAAGCTAAGTTCCAGCCCAGCCCAAGCAATGAAACAGCCCTGCAGCCCAAGCCCCGCGAACCTGAGTCAGCTGGCACGGGCCAGCTGTGGATTTTTCTTTGCTGTATAGACATACCCTCTGTCAAGGCTGTATCCCCACTTTGAACTTTAGGGTACAAATAAGGGGGCCTGCATGAAAACTTCTAAGCTTAACTACCAGCTTAGGTCTGCTCTGCTGCCACCATCCCAAAGCTAATTCCCTTCCCTGGGTAGCCTTGAGAGACCTTCACCAATTCTCTGGTGAATACAGACCCAACCCCCTTGGATCTAAAAACAAGGAAAAATCAATCAGGTTCTTAAAAAGAAGGCTTTTAATTAAAGAAAAAGGTAAAAATCATCTCTGTAAAATCAGTATGGAAAATAACTTTACAGGGTAATCAAATTTAAAGAGCTCAGAGGACCTCCCTCTAGCCTCAGGTTCAAAGTATAGTGAGGTGGTGTTTCTCAGAAAATTGTGCCTTAAGCTCAGATGCGTTTATGACACTTCCATTTGCCTTCTCTAAAATATCAAAGCATTCTACAGTGGATGCCTTGCTACCAGTTCCTCAGACCACCTTCAATGTTGGGGTAATAAACTTTCAATAACCTTTCTTCTTTTGACTTTGTCAGAAATCTCACTGTCTTCCATCATCTCTTTGGCTTGTGCTTGCCAAATAGGATAATCTACTTCTCCATTGGGTCTGGGTGAATTACCCGAAAAACATTTCAGTTTAAATTTCACATCAGTCACAGTTTCACTGGCAGATTTCACCACCCACTCTAACAAAAGATGTTGCATATCAGAAGGGAGACTCACAGCAGGAGTAGAGGCTTCTACTGGACCTCGGTCTTGTAGTAAGAGGAGGACCTGAGATATAAACCTTGGTATCAGCGGCCTAGTATGAGGCCTAAGGCCTGAACTAAAGTAATGGTCAAGACTTTGCTAACATAAAGCAAAGTTAAGCTGTGAGCCAGAGGCAGGGCCTGCTCACAGAAGCTGGCAAGGAATGGGCTGATGTTGCATAAATATATATTTCCCTAGCAAAGTTAAAGTACAAACATGGTACCAAAACACACTGTACTGGAACATTCCACAGATAACATGGAACAGGCCGACCCATCCCAATGACAGGGGCAAAAGGGTAAAATGATGGATAGAGTTGTTTTGATCGAACCAATCTGTACAAGGTGAGAGGCGGCACCTTACTACGTAGAGGGGTTGTACCTTGCTGCGTAGAGGGGTTGCACCTCAATACGTCAGGAGTGATGTGTAACTTGTTTGTATCTGTGTATAAGAATGCACCCCTGAGTGGATGTCTTTGTCCGGCCACGGGGGCAGAGGAAAGTCCCGCCACTGAGCCGGGTCCTTGCCAAGAGGCATCTATTAGTAGTATGCCCGGTAGACTAAGTAATCTGCAATTATCAGAGGGGTAGCCGTGTTAGTTTGAATCTGTAAAAAGCAACAGAGGGTCCTGTGGCACCTTTGAGACTAACAGAAGTACTGGGAGCATAAGCTTTCGTGGGTCAGAACCTCACTTCTTCAGATGCAATCTGCAATTGTGTCCAAGGTCACAATAAACCTAGTCGACGTGACTTTGCATCTTACTAGACTCTGTGGTTATTGGGGGGTCTCTTTGGGTCTGCTGTGTCAGCTATTTGCGCAAAACTGGGGCAGCACACAGAGGGAACAGACGCACGCACGCAGCCGAGTGATATCAACATAGGAGAAAGCAGAGCACCACACCGGTAGCATCTGACAACAGGTCTATAACTAGTGTAGCATCTGTTAATCACCTAGTCTGTCTTTCACCCACAGGTGTAACCACAGCCCATGCCTCAGTCTTGAACCCTCTGTCAGAATACACAGAATATCCCTGATACCTGCACTGAAGTACTCTGGGCACAGAACAAGTGGTTATAAATGGCAAAACCTCAAAATGAATAGGAATCAGATCCCATTTCTACCCTAGCTTCTGCAACACACATTTCCTTCCTATGTGTATCACAGAAACAGAAACAAATTCACAGGGAATCACATTCTTTTGTTCTCCCTTCACCCTCCTCATATTAGTCACATGACCAAAGATTCTAATAGCCTTCTTAATATCTGCTGTACTATCAACAGGGGACCCATCACTGACCAAAATGGTCCTACAGGGATCTAACCCTAACTGTATGCAAGTTTCCATTATCTTAATAATATTAATACAGTGCACATATTCAGTAATATTCAATAACATCGAATTATTTTATAACTGCAATATTCCTCAAAAGAATTCAGAGGTGAGCTCTGCGCAATCCTCAAGTCCCTGTCTGTTTGGCGCCAATTTGTAACCGTTGGGTGGGCTAGAGTTCACTTCATTGCCCTTCTCCAGTGCCTAATAATACCCCCCCCCGAAAAGTAGCTGGAGACCCAGAGTTCAGTCTCTAAGGATTTTCAGCAAGGATTGCACAGGATCAGCCTCCCCACATTCAAGTCCCAAAAGGAACTAAAGAAATGAATTTAATTAAATAACTTTATAAAATCTTATGATAAAGAAAAAAAATAATCTAATTTTTACAGCATAACATGGCAATTTTATAACCCACAGACATTATCTTCACAGTTATTCATAAACATAAATAAAGAAAACAAATTAAAATCTGAACAGTTCAGTCCCCACAGAAACACAATGAGAAGAACTGAGAGTTCCCAAAAGCTTAGGTTTAGGTAACCTAAGTCTCAGTCTCAAGTCTTTGATCGCCAAATCTAAACAGTCTACTGAGTCTAAAACAGCATCTTCCCTCCACGTGCTTGTAGGCAGGGGCGGCTCCAGGCAAGCGCGTGCCTGGAGCGGCAAGCTGCAGGGGGGCGGCCTGCCGGTTGCCATGAGGGCGGCAGGCAGGTGGCTTTCAGCGCCATGCCTGTGGGAGGTTCGCCAGTCCCGCGGATTTGGCGGCAATTCGGCGGCGGGTGCGCCGAAGGTGCAGGACAGGTGGACCTCCCGCAGGCATGCTGTTGAATCCGCGTGACCAGCGGACCGCCCGGAGGCGCACTGCCGAAAGCCGTCTGACTGCCATGCTTGGGGCGGCAAAAAACATAGAGCCGCCCCTGCTTGTAGGAATCTTCAGTTGGAATCCATGAAGAGTCTTCCTCTGCTGAAATCACTACTAGCCAGTCAGCTAACTGATTAACCAACCACTCAGATAAGTGTATAGATTCAAAGAAAATCCTGCTGCAAAATGCTTCACAGTTAGGAAACAGCCTGCTTTCTGCTTCTGGTCTCAGCTTCTCCAAACTCACACAGGACACACGGCCTTTTGCAAAGCAGCTGCCCTGACTGCTTGCCCTCATAGAGTCTGACCCCAGCAACAGGGAACCTATTGGAGCAGACCCAAAACTACCACACCCAATTCCAGATGCTTCTGGATATGGAGTGCTTAATCTGCCTAGCAACAATGACCCAGACACAGCTCACTCCTACTCCCCCAATGGGTCTCTTAAAGAGATATCTCCCTATTAGGCACATGGGTCACACAACCTACAGTGGACATGGAGACCAACTGATCATTGTTCTCCTTATAACAGCCCTTAACATATATGAAGACTGTTATTCAGTGTGTCCCCACCCCTTCCCCTTGACTTCTTTTCCCAAGATGAAACATGTACAGGTTTTTTGGCCTTTTCTAAAAGGTCAGGCTTTCTAAACCTTTTATCATTTTTGACAGGTTTCAGAGTAGCAGCCGTATTAGTCTGTATCCGCAAAAAGAACAGGAGTACTTGTGGCACCTTGGAGACTAACAAATTTATTTGAGCATAAGACCTAAGTTAATTGTATCTAATTTGCATATTAATTCAAGTTCAGCAATCCCTCTTTGGAGTCTGTTTTTGAAGTTTTTTTGTTGCAAAATTGCCACCTTCAAGTCTGTCACTGTGTGGTTAGAGAGGTTGAAGTGTTCTCCCACTGGTTTTTGAATGTTATGATTCCTGATGTCAGATTTGTGTCCATTTATTCTTTTGCTTAGAGACTGTCCGGTTTGGCCAATGTATATGGCAAATGGGCATTGCTGGCACTTGATGGCATATATCTCGTTGGTAGATGTGCAGGTGAACGAGCCCCTGATGGTGTGGCTGATGTGGTTAGGTCCTATGATGGTGTCATTTGAATAGATATGTGGACAGAGTTGGCATCGGGCTTTGTTACAAGGATAGGTTCCTGGGTTAGTGTTTATGTTGTATGGTGTGTGGTTGCTGGTGAGTATTTGCTTCAGGTTGGGGGGCTGTCTGTAAGAGAGGACTGGTCTATCTCCCAAGATCTGTGAGAGTGAGGGATCATCTTTCAGGATAGGTTGTACATCTTTGATGATGCGCTGAAGAGGTTTTAGTTGGGGGCTGAAGGTGACAGCTAGTGGCGTTCTGTTATTTTCTTTGTTGGGCATGTCCTGTAGTAGGGGACTTCTGGGTACTCTTCTGGCTCTGTCAATCTGTTTTTTCACTTCAGCAGGTGGGTATTATAGTTTTAAGAATGCTTGATAGAGATCTTGTAGGTGTTTGTCTCTGTCTGAGGGATTGGAGCAAATGCAGTTGTATCTTAGAGCTTGGCTGTAGACAATGGATCGTGCAGAACTTGAATTAATATGCAAATTAGATACAATTAACATAGGTCTAAATAGAGACAGGGAATGGTTGGGTCATTACACTAACTGAATCTACTTCCCCATGTTAAGTATCCTCACACCTTCTATGGGCCATCTCGATTATCACTTCAAAGGGTTTTTTTTTCTCCTGCTGATGACACCGCTCTACAGCCAAAATGCTTCTGAAATAAATGGTGTCAGAGTAGCAGCCATGTTAGTCTGTATCTGCAAAAAGAACAGGAGTACTTGTGGCACCTTAGAGACTAACAAATTTATTAGAGCATAAGCTTTCGTGGACTACAGCCCACTTCTTCGGATGCATATAGAGTGGAATAAATATTGAGGAGATATATATACACACATACAGAGAGCATAAACAGGTGGGAGTTGTCTTACCAACTCTGAGAGGCCAATTAAGTAAGAGAAAAAAAAAACTTTTGAAGTGATAATCAAGCTAGCCCAGTACAGACAGTTTGATAAGAAGTGTGAGAATACTTACAAGGGGAGATAGATTCAATGTTTGTAATGGCTCAGCCATTCCCAGTCCTTATTCAATCCTGTGTTGATTGTGTCTAGTTTGCATATCAATTCCAGCTCAGCAGTCTCTCCTTGGAGTCTGTTTTTGAAGTTTTTCTATTATAATATAGCCACCCGCAGGTCTGTTATTGAATGACCAGACAGGTTAAAGTGTTCTCCCACTGGTTTTTGAGTATTATGGTTCCTGATGTCAGATTTGTGTCCATTAATTCTTTTGCGTAGAGACTGTCCGGTTTGGCCAATGTACATGGCAGAGGGGCATTGCTGGCACATGATGGCATATATCACATTGGTAGATGTGCAGGTGAACGAGCCCCTGATGGTATGGCTGATGTGATTAGGCCCTATGATGATGTCACTTGAATGTGGACAGAGTTGGCATCGGGCTTTGTTACAAGGATAGGTTCCTGGGTCAGTGGTTTTGTTCAGTGATGTGTGGTTGCTGGTGAGTATTCGCTTTAGGTTGGGGGGTTGTCTGTAAGCGAGGACAGGTCTGTCTCCCAAGATCTGTGAGAGTAAAGTTCAAAAACAGACTCCAAGGAGAGACTGCTGAGCTGGAATTGATATGCAAACTAGACACAATCAACTCAGGGTTGAATAAGGACTGGGAATGGCTGTTCTTTTTATTACAAACATTGAATCTATCTTCCCTTGTAAGTATTCTCACACTTCTTATCAAACTGTCTGTACTGGGCTATCTTGATTATCACTTCAAAAGTTTTTTTTTTCCTCTTACTTAATTGGCCTCTCAGAGTTGGTAAGACAACTCCCACCTGTTTATGCTCTCTGTATGTGTGTATATATATCTCCTCAATATTTATTCCACTCTATATGCATCCGAAGAAGTGGGCTGTAGTCCACGAAAGCTTATGCTCTAATAAATTTGTTAGTCTCTAAGGTGCCACAAGTACTCCTGTTCTTTTTCTGAAATAAATGTAGTCAAACTTTACTAATTCTGGGTCACTGAGAACGAAAATGATGCTTAAAATTGTTGATTGGCTCTAATTTTCAAGATATGCTATTGGGTCAGTATATACGATCCTTGACTTGGGAATGATGGAGGATAAGTGAGTTATAAAGGGAAGGGATCTCAATTTAAACCAGAAATGACCAAAATACATCTTTGACTGGATCTATGAATAAATCTATGACTGGGTTTGGACAGTACTTGCTTTTTAGGCAAAACAATGAATGATGCAATCTGAAGCTGGCATTGCGTCATACATGATATGAATTGCATCATGTTATTCCTAGAAGTCATGGATGATGCAATCATAACAAAGCTTACATCACTCTACTGTACAAACTGCCCTATATCAGCTCTAGAAATCACACAGTGTTGTGCTCTCTTATTTGTCAGTGTTTGATTTTGCAAAGGGACACATTTCTGTTTAGCCAAAGTGAGCAGAGATGCCTCATATTTGTGTGAACAGTGCAGATAACTTCTGCTATGTTTGTGGTGAAGTGACTTTTGCATCACAAAAGCGCAGTATAACCACTATGGTTAAGAAAGCCTATCACCTTTCTTTTGGCTGCAAAATTGGAGATCAGGACAAGAGGTGGGCCCCACACATGTGCTGCAACACTTGTGCAACAAATCTTCGCCAGTGGTTGAACAGGAAAAGGAAATCTATGCCTTTTGCAGTGCCAATGATTTGGAGAGAGCCAACAGATCATACCAGCCATTGTTACTTCTGCATGGTGCCTCCAGTTGGGAAAGGTGTGTCAAAGAAGAAAAAGTGGACTGTGCATTATCCAAACATTCCATCAGCTATACGCCCAGTACCCCACGGAGAAGGACTGCCGGTTCCTGATGCACCAGAAGCATTCTCACTTGAGTCAGATGAGGAAGGGGAAGAGGATGAAACTTCTGGTCCTGAATCATCAATGTCACAGGACCCACATTTTCTCCCATCATCCTCCTCTGAACCACACCTCATAACACAAGGTGAACTGAATGACCTTGTCAGGGATTTGGAACTACCCAAGAGTAAGGCAGAGCTGTTGGGCTCCAGACTACAGCAGTGGAATCTCCTGGCAGGTGATGTTAGGGTTTCCATGTTCCGTGACCGTCAAAAGGATCTTGTCCCATTCTTCTTCATGGAAGGTGATCTTGTAACCTGCAACAACATCGTTGGTGTGATGGCAGCCCTCAACATCGTTCACAATCCAAATGAGTGGAGACTGTTCATTGATTCATCGAAGACGAGTCTTAAAGCTGTTTTCCTACATAATGGCAATGTTTTGCCATCAATTCCAGTTGGTCATGCAGTCCATATGAAGGAAACCTATGACAACATGAAACAACTTTTGAGGTGCATAAACTATGACCAACATCAGTGGCAGCTTTGTGGCGATTTGAAGGTTGTTGCTCTCTTGCTTGGTCTGCAGACTGGATACACAAAGTACTGCTGTTTTCTCTGCGAATGGGATAGTCGTGAAAGAGATTCCCACTTCATCAAGAAAGATTGGCCACTCTGACAGTCATTGGCGCCTGGGAGGAAAAGTGTTCAGCATCCACCACTTGTTGAATCAAGGAAGGTTTTGTTACCACCCTTACACATCAAGCTGGGTCTGATGAAGAACTTTGTCAAGGCCATTGACAAAACACAAGCAGCTTTCAAGTACCTCCGTGGAAAATTTCCAAGTTTAAGTGAAGCTAAGATAAAGGAAGGTGTCTTTGTTGGTCCTCAGATTCGTGAACTTCTTCGAGATGATGCATTTGACCAACCACTGTGTGGCAAGGAAAAGACGGCATGGAAAGTCTTCCAGTTAGGGGCAATAAATTTTCTCGGAAACAACAAGGCAGACAACTACAGGTTGTTGGTGGAAAACCTCCTCAAGGCATACAAAAGCCTTGGTTGCAACATGTCACTAAAGATACATTTTTTGCACTCTCATCTAGATTTTTTTCCACCGAACTGCGGAGCAGTGAGCGACGAGCATGGCGAGCAATTTCACCAGGAGATTGCAACAATGGAGAAATGCTATCAGGGCAAATGGAGCCCATCAATGCTTGCAGACTATTGCTGGACAGTGACAAGAGATGCTCCATTTAATGAATACAAGAGACAAGCCAAGAAGCGCCGAGTAGACACTGAATAGGACTAAACTATGTACATAATCGTTTTTTGCCTTTTGTTTCATAATACATTTTATTTATAGAACCCTTTTGCTGATTTTTAAAGTGTTACATAAACAGGACAGGTGAAATATTATCATGTAAAGCAACCATAAACACATGAAAAGACCTAGATTTACAATTTATGATTAAAACTCTACTATCTACACAATATACATAGACATAAAATGTAAAAACTTAAATATTTTAGAAACAGTAGCCAATCAGTTGTTTTAATTGTCATGTCTGAATTCAGCACACCCAAATACATAATAAATAGTACATTTTATCTCTGAAGCAGATGACTTCTCAAAAATTGTAGACCAGTGTGATAGCTCATCTCAATTGATTGGCCTGTTACAGTTGGTATGACTACTTCCACCTTTTCATGTTCTCTGTATGTATAAATATCTTCTTTCTGTGTGTTCCATTCTATGCATCCGAAGAAGTGGGCTGTAGCCATGAAAGCTTATGCTCAAATAAATTTGTTAGTCTCTAAGGTGCCACAAGTACTCCTGTTCTTTTATCATTTATGTTGCTCTTCTCTGAACAGTATATTTGTCCATATCTTTCCTAAACTGTGGTGCTCAGAATTGGACACAGTATTCCAGCTGAGGCCTCAACAGTGCTCCTATGTCTTCCATATGACACTCTTGTTAATACACCCCAGAATGATATTGGCCTCTTTTGCAACTGCATCACATTGTTGACTCATATTCTATTTGTTATTCACTATAACCCACAGATCCTTTTCAACAGTACTACCATCTTTTGTATCCCCCATTTTGTAGCTGTGCATTTGATTTTTCCTTCCTAAGTGTGGTACTTTGCACTTGCCTTTACTTAATTTCATGTTGTTTTCAGACCAATTCTCCAATTTGTCAAGGTCATTTTCAATTCTAATCCTATCTTACAAAGTGCTTGCAACCCCTCCCTGCTTGGTGTCATCCACAAATTTTATAAACATACTTTCTACGTGGGTAATACCATTTCTGATCCTGCTTGATATTCCCCTACTTATACAGAAGTAAACAAGCACCTTGTGTAGCACACAGGGAATGACAGACTCATGGAAGAAGAATAGAAGTGCCATCAAAGAGAGGATGAGAATATGAGACTAGGAATAAAGACAGTAGACTGGGAATACTTCGGGAAGAGAAGCCAAATAGGAAGGTATAAAAATATGTGAACTGACAAATGAAACATCAGAAAGTTAGCATGTGACAGCTAAACAAATATGATGTTTGGCACTCACACTGAAAAAGATGCTCTACCCTAGAATGAGCAAACTTTATTTTGAAGACCACAGTATTCAAGAATTCAGTGATTTTTCATTACACAGAAGAATGAAGTTGGACTCCTGAAATTTCCTCACTACATATATTATGTACTTTGGAATTTTCCCTGCCTTTTCAACAGCAGCTGCTAACAACAATAAAAATACTGCTTTTGACCCCATCTTTCCAACCAAAGGTGGGGGGAAAGCAATTAATTCCCATCTTTGATTGCTTAAATGCTTCTTTACACTTGGCTATGTTTATCACAGCAGGTCATCTTATCAGTCTAAAGTATAACAAAATCCATTCTACTGCAGACTTCTTTATTTTCTCTTCCATTCATACCGCTATGCTGAGGAAAGGGATTTTAGGAAGAGTTATCTGATTATGAGTATCAACTAGTTCAAACAAAATAAGAGCCAGACTTTTCATAAATCAGCCCATACCATAAACAGCTTCCTGGCCTATTACTTTGAACATCCCATTACTTACTTTTGAAGATCCAGTGATTAGTAGGTCTAATAGCCTCACTGCTGGATTTTCTAGGAATTCCCTATTTTGTCATGTGCCAGAGTGTATCACACACCAAGAAACCCCAAATCACTTCTAGAGGGCATTCTAAGGCTTCCAGTGTGGAATATGAGCTCTGAAATGCAACTAAAGGGAGGGAGATCCAAATTACTGGAAAATGAAATGTGGAAATGGATGCTTGTGAAGAGACTTACTGGATATGATAACCTTTGAAAGAGATTCACTCTTTAAAAATGATTATTAAATGGGCTTTTTGAGCATTATGAATGATCCGTAAGCCGGGAAAGGAAAGGAAGAAGTTGGCAAATGAAACAGCCCTTATAGCTGATAGAGTTCAATAGAGAGAACCTTCGCAGGAAAAAAAAAAAATCCCAGTAAGTTTTGAGGAGACTGAAAGAGCTGTGAACTCAAATAAATTTAAACTGTGTTAAATCAAACTCTTTAGGGTAAGTGACTTTCTTGAATTAATGAGTGAAGGGTTAAATGATGAAAGAAACTAACAAGAGCACCATATCTATGAATATTTTGCATGTTGTTTATTGTAAACATGCTTTCTCTGGAAATTTATATGAATGCAGAAGTCCGGGAATAAGCTTGGGGAGAGTATTCAGAGGAATGGTTTTGTATAGAGTAGATTATTTTGTTATTTAAAATGACCATTTTCAGAGCATAACTAAAATCACATTAAGTGAAATGGACCTGAAAAGAAAAGCTTAAGAACTTACCACTCTATATAATATTCTAGTGGTGCAAGTTTATTTGGATATGAACAGGAATGATGTTACTGATACAGAGAAATAAATTAAATAAATATATATACAGACATAATAAAAATTAGGAATTAGATTACTGGGGCATTAAATACTTAATGTTGGCCTGTGCTCTATGATGCCAGAAAGCGACCAAAGATTTATAGTCAGATTCATCTACCATTTTCACCCAAAAGTATCAGGGCTATCTGGAAAGCAACAGTGCAGCAACCCCAGAGTTATTTGGTACATAATACATAGTCCTACCCCTGATTTAGGATGAGATAAATTTGCTGGGTGCAGAACACTGACCTTTGTAACAATTCCTATGTCACACAAAAAGGTACAGCCAAGGTCACTCAGACTAAAGTACATCCATTAGTTTGCTTATTTCTGCTTTTTAGCACAGTATTTAAATAACAGATTAATTTAGCATGCCCTTGGAAATAAATATAAAAGTGTCAGTGTGGAATTTACAAGGTAATATGTTAAAACTATGTCATGTGATTATATAAAACCAGGTAGATACAAACATAATAAAATAACAACAACAACAACAACAATACCTAGCTTTTATATAGTGCTTTTCATCATAGATCTCCAAATACTTTAAAAAAGGTCGATAGCACTATCCCCATTTTGCAGATGAGGAAATTGAGGTTTAGAGAGGAAAAGGGACTTGCCCAAACAGCAGGCCAGTAGCAGAGCTGGGGATAGAATACAGCTCTGCTGGGTCCCAACCCAGTGCCTTATCCACTAGGCAACACTGCCTCCCATGTATATTATGTATAAGAAAAATAAAATCTTTACTGTTATTAAATCTCAGTTTATAATTTAAGTCAAAAACATCAGGGATGCTCTTATTTGAATAATTTCTTTAAAGCTACTTATCTTTATGTTATTTGACAAATTTCATCCAGATCTAGAATTTACTTAAATTGTTCACTGCATCTATACTCTATGAATGTTAAATATTAAATAAAATAATGTCAGTGATATTAATGCAGGCCACCAAACTGCGTGTGGAGATTACACTAAATACACAAATGTCATATGAGTTCTTCACAAACAAGCCTTCCCAACACCCAGGACTATTGTATCCTGAACTTTCTATCTATCTATCTATCTATGCTGCCAAATGTGCCCTGATAAACATGGACGTACTGGCCTACAAACTCCCTCCGTTCAAAAAAGTGTGTAAGGATGATATTGATTGAAACAATAATTAAAAAGAGAATTATAAAAACACCTGGAGGAACATGATGAAATACAGACAAAAACAACAGCAAAGCTTCTGTGAAAGTAAATAATCTAATCTAATGGATTTCTTTGAGTGAGACAATAAAATAATGGTGAAGAGAGACCATTTGCTGTACTTTATTTGGATTTTCCAAAAGCCCAGGTCCCTTACAAGAGCCTTACAAGCCTCTTATAACTAAGCAGTCACTGGGCAAAGAGTAAAGTCATGGCATGGATCTGAAACTGGCTAAGAAAATATAGGAATAAAGGCAGGGGTGAAAGTAATATTAAATTCTTACCGGTATGGGGGCTGGCTCTGGCCCCCGGAAGGGCCAGGGCCTTGGGCAGAAGGAGTGGGGCCTCAGGCGGAAGGGGAGGAGCTGGGGGTCAGCCTCCCCCAGCCGCCCATCCGTGCTGCCTGGCCTCCACTGCCTGGGGCTCTGGCAATGATTTAAAAAGGTCCGGGGCTCCGGCCACTGCCATGGTAGCGGCAGCCATGAGCCCCAGGCCCTTTAAAATCGCTGGCCCCGGGGCAGCTGCCCTTTTTGCCCCCCCGTTGGTGGCCTGGGGAGGAGGGAGGCAAAAGGGGCAGCGACATTAAAGCGCTGCCACAGCAGCTCTTTAACATGGGCTGCGTATGGGCCAGTACCGTATCAGCCCACTTTCACCCCTGAATAAAGGATCGCTTTTCATTGTGGGAAAAGGTTAACACTGGGATGTTACAAGACTACGTACTAGAATCATGGTTAAATATATTATCAATTATATATATACCAAAAAACTGTGTGTTGGGTCCACAGGTTAGCTGGGGGCGTGGGGTAGGAATGGAGCCCAGCCCAGGTCTCTCTCTCTTCCTCCTCCTGCCCTGTGTTGCCCACAGAATGGAGGATGGGCCGGGCTGCTGGGCGCACAAGCTAGATCTAGGAGACTTATGGGTAGAACCAGCCCCCTTCTCTTCCCCCTCCCTCCTCCCTGAGAGTTGGGGGAACTCCTGCCAGATTTGGTGCTTGCAGTGGGTGGGTGAATGGGATGATGAGGACATGTGCTGGGGAGGTGTGTAGTAATGGTAAGATCACCATGCCGACTCCTCCCCTTCCCAGCTGCTCCAGCAGTTCCTAGGCATTCCCGGTGCACTGCCTGGGAATCTCTTTATAATGTTCATGTTCAATTATTATTTTGGCACACTGCCACAATATTCCTGTGGAACACAAGTGAAAGAAAGTAAAAGGTGATTTTTTTAATAATTTAGAATTTAGTTAAACCAAATTGGATAAAGAAATGACACTTCTCTAGCCTGCAGGCCTACTCCCTGATGAATCTCAAGGTCCTACTACAAATAATAGAGGCGTTAGATCTTTATAGGCAGCAAGAATCGTTAATACGTTCCATGATAAGGCAACCAAAATACAGGGGTAACAAACATAATGATCTGGAAAAGGATGAATAAGGGCAAAATGTAGAGATAACAAAAAATTTTACGTTAAAATTAGACAAGACCAGAAAAAAGACTGTAAGAATCCTGAGAGGGAAATAAGCTAGGTGAATAGGTAGCACAATGGCTATTAAATTGAATGCTTACAAATGCAAGGTAATATATATTTGGATGGAACAATATAATGTACTCGTATACAATTAATTTGGAACCCAGAAGTGTAACAACTAAGGAAAAGACGTAGGCATCCTTGTGGACAATTCAGTGAAAATTTCTACTAAATGTGCAATGGTGCTCACAGAACCAAATGAAATATTAAGATGTATAAGGAAAATGATCGAAAACTATAATCCCATTATATAAATTGATGGCTCACTGTCATCTGGGAAACAGCACTCCGTTTCAGTCACCCCATCTCAAACAAGATATAGCAGAAATGGAGGGAGTTCAGAGATTAGTGATACAAATGACTAAGGCTTAGAAAGACTCCCACATCAGGAGAGACTGAAAAGACTTTGAATGTTCAGTTTACAAAAGAGCAGAATAAGAGATGTACCACAGCGATAAACAAAATGATAAACGCTAAAGTAAATTGAGAATTTCTATCTATATTCTCTCACAATACAAGAACAAGCAAACAATTAATTTAATTTAAAAAGGAACATATTTAAAACTGGAACCAGTTGGAGCCCAAGCCTCCCTTCTGTCCACACACAAATCAGTCTAACTCAGGACAACAAGCACTCAGAACCTTGCGAGAGGAGGGTTGGTCAGAGCCCAAATCCCACTGTGACTTGGGTCCAAGCCCTACCATTTTGCAGTGTGGACGAAGGTTAAGCCTCAGACCTGAGTCAGAAGGGTTGCGTAGTGCGGTGTGGACACATTAGCATGGCTGTGAGACTCTGGTCCAGGAACTGTAAACCCAGGTTTACAATACAGTGTGTATGTTTAAGCACGGGTTTGGAAACTCCAAGTCCACAAGCTCGGGTCCACTGAGCTTACTATGCAGTGTAGACATGCCCACAGAAATCTGATCATATCTCACTTAAACTATGGCAATCTCTTCCTGTCTGACCTCCACTCTCTCACCTCTTCCCTTCTTCAATCTATACAAAACAAAGCAGTAAAGATCCTATTCTTGTCATGTCACTAGGACTATGTCCTCATGAAGTCCTCCACTGTGCACTCTGGTTCTTCCATTGAGTTAATTCTTTACTTACAGAGCCCTTTGCATCTCCTCCTCCAGTTACTTCTTTGCCCCTATATCATCTTGTTCCCCAAACTGCACTCCTCTCACTTTGCTACCCCCTTTGTCGTCATGCTTTCTGTGGTGCTGCCTTCTGCACTTTGGAGTCCTTTCCCAAATACTGGGTGCTAAGTGTGCTCTATCTCCACTTCAAAAACACTTCTCAAAATCCTGATTCTTAGCGTAACATTCAACCACTAACCAAAGCACCTTTCTCATGACATTAAATTAAACTGATGTATTTCTATTCTAGTTAAAACAGCTCAAACTTCTGCTTTAAAATGTTTTATGTGTTCTTGTATTGCATTTGAACAGATCCAAGATTATGCACACCCTGAGATAGGAATGCTGTTATTTCTTCAACTGCCTGTACTGCGCCATTATGCAGCTACTATGCTTTTAAAACCAGCAGCAACATGATAGCTATATGATATATACTTACATATATAATATAGACTAGAGAAAATTCTTCCTTTAATCACACCTTTGAAAACCTACTGAAGATAATGAGTTTTCCTGGGTATAAACGTAGGCTGTCCAGAGATGACGTTCAAAATGGAGAATGTTGACAGTGGGATACAATACTCAGTGCTATTAGAAGAGTGACATTGCTCACAGAATCACAGAACTGGAAAGGACCTCGAGAGGTCATTTAGTCCAGACCCCGGCACTCATGGCAGGACTAAGTATTATCTAGACCATCCCTGACAGGTGTTTGTCTAACCTGCTCTTAAAAATCTCCAATGATGGAGATCCCACAACCTCCCTTGGCAATTTATTCCAGTGCTTAACTACCCTGACAGTTAGGAAGTTTTTCCTAATGTCCAACCTAAATGGCCCTTGTTGCAATTTAAGCCCATTGCTTCAGGTTCTATCCTCAAAAGGTTAAGAAAAACAGTTTTTCTTCCAACTCCATGAAACAACACTTTACGTACTTGAAAACTGTTATGTCCCCTCTGTCTTCTCTTTTCCAGACTAAATAAACCTAATTTTTTCAATCTTCCCTCATAAGTCATGTTTTCTAGACCTTTAATCATTTTTGTTGCTCTTCTCTGGACTCTCTCCAATTTCTCTACATCCTTCCTGAAATGTGGTGCCCAGAACTGGACACAATACTCCAGTTGAGGCCTAATCAGCGCAGAGTAGAGCGGAAGAATTATTTCTCGGGTCTTGCTTACAACACTCCTGCTCATACATCCCAGAATGATGTTCACTTTTTTTGCAACAGCGTTATACTGTTGACTCATATTTAGCTTGTGGTCCACTATGACCCCTAGATTCCTTTCCGCAGTACTCCTGCCTAGGCAGTCATTTCCCATTTTGTATGTGTGCAACTGATTGTTCCTTCCTGTGAGGTCCTACTCAATCCCACAATACAATGATTTTTCTAGAAACTAAATATTTCCGTATAAATAATTTTTAATATACTGAAAAATATTTTTCTTGCATGGAATGTTGCAAATTCAGTTACTTTTACTGCAGTGGCATTGCATGTTGGATAAAGGTCAATGTAAATTGCCTCAATAGTTTCTGCTCCACCTATCTGCTTTAAACACTTTTTTTAAAAGTTATTTTTTACTCAGAACATAGTTAAGCAAATCTGTGGGTGTCCTGTTTCTGAGAGTGTTCACAACTATTTTTATTTGTGAACACCCCAGAAAATTTGAAGATGGTTCCTTTATCTTGTATATCTTTCAACTTCTCTTTTTAATACTTCTGAAAGAAAATAACTTGTATTATTAACAAGCATATGTTTATAATAATTCATATTCTTTTCATATGAGTTTTCCTCTTTTTATAAAAAAAAGATACTAACCTGTTCAGTAACTGCTGTTCTTCAAGTTGTGTTGCACATCTCCATTCCACTTATACTGATGGCCACGCACTGGGCACACAGATACCAAGAGTGGAATGCACATGTGCACATGCACATGAACTTGAAGGAGAATTAAAAAATAATATTCCTTCTACTGATATGTGTGGAAAACATCAGAAGTACATTCTTCTATGCAGTGTAGAATACATTTTAATATCTCACTTCCTATACAGGGTCTTACTGGAAAAGTACTGCACCAGGAGAGTAACCCTCTGCTGTGGCTTTTCTATTTTAAATCATAGAGACTAGTGGCTCCGTTTTAGTTATTGGATAACCTGTTGTTAGTTTTTGGCAAAAACAACTGACTTGCCAGTAGAGCAATACAACAAAACTATTTTAAGTCACTTGGCTCTGTGTCAGCCAACTGAATTAAGTTTTGTAATTTATACAGCATGTAGTCATACAAACCAAATGCTGATATTAAAAGTAGTTGTATATTCCAAAAATACTCATCCTTTATAACATATGAAAAGATAAGCCACCTTAACAGTACATATTATCTACTCCTCCCGCGCAGACACATCTTTTATCGCTTCTACAACTACAACACAGACCACATTCCTCAACTTTAAATCTGCCTTCTAAATTCGCCCTTTTGAGGATACTCCTTTACCAGCTACTTACTCCCAGCCCAACTAGTTGTGGATATTTGGTGTAGTGATTTATTGCACTGGGAATAGGTGGTTTGTTAAAAGGGATGACTGAAGGAAGGCACCCAAGGGGGCAAAGGTAAGGTTGTGGTGTGTTATCTGTGTTGAAAGGCTACTTAGTTGTAGAAATAACATCATCTATGCCCCATTTTAAGTCCATTCTGTTTGCAGTCTTAAAAACAGTTCTGTGACTAGTGTCCCTGTAATGAACCTATAACCGAAAATACAAGACTATAACAAATGGTTTCCTACACACCAAATATTTTTATTTCTGGTATATTCCAAAACACTCTTCCTATACAGTATATTACTTACCAGAGCAAATAAATATAAGTAGATAGAGGGAACACTACATTTCTACAAGTTAATGGCAAAAAAGCAAGATAACCTACATTTCAGTAATAGTTTCTGGAAGATTGGTTGGGATCTCAGTAAGGCCTTTCCCACGACAGTCAACAATGTTGTTACTACAGGTACATGCAGTAGGACAATGCAAGACGCTGCAGGAGGGAGCCATAAAAGACTGATGACCTGGAACAGAAAACAAATTGCTTCTTCTAAAACTGCAGAATAGTCAAATAGAAGAAGTCTAGATCATTCCAACAGTGAACAATCCTATTTCTCCCTTCCCTACAAAATAACACACAGAGCTCTTAGAATAAACATGGCTACAAAATCAGTTACTTTGAGTTACATTAATTCATCTGAATAACACCTGCACATTAATTAGATTAAATGAATAATACCTGCATGTTGAACTAACTTGTATAGCATGGAAGAGAAAATTCAGATTTACAGCTTTAACTCTTGCTTTCATAATTTCTTAGCTTGGTTAACATTCATATGTTCCAAAAACAGCTTGTTGCACAAAAATATCTGGGCAAAATGAAATGCACTGAAGATACAGTATCAATCAAGATTTTCAACCATTTTTTTTTCTTTTGTGGGTTTAAATATTTCTAAGTATCACTGATCTATTTCTTTTGTTTTTATGATAGTATTCAATAAAAATTGTTAATGGAAATGAATGAACTGTCCCATAAAAACCAAAACACCTCCTGAACAGGTAAATTCTATTGCATAACTACTTATTTAAAAATGACCTTTCAATGTATATATTATATACCTGATACAGACTCTTTATTCTCCTGTGACTACATACCCAGAATCCAAAAGCATTTCAAGTGAACCCCCTGGCCCAATACAGTTCAGTGGGAGTTTTGCCATTGGCTTCCATGGAATCAAGATTTGACCCTGTGTGTTATTTCAGCCAAAAATGCAAAGATACCCCACAAAATCCTGATCACCCCTCATCTTGACTCATATTGCTGTAATTCATAACTAAATAGTTTCAAAGTTCATTGTGCCCTATGTTATCAAGGTTGGCATTTATATTCACTACATTTAAATGTAATATTCAGAAAGTAGATCATGAAGTATAATTTATACATATTATTGAAAATGCATAAATTGCACGTCCCCCAGTATAGTCAGTAAATTTAATTACTGTAGCTATTTAAATTCAGGAGGGTGAGAAACTGGGGAGGTTTTTGTTGTTTGTTTTGTTTTTGAAAGTTGGAGAAAATTTTGTAACCCACAGAAAATAGTTTGATGGCCCACTTTGGAATCATGACTGTAAGACTAACATTTCCTTCTCAATTCTCTAATGTCATACTTTCACCTAGAAACTTGTTCTACTGGCAATTAGAAACTAATTGCTCTGCGTGTTCAGTATTTCAAACTTTAACAGATCCATTTTGTTAAAATTACACTAACAAAAAAGACTTGTCTTTTGAGCTAGCAGTTTACAATATCTAAATTTCAGCATTATTCTGGAGTTACAAGAGAGCAAACAGGTAACTAAAACAAATATACCTATGCTACTGTTGTTACACTCCTAATGTAAAAAAATATTCAAATTGATGTTATTGAATAAAAATAAATTGATCCAGGGCTAAGACATGTATATCAAGGTGCAAAGTTATAAATCCCCCAAAATAGGGATTTACAATGGGAATGTTCAGAGATATTCACTTAAAGACAAATTCTCAGGTGTACGAACAGGGTTTCACTGAGATCCCTGCACATGCACCCAAAGGCAGAATCTGTGGAGCAAGGAGGCATTATACTCAAGTTGGGAATGCACTCATTAAGCCTTAGTCCTACAAGATTTATATGGATGGATCCTGGTGCTTGTGTGGTGCTCTATCGACATCAACGGGGCTCTGCTGGACACAAAGGTCTGCCTGCATGGTAAAACTCGCAGATCAGTGTTTAAATACAGCAGATACAGTTGCACATATGCTATTGTTCATAAGAATTTTGGGAATCAGAAACATTAACCAAAGTTTACAGATATTTTTCAATCCAAGTCTAAAACTATTAAAAAAAGAAACATGAACTTGCCTTCTTCCTCATCTATGAATGGATGGGGAAAAAATGAATAAAGAAAAAGTGGTTAGTACTGAACTGTTAGTCATTTCATTATTTCACTTCAGAAAACAACCAGAGTTGCTAAAGCATACAAATGGTATTCCAAAAGGGGTTCTTTGGGGAGTGGGGAGTTTATGAAAACGGTTGAAAATACTGAAGTAGGGAACAAAGAGCCTGTAAATTAAAAAGAACAGAGTCATTCCATTTAGAAAGCTTCCTGACTGTCTCAAAATGTACATTTAGATTTCAATTTCATAGTCACCCATCTCCAAATATTTGTTTTTAGAAAGGTATGTATATAGTGTTGCTATGTATTTTGTGTGTGTGTGTGTGTGTGTGTGTGTGTATGAATCATTTACATAAAGTACATAGGAACACAATTACCCACATTAGAGCCATGTATATCTCCAAAATAAATGAACAGGTTTTCAAACAACATTTTTAGACTCTGTAGAGCTAGAAACAGCGTACAGTGCATATCATTACAATCTCTGTTAAACTGGTGTTAAACATGCATTAAATCAGAGCTCTGTTGCAGAATTTGTTTCCCTTACCACTGCAGACAAATTCTCGTTTTTGAACCTCTGCTACATTGTGTCCCCTCAGGTGGGATGGGCCCATACACTGTGTGTACAGGCCAACTCGGGGTCGCTGCCGCAGCCAATCGGATAGCCAAGCCAGGTGGCAATCACAGTAGAGATTATTCGAGTGAAGTCGACTGAATGAGAGGAAGCAAGTCAATATGTTTAAATTAGCAAAAAACCTGAGTGACAGAGTTTTACAGATCTGGAAGATTTACTAATAAGAAGTCCTTAATGAGGAATCGATCTTTTAAATTTTTCATTTGAAGCTGGAGAGTCACGTAGCTTTATTTATTAACATTTAAGTAGCAAAAAGCCTTTTTAGGTTATTCTAATTAGTTTAATAAGAAACTAGGTTTGCTATCACAAAATTGAGTATCTACAGTTTCTTCCCTCTCTCCTAAAAGAGAAAAGCAAATACACCAGAGTTTGAAAACAGCTCTTGAGTTCTTTAGCTTAGCTCTGTACAAAAGGCCAATAAATCAAAAAAGTCTAAAGTAGACTGGTTTATCACAGTAATATACTGACAACAAAAAAAGCTAATAAAAGATTTGGCTTCCAATTAGAGATATCAGTAAGTCTGGCTGTTATTAGTCTCTATAGAAACTACTTGCAAAATCCTTTTAGCAGGTCATATTCATTTTGCTGCTGAACAAGACAGAATAATAATGCAATATAAAACACCTTCTTTCACATCCCTTCCTGATTTTCTCTCCTTTTGTTTAATCACAGAAAAGGGGATTAGCTGCCTTTGGCTCCTAGGGACTCATATTCAAAGCAATGCCTGAAATTAAAAGACCAAATGGCAGTGAGTGAAGGAATTAAGTAAGTTGCCTCTCTGTTGGCAGAGACCTACACAAGATCATGGCTCCTTGCCAAGTGCCAAAAAGCACTTTGCCATTGATAAAATATCAGACAAATGTATTCACTAAATTAGGTAAATTACTTCAGCCTGGGTTTTTTGTTTTTTCAAACTAAAGAAAAGGACATTCAAAGCTATAAATCAAAACCTTACTCCCAGAATCATCCATAACAGAGTAATATCATTTTAGTGCTTTTTAGCTAATGTGCTCAATTCTAAGCAAATAATTGTAATGGATATTAAAAAAAACAGAACTCAGCTGAGAAAGCTAATTAACCCACTAAAAACCTATTTAAGTAACATCAAAGCTGTGGAAACAACCAACAAAAGCAAGATGATTTAATTGATTCTTATTTCCATTCACAGAGAACTAAAAATTAAAGTTAAAATTGATGTATTTTCCTTAACTATTTTTATGATGGTGTGGGTATTGTAGCAGAGAGATACAGCATACAATATGATGCATGCAATACATGGCCAGCACTGGGTAAGGACATAGTGTCTGATTCTGCACTTGCTTACATCAGTGCAAACCCAACAGTAACTCCATTGAAGGCAATGCAGTTACACGTGTAATATCAGTGTAAGTGGGATTAGAGGGACAAATCTCTCTTTTGAATTGTCCTCTAGCTATTTATTGTTACAGCTAAATGTCACAGTTATGATGGAGGGCATTCTGTGTTGACTTTCTTTTGTTTATATAATAAATTTTAAGCTGAACAACCATCCCACAAAAATCTTTATGCAAGTTTGCAAAAGACTAAAATCACTCTTATAGTCTATTGCCTAAATGCCACTTGTACTGTTGAAATAAAGTTTAAGTAAATATATATAGTGAGGTATAGACACTGCTAATCGCACAAAACCGAACACCCCTGCCCCGCGTTCCCTGAGGCTCCACCCCTTCTCTGAGTCCCTGCTCCCACTCACTCCATCCCCCCGCCCCCCGTCGCTCGCTCTCCCCCACCCTCATTCACTTTCACTGGGTTGGGAGGGGCTTGGTGTGCGGGAGGGGGTGAGGGCTTTGGCTGGGGGTGTGGGCTGGGCAAGGGGTTGGGGTTTGTGTGGGGGGGAGGGCTCTGGCTGGGGATGCAGGTTCTAGGATGGGGCTGGGGATTAGGGGTGCAGGAAGGGACTCCAGACTGGGGCTGAGAGGTTCGGAGTGAAGGAAGGTGCTCAGGGCTGGGACCGGGAGTTGCAGTGCAGGAGGGGATGCGGGCTCCAGGATGGGACCAGGGATGAGTGGTTTGAGGTGTAGGAGGGGGCTCAGGGCTGGGGCAGGGGGCTGGGGTGCAGAGTGTGGGCTCCAGGAGGGAGTTTGGGTGCGGGAGAGAGCTCAGTTCTGGGACAGGAGGTTGAGGTGTGGGAAGGGGCTCCAGCTGGAGATGTGGGCTCTGGGGTGAAGCCAGGGATGTGGGGTTTGGGATGAAGGAGAGGGCTCAGGGCTGGGGCAGGGGGTTGGGGTACAGACTCGGAGGGAGTTAAGAGTACGGGAAGGGGATCAAACCTAGGGCAGAGGGTTGGGGTGCGGGAGGGAGGGAGTTCAGGTGCTTACCTCAGGTGGCTCCCAGTCAGCAGCACTGCGGGGCTAAAGCCGGCTCCATGCCTGCCCTAGCTCTGCGTGGCTCCTGGAAGCGGCCAGCATGTCCTGCTCCTCCTAGGCGGATGGGCCAGGCCACTCTGCATGCTGTCCGCGCCCAAAGGCACCGCCGCCACAGCGCCCATTGGCTGTAGTTCCTGACCAATAAAAGCTGCGGAGCCGGCGCTGGGGGAGGGGGGGAGGAACAGCACACGGAGCTTCCCTGATTGCCCCTTCACCTAGGGGCTGCAGGGACATGCTGGCCACTTCTGGGAACTGTGTGGAGCCAGGGCAGGCAGGGAGCCTGCCTTAGCCCTGCTGCGCCGCCGACCGGGAACCGCCTGAGGTAAGCGCCTGCACCCTGAACCCGGTTGAAAACTGGATGCCTGGCAACCCTAGGTGCACAGTCAGAATACATTATAAATACAACACTGATCACTGGCAGTCCATGGACTACACAGTTTAAGAACCACTGGATGAACCTAGGACCTGATCTTGAAAAAAATACTTAACTTTACACAGTTGACTATGCCCATTGATTTCACAATACTTGTGTAATCCAAAATGGCCTCCACATAAAAAAATAAAATAAATAAAAATAAATTAAATCAAGGCCATTTTGGGTTATATAAGTACCATCCATGGTCCTATATTGACCTTTTTTGTTTTCAAGCAAGCATCCCATTTACTTTCAATTTCACCCATCTTTCACTTCAGTGGGAGTTCTGCCTGGATCGGCCCTAAAATATTATATTATTATATGTTAATTATATAATAATTGTATGTTTTTAAAAAAGCCATCCTTAGTTTTTTGCATAAACTTAAAAAAAGGCTAGAACTTGAATGAATAGTTTCTTTGTTTCATTTTAGTAGCCTGAAGCATATGCTTATGTTTCAGTCATAACTGCTAAAAATTGGGGCCTTAATGTAAATGCTGACACAACCTTAATTATAACAGCACTGCCAGTTGATGCTATAATTTTTTGTTACAAAGAATGTTGGAGAGCCAGTTTAGTTTAATTAGGTCTGCTAGCAGTGCAGTCATAAAAGCATAAAGATTTCCCATTTATCACATCTGACAGCCAATCAAAGATCCTTCCTTATTCTTAAATGAAATGTGACCTATTGAATAGCTCAAAGTAAAACATTTTTTTTTCATTCTCAAATGCACCTATTTTTAGATATAGTTATAATAGGTTGACCAAATATCCCGATTTTATAGGGACAGTCCCAATTTTTGGTTCTTTTTCTTATATAGGCTCCTATTACCCCACCCCCATCCCGATTTTTCACATTTGCTGTCTGGTCACCCTAAGTTATAATGTGCAGAGTAGTGTCTACCTTCTTCTCTAGATGGTGAAACTCCTGTATGGTGTGGAGGGCACTCCTGCAATTTGTGGCAGGATAGAGAAATGACAAGGGCAGCTGCATTTCTGTGGATCCAGTGGCCCCATTACCCTGCACAACTGATACAAGGGTCTCTAGTTCATGGGTCTCACTTACTTCCCTTGGGTTGGGGGGTTTGTTAATTTTACCTCAAAGATTTCTCTGCAATTGATTCACATAGTGCCCTTATGCTGCTGGAGTGGATCTCAACCTAGAGATCTTTGAGTTGCACTTTTTCCCTTTCTTGCCCCCAAATCCATCTAGATGCCTTTTCAGAACCACTAGCAAAACTTGTGTAGAAATAGTGGAGTGGTGAACACACTAGATTAACAGAACAGACAGCTATTGTCATTGGGACTACTTACAAGGTTCTGAGTTTGGGCATGTGGTTGAAACTTGCCACTGAAAGTCGAGTGATGTTGTTATTGTTGAGAGTGCTGCAAAATACAAAAAGATTCAACTTAGCATGTTGAAGTTATCAGGATTCCAGATACTGTCCAAACATTTCTGAAGAAAATTAGATGGTATTATTTGAGATACAAATTTGCTATGATTTTGGAGAAAATACAGCTAGTGCAGAATGCAGGGGCCTGCTTTTTAAAAGCGGGATTTCAGAAAAAGAGCGTTTACACCTGTGCTGTGTGAGCCGCCTTGGCTGCCAATGGATTCCAGATGAAGTGTTGGTATTTGACCTTTATGTCCCAAGTAATTCAAACCCCAGCTACCTGAAAGGCTGTCTCCCTGTCAGTCACTGCAAATGTTGAGATCATCTGAAGTATTAAAGGTGGGAATGCCATCCTAGTATAAAGCAGGGGACAGCTGGTGGCAGGACATTCTCAGAGAGGGATCCCCTGGTTCTGGAATTCACTTCACTCTGGTTCCTCAGGGCCCAGATTTGATCACTTTGAAGACATGCTGCAAGATCCACTTGCCCCAGGTGGTCCTGGGAAGGATGACACGGAGGCTTACTGACACTATGTGGGAGATGAGGTTGGTAGTTGCCATGGAGAGTTGCAGGATGATTTTAGGTGACTTGTTCTGTATAAGGTATGGACCTCTTGGGAGCCTTAATATTTTACCAGAATAGTTCTATGTATGTTGTGCAATGTGCTTACGACTTGGCACAGGCACAGTGAATAAATCTAAGTAAATAAATACTTGGTTAGCAAAGAGTTGTCTTAGCATACATTAATTGCAAAGAGAATGAGTAATAATGTATGAAAACTTTATGAAATATCTTGCATCTAACTATTATCTTTAGTTTGATATAAAAAGAAGACAAGCTTGACTCTAGAACAAAGATTTAAAGAGTTAATATTCCCCCATATTTTTGTCTTACAACTTGTTTATTTGAAAGGTTATTTTGCACTTTAGCTAATCAACTCTAATGAACTGAGAATTCCATTGGCTGAATCTTTGCGCTCCTTTTTGAAAAAGCAAGTGTTTCAGTTGTATTTTTTAAAAACACAAAGCATAATTTGCATAATTTGTGCTGGTTTCTCAAGACTTTTGCATTAAAAGTTCAAAGTACTTCTGAAACACACAAGGGTAAATTGCCAGCACCATAAATGGAATCAGGTTGAGCACCTCCAATTAGCTTTAATGGTAGCTATGTGAGTTAATTTCTGGTGCAATGTGTTGCAAATTTACCTCAGTGTGCTTACTGATTTCTGTTCCTAAATGTTCTCTTCACCCACACACAAGGTAACTCCTCTGTGTGCCCTGAGGGGTACAGAAACCAATGAGGAGTAGAATCAGGAAGAAAGGAAAAAAAGATGACAAGGACATGTGCCCTACTTGAAAGAAGTGACATTTTGCATAGGGCTACTGCAAAGGTGAGACTGCCAGAAAAGGGTCTAAAATGGTAATATGATCACTGTCTTTATATGACTCTCTGTCACAATGTCCAAATGAAAAATATACATTTCCTATGACTCTCCCTGCATGACTTATTAATGGGTGACTTCAAAGGTACACCTTTTTTAAAAAAGGAAACGCAAACCAGTGAGGATTTATGCAGTTCTTATACTACTTAAATAGAACAGATTTTATAAACATTTTTAATGATCAATATCGTATTTCTGGTGTTTGGTTATTTAACTAATTCTTTCTTTCTTTGACTGTTCTTGTATTCCTCTTATGTTGCACCAATTTAATTCTGTGGATTTAATTGCTGCAGTACAGCAAAACAGTAGCTAGTAGTAACTTAATGGATTAGACCATAAACAATTCCATCTAATAACCCAAATCTGTGGCTTTCATTAAAGGGACACTGCCAACTTAAAAAAAAAATCATGCTTCTATGTGAAATATTTTCAACTACTGTTACACATAACCCCCAAAATTCTGATGGCTGAAAGAGATTAAAGAAAGATAATGTTTCTATTTTTGCAGTTTGTTTACTTTTTGAACTTAACAGCATTGTGTGAATTGCCAGGATCACCCCTGCATAATCAGTTTCCCCCATTTGCTTCAGTCACACAGCTGCAGCGGAGAAAAAAAAAACATTTTAAAAAATAGGAAATTTGACTTAAAGCCACAGAAATTTTCTTGAGGATTCACTGCCAGTAGTAGTACCTGAAACTACTTTTAACTCTTCTTTTGAATTGTCTAGATTTCATGTTGACTGCATCCCTTTAATTATAACCACCTCTGAACCTCCGCAAGTTTCCAATGATGGAAAGTTTTTTTTTGTTTTTTTTTGTTCAGAACTGTACAAGACGTGTCACTTCAGCAAAAATTTTAAAACACGATTCAATCAGGGTACAGGACATACTAAAAGCTCTATTCTACACTTGTATTTTGATAGAAGATACGCATTCCATGCACAATATTCATATAGACAGAATAAATCCAATCAAATGCAAAACCAATATATTTAGCTTTCCTAATTATTCAATGTACATTAGGCTATTGACTGACCTGAATATCTTCTTCTTTTTTTTTTTACTTTTATTTATTTATTAGACAATATTCCTGCTGTGAAGGTGCAATTTACAGTTCCATTCAACATATTTGTCTCAACCTTGTTTGTAATTTAAGTTCTTCTATAATATTGTTTATTGAATCAAATGGTTTAATTCAAGAGTCCAATTTATTTACATATTTAACTAATGGTAATAACATATGTATATTCAGGCACAAAATACTGCAAGATTACCTGCCTTTGTGGTGCAATACTACTAATTTGTACGGATTTGATTCTGTGCCCATTGAAATCTATGGGAATTTTTACCAGTTTTGATCAGTAAAAATAATGGCAGTAAAGCAGCACAAATAATATTTGATTTAATTAAAATACACATTCAAAATTCATTTCTTTTGGACATATATAAAATGCAGTCTTAAAGGAGGCTATATATTTAAAATAAGGTAAGATGATAACCGCCCTAACCAGCACTATGAAAATATAAGTTACCCTGTGATACAGGTGAGTTCCTTGGAAAGTGCGGATAAAAATCACACACTTGTATAAATGGTATTCTGACAAACCACCCATTTATATACTTTACAATTCACATATGTTAATATCAAATAAGCAGTGTATTTTAATACATTTTTAAAAAGACAAAGCAACATTTGGGTTATCTGGTTACTTGACTCTAATGACTTAAAACCAAGAAATGTGATTAAAATATTAAAAATTAAAAACAAATAAATAGTCACAGCTATCCACTCATAGTAATCATAGATTAGCTCAATAGCTGCTGAATAACTGCCACCTTTTCCCTAAGTTGCTCACATTTTATCCTTTGGAGTCTAGCCATAAAAAGATAATGTGTGTTCTCAGAAAAGCTTCTTGATTTTACATAATTACTAACAAAAATTAAGTTAAGACTTAACGCTCTCTCCTCCCACCAATTTAATTTAGCTTTGGGTTTCCAAGTCGTCTGAAGCAAGGGTGATTTAAAACGACATCCAGAGAAGCACTATTATTGATAGAGAACAAAGTATCCTGCTTTCTTTAAATGTATAAAAGTAACCAAGGAATGTGACACTTTCAATGACAGAAGAAATATTTAAAGAATGTACCTTGCGCCTCAAATTCTTTGGGAATTAGACTTTTTACTCATCATAGTTACTATTTTCAGGTCAAGGGTCATTGTAGATTATTTTGTTACCTTTATCGTCATTTGACAGCAATTTCAACATGAGAAAAAAGTAAGCAAGACAACGTGCAACCCAATCCTTCAATCAATGCCATAAATAGGTTGTGTATAAAAAAAATCAGTTGTAAAGCATTTAATAATGGATGGACAGGCTACATATCAGATATCACAGTTCTGTTTACTGAAAAAGTAGCTGGGTGAAAACAGTTAGCATTACAAATGTATTCAAGATATTTATCATTTTGATATAAAGAGGCAGATAGAGGTTAGCTACATGAGATTACATAACAAAAGCAATATTAAAGTGTGTAGCACTTCAACAATGAAAAATATTTTACAAAAATAAAGGGATGCATTAGTACCTATTTTTTTCAGGAAGTGTCTCTTTCTTACAATACATGTCATCTGATTATTTTGTGAAATACTTTTCTGGGTGAGCAAAATAATATGTCTTTATATATATATTTACCATTTTACAACACATCACAGTGGATTATTTTAAGACATCTTTTCACTAGACCATTTTGTCACCAGGCTGCAGCTAGCAGATAAGCTTTTACATTAGTACTCCCTAGATACTGAGCTCCCGTTAAAAGTAAGATACAAGCAATACTTACAGCACTTCCAGGTCGCGTAGAGCCCTAAATGCCCCATCTTCAATACAGCTGATCTGGTTGTAATCCAGTTGCCTGTTAAACAGATTACGAGGGTATAGGTAAAAGAGATGAACGCTGCGTAAGAAAGCCTCCTAAAGGGTCTGTGTAGCTAGGCCACAGTAACTGAAACGCTCTCACAAATACACTCATCTGCTTAAGAATGTCACACGCCATTCTGGCCTTGATGCTGCCACTGAAATCTCTTTTTGTTCTGAACTGTCTGCGCAAAACAGCAGCTCTGGGAAAGCTCCAGTAAATAATAACTGCACCTTATATTAAATGCCAAAGGAATGCAATTTCATTACATCAAGAAAAGCTATCCATTAAAAGCTCTCAGCGTCATCTCACTGAAACAATTTCATTAAGGTAAAGGACTGTAAATCACTTAATGTCACATGCATCCCCTCAGTGACCTAACAGAATCCATTTATCAGAGAAGACCAGCTGCATGTTAATTTCACTATCCTTGGCAAGAAGGAGCAAGAGAGACCACTTTTAGGGTTTTTTAAAGGCAGTTTCCTTCTACAATTGTTTTAAATGAAGAAACAACATTGTCCTAGGCATGCATATTTGCTTAGTTACACTCCTTAATTCTGCTCCAAATAAGTCTAGCATTTGTTCTGCAATAACCTTCAGTGTATGATTTTTGCATAGTTTGTATTCTTTGTAATTATATGCAGATAGGAAGTAATAAAGGAGCCCTTGAATTCTGGAAATAAAACTCAGCAATGCCATCCCATACATTATTAATCTTTAAGTATTAAGTTATGAAAAATTTACAATCATTTCTCTGAAGGATGTTATTCCTTTTTTCAACTCAAAACATTAATACAATACATACTACATGACTCCCCTAAAAAAAGAAAGATACACTTTGCTGAAATTAACAACCACTCAGATACGAAATCCACGTTTCTACGCAGCTGAACAACACTAAGAATATGAGCATTATACAAATGAACTTTGCCCCTTGTGTTTCTCATTACATACTACCTATCAGAGCTAATAAGGCTTTTACTAAAGCACTTTCAGAGATTTTTCTGAACCTGTGGTAACCCTTTACTTGGATAAGAAATCATTACATCTTTGTTCATTGTAATATAGCAACTTTTACATGGCCTCTGAAGTTTCATATGTATTTTTTGTTTTAGTTTCTAGTAAACAAAAACACTATACTATTGTAGCTGTACTGGAACAGTGTTTCTGTTTACTAGAAACTAAAACCAAAATATAATTTCCTGAACACATTGTTTAATCATTTTGGCACAATATTTGTACTGCAGTGTGTTTTTCTTTAAACCTATGTTCCTAAGACCTCTTTTGATTTTAACTAATTAATTTCATTTAACAATTATGTTAATAGCCTTTTTATTTTAAAGAGGCAAAATATATCTACAGTACTATTGTCTAACCTCTGGAACAATTTATCAAAGCCATTTAAATTAGTACAATGGCATGAAATGTTACCCTTGACACAACACAAGAGAAATTGTTTCCAGACAAATTGGCAAATTCTTTTAATGCCATCAAATTTGCCTAATGCAGTCTGCAGGTTAATCTGTAAAAGGGTGAGCTGTATGTTTGCCCATATCTTATTATCCTTAGCTGTCAATGTATAAATCAGTGCTGACACAGCTTCTTCTAAATCATCCATATTATACACAAAGGGAAAGCTTTAGCAGAGGAAAGCACTCTAGCAAATCTTGTCCTACAAGAACTGAAAGGCAGATTGCTTCTACTAAACTGGCAGCAGTTGAGGTGCACCTGAAAAGTTTTGGACCTTTTCTTTTAGTGACACATTCATAGCACTGCTATTGTTAAGGGCAAGTTGCCATTTCCAGCCTAAACCATATTTTTCCATGGGTTTCCAACACGGCTGCTTTTGTTCACATGGGGCTGAAACATGGCGTGAAACTAATGGGATGAAATACATTTTTCTTCACAAGAAATAATGCTTAATTTAAAAAAAAATTATCTAAAAAGTAGTGTTTCCTGTTTCCTTTAGATGATTGGCTATCTGTTGTGACTAAATGTGGATCAAAAGGTCAGAAACACATTAAGCAGTTAGCATGGAAAACAGCTTTTTAAACCATTAAGTTATTTAGCTTTGAAAAGTGCTATCTAGTTTATCCTATTTGTATTAAGTTGCAGATATCCACCATACATAATCATATAATTCAATAGTTTCACTAATGGTAAATTCTGATAGACAAAACTGTATATAATGTCACTGACAGTGTATATTGTTACACTGGGACTGGTAGTGTTGAGGAATGATGAAGTTTATGGATAAGGTTGACTTCTGATTTCAGGGTAGTAACCTCGACCAGAGTTAAGGCTATCTGAAGACCCCTCAGTGTCCACTTTTATACTGCCCAGCTGTTATTTGTTTTTAATATGTTGACTTTCTAAAAAGCACTTTTTAAAATCTACAGTGTTGTTGTAAAGCTTTCTACCTCTGTTAAGTATCAGAGGGGTAGCCATGTTAGTCTGGATCTGTAAAAAGCAACAGAGAGTCCTGTGGCACCTTTAAGACTAACAGATGTATTGGCGCATAAGCTTTCGTAGGTTAATACCCACTTCGTCAGATGCAACTAACCTCTGTTAAGTTAGTGAAGCATATCTGCAATCTTAACTTGATTTTAAAGTGCTTTAAGAATTTCTTTAGCTCTTTTTGAATGATTACAAATTCCTCCAAAATAGGAGTCTGTATGGAGGCTGCTAGCTGAGTAGGAATGGACTTGCTACTCCACAGACCATACTTATCCTTGCACAGCTTATTTCATCCCACTCAAACTTTCACCCCAGGTGACTCCATTTCCAGTACCCTTGACTAGTGGTTCTCCACCTGTGGCCTGTGGGCTGCTTGCAGCCCAATCAGCACAGAGATGCGGCCCATGTAATATCCTCAGGGCCAAACAGGTAGTATTGGATGTGGCCCACAATGGTAAATAGATTGAGAACCCCTGCCCTTGACAGTCACTATTTTTCCCCCCATGGGCCCCTTTTTCTGTCCCTTCCCTATATTATGGCTATTTACATCGGGCAATGTGTTTTTTGTAAAGTTCACAGGATTCCTAATGTCATTTCTCATTCTTAAAAACCTTTCCATTGCTTGGGAGAATTAACTCATTTTTGCATCCATATCTGCAGTGTTACCTGGATACTTCCTGTATTTAATACATAGCATTTTTTAAAATGTTACAGCAATGTTAATTAATTGCAAAGGCAAAGTTGTGAAGTTTTTAAGAGCTATGCAAAATTTATGTAGCTTTATCCTGTAGTCTTATCAATACATCACGTGCAAAACATGCTCTTAATAAAACATTATTAATTATCATAATCATACACATTGACTGTGGACTTCTATTTTCCCACACTCCTTTTTACTTTTACATATCTTTAATGGTTAGAGCTAAAAAACAAAAATTAAAAAACCCTCAAAAATCTAATGTTCAATGTCAGAATATCTATGTACATTTAAGAATTGATATCTATCTTCATACAAAAGAAATTTACACCCTATGCCACCAACACAATAGCATACTAAAAGTCCATAGTTCATGGAGGTTGAGATAAATTGACAATTTAAAGTGAAGTTTTCTACTTCTTTCTCCTTCTGTTCCTCGGGGCTTGAAAATATTCTGTTTTGTAATGTAAGAATGGAGACCATGCACCATTAAAGTTGTTCAGTTTGTACTGAAATGAATGAATCCAAGCTTCATTTCTTAATGCACTGCTTAATAAGTCACTGTAAAAAAGTCAGAAACTGATGTCCATCTCTTTACCGTGCTTACGTGATAGGAGCAACATTCTTATAAACCTTTGCATTTCACATTTACTATTCCTTAGATCATTCCTTGGGTGTGTGGAGGGAGGGGGACAATACTTGTCATTGCAGTATTATTTTTGGAAACAGTTACTATTTTCTACTAATTTGTCTGCATTTTGAGATAGAATTAAATTATGTTTACTCAATTGCCTTTTCTGTTGCAATTTCCCCAATTCCGTTTATAAGGCAGTAGTTTCATGGCACATAATCTGGAAAGAATGTAACAGAATCTATATAAGATTTTTGTACTGAGTTTCCATCAAATTACAGACAATAGGACTGTATCTATCTGATTCTACTCTTCTTTCATATGAAAGAAAAAATGCTTTCCTCCCATTTATCTGCATGGTTTATTTTGTTCAAACTATGTAAGCTTTTATTTAAAAAAATCTATAATTCATTTTCACTGAAAATCAAGGAATAAAACTTTTACTAAAATAAGATGTGTATCAAGTTATTGATCTTTTTATTTCTATTAAAGCTAAACAGCTGGCACGATGGATACATCCTTTAAGTATGGCATTTGGGAATAAAAACTGCTTTTTAATAACTAAATAAAGTCCTCTACATAATACCCTCCAATCCAACAAAAGTCACTAATGTTGTCTGGGAGCAGAAGAACAAAATAAAACAAGTTCAGAGTTTTGAAGTCCAAACATTTTGGAAGTATGACAAGTCAAAAATGTAAGAATATGTATGAGAGATGTAAACAACTTTTGTTTTTGAATGGTAAAATCTCAAATTTACTGTGCCCAGTTTTTTCCCAAATTTTCTATAAAAATTCTAACCTACACTAAACATTCAGATGAATATTAAAGGTAAGCGTGTGGGTCAAAATCAGGCTTATAATGGGCAACTAGCCACACCTTCAACTATGTGAAGACTATCACATCTCCATCAACTAGAGATACCGCCACAGAATTGTATTGTATAGCTCTTAACACAATGGAGGCCACAACAGATGCTATTCACATATGGTATGTTTTTAGTTTATCAAAAATGAAAGGTAGGCAGTTGGGGAAAGTGATTTACCTGTCAGGAAACATGGGAAAATATTATTTATTATTTGTATCACCATTGTGCCTAGGAACCCTAGCCATGGACCAAGACCCCATTGTGGTAGGTGCTGTACAAAGAGAACAAAAAGATATCCTGGCCCTGCAAGAGTTTACAATCTAAATAGACAGAAGAGACACATGATGCAGGGGGAGTGGTAGACTGAGCAGTTTCCAGATTTCTAGAGAAGAAGAGGGTGCCACAGTGTATGACTGGTTATGCACTTTACTCTTAGAGCAAAGGAGGTCCTTACTGTGCTTTACCTCCACTTATTACCATTTGATAAAGCTCCACTTGGTTGGATCAACAGTTATTTCAACACTCTTCTAGGAGCTGAAAACTGCTTTGAATGTCCTTTTGCAGTGGTAGTTTAGATACTGACATCCTCATCTGGTCATAGGGCAGTGAAGCAGCAGGCCAAAATAACTTTAGGTAGTTCTATTCGGCAACTGACTACACAACCCACAAGTTATGCAGCAGGTAAATTATGTCATCGGTGTGACTTCATATCAAGTGACAATACTGGATAACAAAACAGTCTCATGGCAAGTGTGTAATTTTTTGGGAAATGCACAATTAGTTAGTTTGGCATGTGACATCATTCAATAGATATCCCCCAGGAATACTTCTGTTGGGGCCTTGTGTTTAAAGATCAATTAAAAGACTTCTGCCTGTGGAACAACTCCCCTTAAATGATAAACTAATTATCAACAAATATCCTGGCAAGGACACAACTGCTTTGGTTCATGACATGATTAAGTTAGGCCTTGTCTACACTGGCAAGTTTCTGAGAAGTAAAGCAGCTTTCTGTGTTGTAACTCCCGAGGTGTACACACTGCCAAACCACTTAGTGCACAGAAACTGCACAGTTGCAGCGCTGTAAAAAAACAATGCTGCGAAGAGCTTTCTGTGCTGGGGCTACAGCCAGGGCTGGCAGTCGCCTAGGGCACCAGGATTTTGGGGGGGGCGGCAATTCGGCGGCGGGGGGTCCTTCCGCGCTCCGGGTCTTCGGCGGCAATTCTGCGGCGGGTCCTTCACTCGCTCCGAGACCTGCTGCCAAAGTGCCCCGAAGACTGGGAGTGCGGAAGGACCCCCGCCTAGGGAACCAAAAACCCTGGCACCGCTCCTGGCTACAGCGCTGAGGTGCCAATATAGACACCGTGGCAATTACAGCACTGCAATTGGCCTCTGGGAGGTATCCCATAATGCTTGTTCTTGCCTCTCTGGTCATTGGTTTGAACTCTACTGCCCTGCCGTCAGGTAACCATCCGTCATCCCCACCCCTTAAATTCCTTAGGAATTTTGCAAGTCCCCTTCCTGTTTGCTCGGTGACATGTGCAGTGGTCTCAGCTCATCTTTCTAGGTGACCATGCCTGCTCCACACACCAGGCAATCCCCCGTTTGGAGCAATGCCGAGCTCCACGACCTCATCAGCATTTGGGGAAGAGGAGACTGTCCAGTCCCAGCTGCGCTCCGGCCATAGGAATTATGATACCTATGGACAGATTTCACGACGCATGACAGAAAGGGGCCATGACCGGGTCGCACTTCAATGCAGGGTCAAGTGAAGGAGCTGTGGAATGCCTACCACAAGGCGCGGGAGGCAAACCGCTGCTCCGGTGCTGTGCCCATGAGCTGCCAGTTCTACAAAGAGCTGGACTTGATACTCAGTGGTGACCACACCTCCACTGCGAAGGCCACTGAGGATACTGCGGTGGCTCATGTGCCAGTCAAGAGTGGACCAAGCCAGGAGGAGGAAATCTTGGTCAAGGATGTGAAGGGGGAGGGGGACTCAGAGGCAGAGGATGACTCGGAAGTCAGAGATGCATGCAGCCTGGAGCTCTTCTCTACCCCGGAGGAGGCTAGCCAGTCACAGCTGTTGGATTTTGGGGAAGCACAAACAGGAGAGGAGGCCCCTGGTAACTGGCTTTGATTTTGCAAATCACTGAAGCGAGCTGTTGGGGGCAGGAGGGTTGCAGAAAGAAGGCTTGTGTCTGTGTGATGTACGTACCATCACATGCTAGTCTGAGTGGCGGAACAGGTTGTTGATTGACTCCCTCACTTCACAGGAATCTGCCTCAGAGATCTCCAGAAAACTCTCATTGAGATACTGGGCAATCCACTGCTGCAGAACTTTGGCAGAGCTGCTTTGTTTCTTGCCCCATTAAGGGTAACTTTACCACACCCCTCTGTCATCAGTGAGGGGTGGGGAGGGAGGAAGGGCGAACTGCATAAGGGCCAGAGCGGAAGCCACCATCTTGAAGACGACCCTCCGTTGGTTCCCTGCTCACCCTAAGCAGCAAGATATCTTCCATAATGAACACAGCCTGTGGAAAATGTGGTGACAGGAATGATTATAAGCCCCCCCTACAATGCTGGTTCTCCCCAAGAGCCACATACCCGGTGTACAGTACGGTCCTGGAACACTGTTTTCCCCTTCCCTGCAGTTACGCACCATTTTGGGGGTCTTGCGGCTCATGTGTGCTTGCCTGGGGTCAGCCAGTTAGTGACAGGTATGTGAATAGTGTCTGTGTTTTAAATCAGTTGTCCGTGTGTTGCAAACAATACTGCTTTTGTAAAATGTTGCATTTTGGCTTCACAGATATGACTTTGGGAGCCTCTTTGTTATCGCCAGCTGAACGGCTAGGCAAAATTAGAAAGTGGCCACAAAGAACTAAAGAGGACTTTCTGCATGAGGTCATGATGCACTCTGCGGCCGAAAAACAAGAATTGAAGGAGTGGTGGGACAGTGAGAAGAGGGACTGAAAGGAGAATGCGGTGCGCCAGAATGAAGCGGCTCTTAAACGTTATGAAGCACCAAGCGGACACACTCCAGGTGATACTAACACACAAACCGACCAGCTGAGCGCCCACCCTCCTGCAGCCACTGTCCAAAACTCTTTCCCCTGAGCCCCTCAAGCACCACCAACACACTCCTATCAACTTACAGGCTCTAGTCTATACCCGCAGCATTCCACTTCTGTCCTGTCACAATCCAGCCCTGCGGACTCCCAGTACCCACTGCACTTAACACCCGTCCCTCTGCAGTTTAGCCCTGCTGAAGTACAGTACCCGCTGCACTGTACTCCAGAGGAGAAGGTTGGATACGATACCTGGACATACACAAATCTTTAACCGTCCCGGGACCCCACCTCCTCCTGGGACCCTCCCTTCCCCTATCCCCCCTCAGTGCTGATGTGGCTTTCTTTTTGTCTGTCTCTCTCCTCCACTTGTTGTTTTTTTAATAAAAGAATTGTTTTGGTTTTAAAACAATCTTTATTCCATTAATTGAAAGCAAACAGAGCCCTACAAAGCAACAGGCAATTTTCTTACACCTTCACAGTGCATCGTCTCCGCCCATCACAATCACCTCCTAGCATTACAAGCACTGCACTCCCAAGCATATTACCAAATATTAGTGGCTTTCAGCTTCAAATTGCTGCCTCAAAGCATCCCTGACCCTTATGGCCCCATGCTGCACCCTTCTAATGGCTCTGTTCTCTGGCTGTTCAAATTCAGCCTCCAGGTGCTGAGACTTAGCCGTCCAACCCTGAGTGAAGCTTTCACCCTTCCTGTCACAAGCTCATGGGGTGAGCTCATCACACAGTCCCATAAATGTGGCTTTCCTTATCCGAAAGTTCTGCAGAGACTGCTCGTCATCCCAGACGTGCATGATGATGTGATCCCACCACTCAGTGTTTGTTTCCCAAGCCCAAAAGCGGTGTTCCACCGTGGTCAGCACCTCCGTGAATGCCACAAGCAATCTTGTGTCGTAGCTACTATGCGTGGCGAGATCAATGTCGCACTCCTCTTGCCTTTGTAGTTGAAGGAATAACTCCACTGCTACTCGTGATGTGTTGGTCAGAGCGAGCAGCATATTGGTCAACAGTACGGGATCCATTCCTGCAAACCAAAGAGGCAGAATGCGCAGTACACAAACCGTTGAAAGATGGCACCAAATGAGGACGGAAGCACAGAGATCGCTGGGATGTGAAGCAATGCATCACAGGGCATTGGAACAGGACCCAGGATGCCTCAGGACTCTCTCCGCTTTCCCGCAACTCTTAGCGGCAGAAGAGGAAGAGATGCGCTGTGGAATAACCGCCCAGAGTGCACCGCTTCGAATACCGCTGCCAAGTGCTGAACTCACAACCCTGGGTTTAGGAGGCCAATGCTCAAACCACTGAGCTATCCCTTACATTACAATAACATTCAGATAAAAGATAAATCAAATCTAAGGCCATCTGAAATTTTCCAACTCCATTCGAAAGGGCCTCAGTCAGCACAAATACCACAAAAAGGTAGCACAACATTTGTCAGACATATACAACAGACAAGACTGAAGACAGAAGATATTTTTAAGATGGTAAAAACCAACCTCGACCATCCCTGATACCTGATTTTCTAAGGTTTACCTTGATCAAAACCATTTGAGCTTTAAAGAATGGAGACCCACTTCCTGGCTGGTGTAGGAGTGAGCTGGAAAGTTAATTACAAGCCTAGTTAGAAAGAAATATTAACAGCCTCTCTGTTCACATGAAAGCACATTTTCCAAACATATCATTTTCCAATATTTTCCCAGGGAAGACCCTGGGTCTCCCGGCCCAGTTTTCATTAGGGAAAGTCTAGTTATTTTTACTCTGCCTGGCAAAGAGATGCCATAAAACATTTTTTGGGGAAATGTTTGTGATTGGCACTTACATTAGTGCTGTATAACAGATGAAACCACATATCAATGCAGCACTGCAGATGTCATCTACTTGCCTAATATTTAGCGTCATTCAGATAAAATAACTTGTTTAATTATTCTCAAAGGTCCTGCTCTGCCTCAGCTACCCACTACCTAAAGTGCCAAACACCACAATGGGCGAGGGGAGGGAAGGAAGAGGGACTTGGGTGAGTTCACACCCAGTGAGCTTTGTTTTGAAATTCAGGTGGAAAGCACAGAGTTTTGCCATAGTGAGGGTCAGAACCATAAATCCTTTCAGTGGGTCTGAAATTAGGCCCAATTTCACAAATCTGCCACAAGTTACATATTTGTAACAAAACAGGATTTCAGGTCACCATCTGTATTCAGATACTATAGTGATGAACAGTAGTATAAAATCCTGAGATATATTGTTTTATATGAAGTCCAATATCTGTGCTGATGAAGTGAAGTTATAAAGGATCCTCAGTAAAAGCTTCTTCAAAATTATTTTTAGTAGCCTAGGTATTACAGCAGGCCATTTTATATACAACAAAAAGGGTATATTGGGTAAAAAAATGTAAAAGTGCCTACAGAACTTAGAATTCAAAAGTGACTTAGGAACTCATTGCCTTTCAAAGATTCTTCGGCTGTTAAATGAGTTTTTAAAATAGGACTTAGGTCTTGTCTACACATGGAAGATCACAAAATCATAGAAATGTAGGTCTGGAAGGGACCTCGAGAGGTCATCTCATGCACCCCACAAACTGAGGCAGAAACAAGTATAACTAGCCCATCCCTGACAGATGTTAAACCTGTTCCTAAAAATCTCCACTGGCAAGGATTCCACAACCTGCCTTGGAAGCCTATTCTAGTGCTTAACACCCTTATAGTTAGAAAGTTCATCCTAATATCTAACCTAAATCTCCCTTGCTGCAGATTAAGCCTATTACTTCTTGTCCTACCTTCGGTGGACAGAGTATAATTGATCACTATCTTCTTTATAGCATACCTTAATATATTTAAGGGGGATTGGTCCTGCTTTGAGTAGGAGGTTGGACTAGATGACCTCCTGAGGTCCCTTCCAACCCTGATATTCTATGATTCTATTTGAAAACTTATCAGGTCCTCCTTCAGCATTCTCTTCTCAAGACTAGACAAATTTTTTAATCTTTCCTCATAAGTCAGGTTTTCTAAACCTTTTATCATTTTTGTTGCTCTCCCCTGGACTCTACAATTTGTACACATCTTTTCTAAAATGTGGCATCTAGAACTGCATATAACACTCCAGCTGAGGCCTCACAGTGGGACAATTACCTCCCATGTCTCGCATGTGACACTTCTATTAATAATACATTAAAGAATGATATTAACTGTTTTCACAACTGCATCATATTGTTGACTCATATTCAATTTGTGATCCACTTTAAACCCAGATCTTTTTCAGCGGTACTACTGCCTAGTCAGTTGTTCCCCATTATGTAGTTGTGCTTTTGAGTTTTACTTCCCAAGTGTAGGACTTTGCACTTGTCTTTACTAAATTTCATCTTGTTTATTTCAGACCATTTCTCCAATTTTTCAAGGTCATTTTGAATTCTAATCCTGTCTTCCAAACTGCTTGCAATTCCTCCAAGCTTGGTGACATCCCGCAATTTTATAAGCACTTTCTCCAATCCATTATCCAAGTCATTGATGGAAATATTGAATAGCACTGGACCCAGGACAGATTACGTGCAGGACTCAACTAGATACATACTCCCGGTTTGACACCAAACCATTGATAATTACGCTGAGTACAGTTTTTCAACCAATTGTGTGCTCATCTTATAATAATTTCATTTAGATCACATTTGCTTGAGAATGTTATGTGGGACTGCATCTTATTAAAATCAAGATATAGCGTGTCTACAGCTTCTCTCCTAACCACAAGGCCAGTAACCCTGTCAAAGAAGGAAATTAGGTTGGGTTGGCATGATCAAAGTGGGAGGTTAATTTGAAGTAGAATAGCAATTCTGGAATAATTCTAGATGTAGAAACTCTTATTTTAGAATAAGATTGCCTTTTTCTGGTGTAGCTTACTTCAGTTCCAAAGTAGATTAAGCTAATTTGGAAAAGAGTATTCTTATTCCAGAATAAGAGTTTCCACACAGTTATTCTGGAATAGCTATTGGGAAATAACTGCATGTGTAGATAAGCATTAGGAATCACTTAGGAGGTTTTTGAAAATTTTACCCATTTTCCCTTCATTCCACACACATAGTTCTCATTGACTGAAGAAATTGTAAGGTGAGAATAGATTGATAGATATACCAGCACATGTCAAAAAAAATTTCTACATGTTACTGGAAATACATGTACTCCAAACAATCTTATGGAAATAGATTTTTTCCCTTTTGTTTTTTGTGCTAGATTTTTGTGTTGAAGGGGATGTTGGCACTACCTATAGTAACAGCTACCATCTTCATAATACTGGTGTATGTCCCAGGCAGGGAACACATCTGGGTCAACATTTGTGCAGACGTATAGCCCATACATTTGCAGTTGGAATGGAATGGAATACTATATCATCATCTGAGAAAAGTCCAGTACTTGTAATGCTCATCATTAGTATCCTTCACCCCTTACCTGGACATAAAAGGTAACTCCAATTAGCAAAGTTTTCAATCTCAGAAGGTCAACAGTACTATTCAATAGTAGATGTTTGGGTGATTTTCTTTAATAATTTTTTGTAACATGTTTATGGCATGCTGCTATGTACAGGTACAGGAAGTATTTGTGAGTTAAGCCTCAGTTTATCCACATCCTTTTGTAGTGTGGGGCCCAAAACTGGACACAGTATTCCAGATGAGGCCTCACCAATGCAGAATAGAGGAGAACGATCACATCCCTCCATCTGCTGGCAATGCCGTTAGCCTGCTTGGCAACAAGGGCAAAATGTTGACTCATATCCAGCTTCTTATTCACTGTAACTCCGAGGTCCTATTCTGCAGAACTGCTGCCTAGCCATTCGGTCCCTAGTCTGTAGCAGTGCATGGGATTCTTCCGTCCTAAGTGCAGGACTCTGCACTTGTCCTTGTTGAACCTCATCAGATTTCTTTTGCCCAATCCTCTAATTTGTCTGGGTCCCTCTGTATCCTATCCCTACCCTCCAGCGTATCTACCACTCCTCCCAGTTTAGTGTCGTCTGCAAACTTGCTGAGGGTGCAATCCATGCCATCCTCCAGATCATTAATGAAGATATTGAACAAAACCGGCCCCAGGTCCGACCCTTGGGCCACTCCGCTTGATACCGGCTGCCAACTAGACATGGAGCCATTGATCACTACACTTTGAGCCTGATGATCTAGCCATCTCTCTATCCACCTTATAGTCCATTCATCCGGCCCATACTTCTTTAACTTGTTGGCAAGAATACTGTGGGAGACCGAATCAAAAGTTTTGCTAAGGTCCAGGAATAACACATCCACTGCTTTCCCCTCACCCACAGAGCAGATTATCTCAACATAGCAGGCAATTAGGTTAGTCAGGTGTGACTTTCCCTTGGTGAATCCATGCTGACTGTTCCTGATCACTTTCCTCTCCTCTAAGTGCTTCAAAATTGATTCCTTGAGGACCTGCACCATGATTTATCCAGGGATAGAAGTGAGGCTGACTGGCCTGTAGTTCCCCAGATCTTCCTTCTTCCCTTTTTTAAAAGATAGGCACTACATTAGCCTTTTTCCATCATCCGGGACCTTCCCCAATTGCCATGAATTTTCATAGATAATGGCCAATGGCTCTGCAATCACATCCACCAACTCCTTTAGCACCCTCGGATGCAGCGCATCCGGCCCATGGACTTGTGCTCATCCAGCTTTTCTAAATAGTCCTGAATCACTTCTTTCTCCACAGAGGGCTGGTCACCTCCTCCCCATACTGTGCTGCCTAGTGCAGTAATCTGTGAGATGACCTGGTTCGTGAAGACAGAGGCAAGAAAAGCATTGAGTACATTAGCTTTTTCTACATCCTCTGTCACTAGGTTGCCTCCCCCATCCAGTAAGGGGCCCACACTTTCCTTGACTACCTTCTTGTTGCTAACATACCATACATCCAAGTATCCACCCTATAATTTACTTTAAATGAACAATTTTGGTCTTTCCTTCTCATCCTCTAAAAGAGTGGTCTCAACCAGAGGTACGTGTACACCTGGGGGTACACAGAGGTCTACCAGGGGGTACCTCAACTCTTCTAGATATTTGCCTAGTTTTACAACAGGCTACATAAAAAGCACTAGCGAAGTCAGTACAAACTAAAATTTCATACAGACAGTGATTTGTTTATGCTGCTATATACGATACACTGAAACGGAAGTACAATATTTATATTCCAATTGATTTATTTCATAATTATATGCTAAAAATGAGAAAGTAAGCAACTTTTCATTAATAGTGTGCTGTGACACTTCTGTATTTTTATGTCTGATTTTGTAAGCAAGTCATTTTTAACTGAGGTGAAACTTGGGGGTACGCAAGATAAATCAGACTCCTGCAAGGGGTACAGTACTCTGGAAAGGTTGAGAGCCACTGCTCTAAGAAAACCCCAAATGAAGTGCTAATATCTGAAACTTGCTGAAGTCTGTGCTTAGAAGCTAAAACAATATGATGCAGACTAATAATCTTAACCAAAAGCATTCACCCTTTAAGAAATGCAGATGTTTAACCTGCTAATTATTTATTCATCCTCTCAATATGCTAATTTAGAATGAATGAGTTTCAGTTCCTTCTTCATTTGCACAGGTAGCGGTAGTAACTAATCAGTAAACAGATTTATTTTGATCACCCGTTAGTTGTCTCCTCCTTCTAAAATTCAATTGTCTTCACATAAGGCGTCCAAAGAATATTGTTCCTGAACACTTTAAATCAAGCTATGGCATACGTAAACTATGATGATGTTATTAAGAAAAATGTGGCATATGAGCTTAGATCAATACACATATAGTACATTGAGATTATTCCACATGGCGGTGATACTCCTGTGCAGAAACACTGGCACACAGACTCTGTATTTCAGCACTCTTCACATGCCATTTCAGACCACATGGGATCAATAAAGCCAACACTTAATTATAAAATACTAGACTATATGGGGGAAAAGCTGGAGGGGGGGCTATTTTATATGCAGCAGGGATGAAAAAGTTCAGGACTTCCTTATTTCTTGAAACAACTAACCAGTATGGATGTGCCAGCTAAAGGGTGTCACTAGAAACACAGGTGTCCAAGTCTGTAATACTCCACGGACAGGCAGAACAACCTTTGCCAACTTTGTTTTACTACCTTTATCCACTGTTTTTAATGGACTTGGACCCACTTTCATATATCACTAGACTCCATTACTCAACGTCACCTTGTCCTGAAGAATAACTAGGTAAGAAGAGTTTCAGAAAAAGGCAGGAAACAGAGGAAATAGCAGCAAGGGGCTGAAAAAGGAAGTTCTGAGATAGCTGGAAATGAGAATGTGTCCCCTTAGATGGAGCAATACTGCAGACATGAGGGTGAATTAAGGTGGCTGCCTTTACGAACTGCACTAACAGGGAGTCGGGTCACAGAAGATTAAGAGAGATGGCTTTGCAGTTACTCCTGGGGGAATTCTGTGTCACTGCACATGTGCAGAATTCATGTCCCCTGCAGATTTCTTTGTTTGCCTTCAGAAAAATGACTTCTGACGGGGAAGCAAAGGGAAGCCACAAGAGCGGTCATATGTCCCTCCCTAGCAGCACAGGCAGGTCGGATCAATCGTGGCTGAGGGGCGGGAGGGGGCAGTCGTGCATGAGAGAGAGAGACACACACACTCCATCCCTCTTGCTTGATATTGCAGCACGCTCAGCATGGAGGGGCAGGGTTTCGAGGTGTTTCTTAGGGGTAGGTAGGTTCTGTCCCCTGAGGCAGAACAGAATGTAGCAGCCTGCCTGTTTAATTAATTGTTCCCATTGTCTTTTATGCTCCTGGGGGAATTCACAAACAAGTGTAAAAGTTTTAAGGTTCCTTTACATTGCCAGAGTGGTATAAAGGACAATATGGCTTTATAAGTGCTTATGGTGCTTTAGTGATTAGAACTGGTCTAAATTTTTTGACTGAAAACATTTCTTATCAAAATTTGCTTCTTTCTAGAGATGGTCAGTAGCCAATATAAATTGTGAGTTTAATTCCCCACTTACTCTTCAGTTACCTATGATGCAACACTGAGCACATAGCTGCATATATTTGTTGACTAATCACTCAAAATAAAGGATCATTACTAGCTACATTACTATTAGGCAAGGGGGTTTGGGGATTTTCTCCAGTACTCCCCACTCCCATTCTCCATCCATTGTATTGTACATTAATTAATTACCAAAATAATTGAAATCAGCTGGAGTATATTGTGTTATTTTGACAATTAAAATATGCAGAATTTTGCAGAATTTTAAAATATTGTGGTGCAGAAGTGTTAATTTTTTGGCACAGAATTCCCCCAGGAGTATGCAGTGAAGGCACTGACCTGGGACTCAGAAGGTCTAAGTTCAATTTTCACCTCTGCCACAGAATTCATGTGACATTTTGGGTACACAGGCACTTAATCATTTTATACCTCAGTTCCCCCCTTTGTAAAATGGGGATAATACTTTTCTACTTCATCAACTTAGTGAGGAAAATCCCATTAATATATGTGAGGTGCTCAGATACTACAGTGATGATTGCCATATAAGAATCTAGATAATCCCGGATCTTATCTCAATCACAAGGGCACAAGATGAATTAACAGTGTTAAGAACTTTTGTAATCCCTTCTGAAAAAAATAAGTATGGTAAAGAGGGAAGATTCAGAGGTCAAAATACACTGATCATTCTCAAAACAGAAACCAAACTTTCTCTGTTTCCAACAGTTGGATCCAGATATGGTGGTTTGACAGCATGGATCACCTAAACTGAAGCATAACATCAATGATTGTAGCTAAGAGCAACAATATTGACAAGGGTGGTCTTCACATGGGTGAAGGGAGTGCTCCTGAAGAGGAAAATTCAGGCTTGGAGAGTTACCATCCGGTGTTATCCAAGATGACTACCATTTCCCCCTCTACTTAGGACAGGAGAGGTCAATCATAATTGTGGAAAATGTTCGTAAATGCTGACATTTTAATAATCTCTATAGCACTGCTGAATTGTCCCTGAGAACTTCATATGTTTCAGAGCCCAACAAAACCTGTTCTGAGCGTCCTATTCTGGTCTTTTTTCTAAGGTGTTTATGTGAACACATATCTCTGACCTAGTCAGATTTAATGTATGAGTTGGTGAGGTAGGTGAACTAGCTATCCCAAGAGTTTGACATCTGTCAGAATACACTAGCAATTCTGGCTCTCAAGTCCTCTGAAAATGGGGATATCTTATGCATAATATTAAAGAAAGCTTGAGATTGCCCTGGTAAGGATGATTTTGTTCAAGTTCTATGGAAACTGAACTCTTTCTTTGTAGAAGCAGCAAGAGGGCTCTGGAGTGTACTCTGCATAGGAGCTAACTCTGAGGCAAGAAACCAGAAAGACCCAAGAAAGACAGCAGGCTTCTTTGTGGAAGTAATCCCATCTAGCTGAGCTGACCAAACTTTTGTTTTATTTTGCTCACTCTTGTGGCAGATTGGAAGGTCATTATTTTACTGCACTGAAATGCATTGCCAGACTGTGCTGTCTCTTGACTCCTGATGAACATCAACTGTAGGGATAACAACAAATTCTGGACACAATGGAGTTTGAATTAGCAAATTGTCCCAATATTTTATTCCTACTTTTACTCTATTCCTTATCTCTGCTACTATGACCTTAAGAATCTTCATCGAAATTATAGTTTCAATGAAGATTCTTAAGGTCATGGGCAGACCAAAGATCATAGTACTACATTGGAAATGCTGAGATTAGAACAAACCTTAAATATTGGTGATAATAAATACTCAATGAGGCGATGGAAATACTTTGGTGGTTGAATATTCATCACCTGAATTGATGGATAGAAAATAGATTTTAACCACTCTATTTTGTAATGGCTTTTGTTTGCAAATTAGTTCAATCTTTCTAAACCCACAATTCGTCAATTGTTTCCTGACTTCTCTTGGATAATCAAACAGAATACAGTGTTTGCTATCTATCTGATCTTGACAGATATTGCTTCTATGGATAGGAGATTGTGGTTTTAAATTGTGCCTCTCTTTTTCAAGTCTGCAGAGAGGTTTGGAGGACATCCATTTTCTGGATACAAGATTTAATTTAATAAATGCTAGCACTCGTCTGTCATTACAAGTTACACACAGACCACCCAACCCAATGATATACATTCCACTATGAGATGGCAAAGAGATACTGACATTGACTAGTCAGATTATGTGTAGGTATTTCTGTGGAAAACTTTTTGATATTTCCTTTTGTTCTACTAGTGACAAAGATCTGAGAAAATATTCTCCTTTGGACCACAAGAAAAGGAGACAATCTATGGTATCCATTCTGAAATTCAACATTTTGGTGCCACAAATAGGATTTGGATTTTTTGGTATTGTTAGGACCTTGCTGATAGCTTTGCATGGATTATCCCCAAAAGAGGAAAGGCTTTAAACATCACTATTGGTGTGTACAAAATGATTATAAGGGATTTGAATTCCAGAACTTTAGGCAAACTGCTCTGCAGGCTACCACACTAGAATATATGTTAAACCCTAGAGGTAATTCTGTGATGTGTCATGCAGGAAACTGGAGTCTAATTTACAATGGACTGGGATATTTCTGGCATTCTTAAATCTCACCCCCACATTAGAAAGTTCCCATTGATGCTCTCAGACTCATTACTATTCGAAGTCCTTTTTAGAGCCATATCAATTTTCTTATGCAAAGGATCATTCAGAAAAATTTTGCCTTCTAGTGGTAGCAAATTTTTTCTTAGACTTGAAATACCAGTAATAATGGCTTCAATTTGGGAGCCCCAAAATGCCAAAAATTAAAACTCAAAACAAAACCAACACACCTTGAGCAACATTTCTATAAGGGGGTGGGGCTTGCCTCAGATTTAATCTCAGATTTTACTGCAGAGTGAAACTTCAACATGAATATTTTTAAATATAAAAACACGAGTCAAGAATCATAATCAATAGGTTCAATTCTCTGTTTTAAACTTTCTAGTAAGAAAGAAGCTTGAGGAGTATGGAAATCAGTTTACAAAATTCATTTGCCTCCCTTACCTATAAATGCTAGTATTCTCGCTAGACGATGCTCTCCTACACACCTAAGCACACTGAAGAACATAGGAGATGATAGGTCATTATAGAGGCTACAGGAGCTTGATGCTCTTAAAGAAAAAGGGTCTACAGAGACTGCCAAAGTGAGATAAGGAGGATGGTGCACAAAAAAGATTGTGCAGACCCTGGAGTGGGATGACTATTAGGGTCAGGGAGGCAGAGCTATTTGAATCTCTGTAAATAGACTCAAAGAACGTTCCTGAACCCTTTTCTGAAGCTGAAGCTCTAGACATGAAATTAGGCAAGAAGAGTTTAATCCAACAGGCCCACTTAATTTGCTGGCCTGATACCAGATGCAGAAAGTTTTAGATTAGCATACAAACGTGTTTCCCTTCCAGGTCTCAGGCTGTCTCATTACAAGCTATGCAGTGTTCCACCATTATTTGCTTTGCTCTTTAGCTTCCCTCCTCCCACATTTAATTTGAACAACATTTCTTCTCAGAAACGGTTTGTTACAGGCAGAAGAACAAATGAAGAAAATTGTATCCCGAAGGGAATCCACGCGAGGGCTTTGAAAAGTCCTGTTTTACTATTGCTGGCTGTACTAGAATGAAAGGCAATTTATTCACTTACAACTGGTGAATGGTAAGTAGAGAAGTCACCAATTTGTTGTCTTGGACCCGACAAAATTCCACATTTAGGAGCCATGAAAAATTGCACATGAGTGCTACCACATCTCAAGAAAGATGTCACCAATCCTGTACAAAGGACTTGCTTTACCATGAAAGAAAAACTGTGTGAGAGAAGTAATCACATAAAAAGTAGGTATGTATTCTAGTGGATTGGTGAATAAAATTATCTCAATCTCTCTCTTTTACAAGATTAAACAAAAGGCAGCCCTCTAGACCCTAAGCAGAATGAATTTTTAACAAGAAATAGTTATAGTCAGAAAAGAGAGCTCATATTTTGAATTTCCAGTAAAACACTGAAAGAGGCCTGAAGACCAGATATTAAACTCAGATTACCATAAGCAAAGAAATATACTGTTTTGACATCTTTAATTCCTTTTTAACCATTTGGATTTGGTGAAAGGAATTCTAGGATGTTCAAAATGTATTAAATACTTTTGCTAAAACAACAATAAAGCTCTTGACTTTCAGGAACAGACTCTCTCAACAGTTGCTACAAAAAGTGTTTAAAAAGAAAAACATCTGATAAAACAAAGACAATGTGCAAGTAAAATATAACCATCAAAATATAAAGGTCAATAGGAAACTACTTACAAATTTTTAATATCTACGGCCCCACGGAAAGCCTTCCTTGGAATTGCTTGAATTTGATTTTCACTGAGATCACTACAAAAAAAAAAAAAAAAAAAAAAAAAAAAAGATGAAAGGGAACTTAAACGTTGTTGTACATATTTTATCTGTATGGAAGAACTTTTGTAAAGGAATACCATGTAAGAAAAAGATTTCAAAATGAATCCCAATCACTATAATTCAGCCTACCCTCTTTATGAAATACATTTTATTATAGTAACTGACTTGTAATTAAATACAAAGAAGAAATCACATTTCTCATATTACTTGAGCTGCATAACAATAAAAAGTTCCCTTAGAAAATAATATATATTCCATGTAATCTGTGACAAAATAATATCATTTTTAACAGATGTGGTCAAACTGATTTTGCTTAATTTTGAATGCACTTAAACACTGAGTTCAAAAGTTTGATTCAAAATTATTATGTTACATTCTACTGAGAGAAGATTGAAAATGAGAAGAGCAGGGACAGAGAGGGAAACAACCTGCTGAACACAGGAGTTGCCACATTGGATCAGACCCGCGCTCTATCTAGACCTGTATACTGTCCAGATAGTGGCCAGTATCAGATGCTTCAGAAGAAGGTGTAGTAGACAGTAGGCAGATGCCCTCACATCTTGTCCTGATCTGTAATAATTGGAGAATAAACCCTGAAGAATGAGGTTTAATATCCCTTCAAAAATTTTGTTAGCATTTACTGTATACGTTATCTATTTAAATAGCCAACCCCTTTTGGATCTTGCAAAACTCTGCATCAACAACGTCCTGCTGAAATGAATTCTAGAAAACCGGATGCTCAGGCTTCCCATCAGTAGAAAACAGAGTTGAGGAACTCAAACTAGTTTTGTGAACCCCAAAAACAGCATGAGGAATTCACAAAACCTCACACTCTGTAAGGTTTGTCCATCTCCAGATTTTAAACTACTACAAAGTTTGTATTCATATAACTTGCTTTGAAAAACAATCCTATATGTATATGTAGCAAGACCTTATCCAATTCATTATCAATTTAAATCTGCTGTCCTTGGTGCATCTATTACCAAAGCATATCTAAAAGTAGGCCCTGCTAACTATTACTAAGAGTGTGTGAAAAATCTGTGAGCTGTGATTTAATTTTCAAGGCACTTATGTAATTTTGAAATTGGAATATGACTGCATTGGTCTGATGATAAATTCAATGGCAATGAATGAAATAGTAATCTGCAGCAGTAGTTATGGTAACTTGATGTAACAGCCTTCTCTAAGAAATTATATTACAATCATAAACAGTGCATATCTATATTTACATTTATCTTTAAGTGACAAATTTTATATGAATAAAATCTTTCACTGCTCCAACATATAAGAAGGGAAGTTAGCAATAACAATTCTTATCTTTCTAAAGTGATCGGATATAATCTATCTGCATGTGATTGCAAGAAGCCATGGCCACATACACATATAGACATCGGTTGCTGATTCTGGGTATTACACTTTCTTCTTTTAGTTTTACATACAATTAAAATATACACATGAATTAAAGTTGAAGATGTGTGTTAAAATTTTGAAATAAAAATTCAGACAAACTATTAACAGCCAAAATCTGTCTCTTGTTAACTGAGATGGGAGTCTCCGCACATGTACAGGGACCTACAAATGTCTGGTCATGCAGATCACTCCACCAGCAATACACTCAGCAATTCTGCTTTTCTGTGAGAGGGAGAATTGAGAACACAGAATTTTTTTCCACTGGGCCCACACATCAAAGATATCAAATTTCATGTCCTGAGGCTGTGTACCCTAAAGTACCCTGCTGAATATGCTAAATTTGAAGTTTAAGGTGCTGGGTTGCAAAGGCTGCCAAGCCAGCTGATCTGGGCTCTTGCTAATGCCATCCTTTTATGTGATAAGAATAGTTAGGTTGGTAGAACACATTTTCAAGAGGTTCATAAAATGTCAATTAGATGATGTGAATGTTCTTAGAATTATATCAGTAACAATACTTCCATGTTTTTGGGCTCTTTTTGTAGAATGAAGTTTCAAATCTACTGTCAGAAAATTATTTTATTTTCAACAAAGCAACAAGCGAAGATACTGGGAAAGTTTTCAGTATTTATGTAATGTTTCAAGTTTACTTCTTCTCACACTAAACAACTTTTCTCATCATTGGGATAACCTAACAAAAAATAACTACAAAAGGCTTAACACAAGTGATTAATTTTTAATTCCTCCAAATACTGTTCCTGAGTTTTACACACTGCTGTAAATCAGTTGACTTAAATGGAGGTACTCCTGATGTATACCGAAAATAGTTGGAGGAAAGTCAGGCTCAATGTACAGAAAAACAGACAAGAACTTTTCAATAGGCTAGCTTTAACTAATCTTATTCAGAACTGAAAAATAAATGCAAATTATAAGCTAAAAGTTTTGAATTAGAATATATTTATGTCTATTAAACTGCTATACATCACACTAAATTAACCAAATAATCATCCTATCATTTCTTTCTAGGACTTTCAATACAGTCTATGGATGGTAACCAGGGGCTACAGAAGGCAGACTGCACAATAGTTATGCTACAACCATTTTTGTTTGCTTTTGTAAGTAGCATCTACATTCTGAATAAAGAAAGCCAGTGTCCATCACCTATTGGTCAACTTCTCCCACAGGCATCTTTGTGCTTTCTTCTATGCCATCCTTTATGTACGGAATGTCCTTCCTAACTAACTGATAGTGTCACCACCCTGTGCTACTTCAAATCCCTCTTCCAGAGGAATTTCTGCTGTGATGCCTACAGTATTTTGCCAAATAAAAACAGCTAGATGGTTGGCAGGGACTTGCAGTATTTATTTCATTTGTGTGTTACACATATCTTATAGTTAACAAAACAAAACCCCTTACTCGAAACTATCTAGCTTTGATAATAATTAGCATGTATAAAGAAATCTTATTATTATTCCCTTTTAATTCGTTCTCTACTGCTTTTCACTGTATGTTACACCCACTGTTGCATCGATACTGCAAGCTCTTTGGGGCAAGGCTTGTCCTTTTATTCTGTATTTGTATGCAAAGTGGGTTCCTTAATCCAGCAATCAGAAGGAATTCTGGGTGGGGCCAATGGGACTTTACTGCTTCTCTTGTGTGGGTTTACATTACACACTGGTTGCCATTTAAAAGCTAGCATGTACTTAACACTTACCACGTAGCAGCACAAGAAGTAATTGTTCAGACCTTCAGGCCAGGTGTACACTACAGATCTATATCGGTATAACTATGTTGCTCAGGCAGGAGAAAAATCCACAGCCTGAGCAACATAGTTATACTGACCTAACCCTGTCTAGACATTGCTCTTCGACCCAGATACCACCTCTTGGGGAGGTGAATTAACTATACTGATGGAAGAAGCTCTCCCATCAGCATAGGAACATCTCTACTAAAGAGCTACAGGAGTACAGCGGACAAGCCCTTACTTATGGCAGAATAGGAATTAATTGGGGTAACTTTGGTTGACTTTTTAATGTAGACCTCTCCACTTCATACTGGTCTTTACTATTGTTGCTGTGATTGTTTACTAAACAGTAGGTTGCAATCAGTGATGTTTGGGGTATACTGTTGATTACAAAAAAAACAGGGGTGCTCTGTGTCCTTGACCAATATTTTCCATTCCTGTACTGTTGTACAGCATGTAGTTCTTGTTACAAAGGAGGCAGCAGTTTAGTTATTCTGTATGTACTTTAAATAGTTTGTGAAGCCCTTTGGGATCCTTTAAAATGAAAGGGGCTTGTGAAGGGTGTACAAATCCCACACTGGAAAGGAAGGGGTTAAAGAGCTGCTTAAAAAGGGGAACAGAGTGGCTCACTGGCAGGCAGATAGACAGTAGAAGTGAGCTGACCTCCACACTGAGCTCCTGAGTGTCAGAAGTGGTCTTGCTGTCGCAGGCCTGGCCAAACCTACAAAGCAGGCACCTATGACTCTCTGAAGATCAGAGATTTTATCTTTATGTTTTTATTCTTTACTTTACCTTGTGGGAAGAGAGGGGACTGGTAGGAAGTGATCCAGAGAGGCTGCCACATAGCACCTGAGGGTGCAGGATTTAGCTGCCTACCTCTGGGCTCTGCACTGGATCCCAGTGGAGAGGGTGGGCCAGGCTCCCCTATCAACACCTAAAGAGAGAGAATGCTACAGTGGCTTACCCTGATGCAGGGAACCTAGATGCGGGGACAAGACGCTGAAGACAAAGGGTCTGGGATATGACCTGGGGGAGGAGCCCTGAGGACTCCTGGTTAATCCTGAAGACTCCCCCAATTGTTATACATACCCTGAACAGGACAGACTTGAATACGTGACCTGGCCGGAGGGCAGAATCACTGCAAGGACTGACCACCACAGGGCAGAGGAATAGTACGAAAGAGGGGTACCCAGGAGGAAGACAGCCTGTCACATCCCCACCTGACAAGTAGGTGGCGCCAGTGGCGAGCATCCCCCGTCACAGGATTCCATAAGGGTACAATAATACTATAAACTAGTAAAACAAGTGGACATCGTAGGTTCAAAAGTATAAACCAGAACTTAACAGAGAGAGGGGACATTTACCTTTTCCAGATATGAGGATATGAATCTGGGCATTTTACAATAAAGGGACACTCCCACTGAAACAAATTATTCTGCAGCATTATTACAGCCCTATAGTTTACACAAAAGACAGTGCTATTTCATAGCTACACTAACAATTCAAGGATGAATGAATGATACAAGTGGAGAAATTAACTGAAATAATTTTATACAATTGGAATGAAAATAAGACAGGAAATTGCAATAAACTCTTTGCCACAGGGTGCAATGAAACTATATTCAAACCCTATGATAAGCTCAGATGATGTGTAGCAAATTCTATTTGCCCCAGGAGCCTCTTCCAGCTAATTTTTTCACAGTTCTGTTTGGCAATTTGTAGAGAGGGGATATAATCCAAATTATTAGGGCAATTTCTGAGTTCCATAAGAAGGCTTTGCCCCTTTATAATAGGTATTCAAGTATGTGCAACTTTGTGGGTTTAATCTATCACACGCACTGGCTTGCACAGCTTCTCCAATAATACTGCGTTTGATGTACTCCTGCTAAGATATTAGCAAACAGCTGTTTCATCTATATTCCAAGGGTCAGTGTAGCAACAGTGAAGCCCTCAACAATTATATTCTGGAGACACATGAGCAGGTCCATTTATAATAGTTTGTTTGTTTCAAGTTTAAATATGGTTCAGCTGCGTGAAGGGAATACGGCCAGAAACTTTGCTGGTTTGTGTTATTTTGATTGTACCACCCCCCGCTCCCAAAATCAACAAACAAAACCTCCTAACTATAAATACACACACACCAGAAACCTCTGAATTTTTTTGTTTGCTTAACTTGGGACTTCTCCTGAATTTCTGCCCTGCTGCATAGACCCTTTGAGAATCTGACCTCAATTTTTTTGCATCCACAAAGAAGGTCAGATTGAAGCTCGTCTCAAAATCAGGCTCTAAATGTGCTGAACCTGAATAAAAATATCTTTGAGCTAATATGAAACAACAAAACATATTCTACCAAATGTTCAAACTAAGGCTTTTAGACGGAGAAACTGAATGGCTAATTTATTTGTTTTTATGTTGATATTTCAGAGCATACTAGTAAATGAGGTGTAGTATATTTGTAGACGTACCAATAAGACCTCATTTAAAAAACAAACAAATCTACTATTAAATGGGGAAAATGGAGCTGGACTGCTAGGTTTTTATTTATAAGAATTATTGGGTTTGCAGGTTGGTGTGGTGGGAAGCAGTTTCACAGCAAAATCTTGCTAACACTTGTATTTCAGACCTGTATAATATGCTCATCTGTTCTCATATAAAAAATTGAAGATATTTGTATGTGTTATTGTTTTCCTAATGATTCTAAGGATAAAGTCACCGTACAACCGAATATAAATGAATCTGATATACTGCATCAGCTCTTAGCAAATTAAGCCAGTACTGCATTGCGGCTATTTTATTACCCACCATGTATAGTTTCCAGTTGAGTATCCCATTAACCTTACAAAGCAATGCTATTATTTTAATTTTATAAATTGAAATAGCAATGTATAATATCTATATCATGCACTGTTAAGGTTTGATCCATTTTTGTGTGTGGGAAAACTATTGTTCAATTTGATGCAATAGATCTTTTGTAGATGGCAAACGTACTTGTAAATTTAATTAGTGGTAATTTTATTTTCCTCCATGGCTTACAGTCTGACCAGTGATATCATAAATCTGTACTGCCATCTTCTACTTTGTGAAGTACTGAGTAATGGGAAATGAGTAATGTGCCCTTATTTTAAAGGGAAAAGAAGAACTACTGAGTCAGATAGGAAGCACTGAAACCAAGACATTATTTATTCAGTTTTACAAATCAGCTCAAAAAAATGCCTATCCTGTGCCCTTGGGTCCTTTCATAATTATTTAAAAACAGAAAGACATATATGCTTTATACCATAGATCTATTTTACCTCCTGCTGGAAAGCAAAAAATTAAACCTATATATTCTTCATGAAATATATTATATTGAGCCACATACAGTCTATATAATGAGATTATACAGGGATGAAGTATGAAATAATATTTCTGATTTTCATAAATGTAAAATAATGATCACACAACTTACAAAAGCTGAAGTGGAACAGAAGCATGAGTTGCAGTATTTGTAGGAGGGATTTATGAGGGAAGGAGGACAGGGGATGGGTGTTTATCAGTATACCATTCTGAAGTGCAGTTACCATATTTATGAACAGACCTACTTCCTCTCACATATGGTCCAATATCCAGCTCCCATTGGCTGCCTATTTTCCTTTGTCACATTTCCTAGAGGTGGTGCTCCTAAATCAAATACATTTAAGACCTTATTCTCTATTTCCTTGCATATTGTGTAGTCCTGTCCATCTGTGTTAACTGGATGTAAAACTCTACCATATTTGAATTGCAGTATTTTACACCCATATTGTACTGATGTAAATAATTAGTGCAAGGTAGTGAAGAAATAGGCCCACTGGATCAAGATGCTCTACTCTGAGTTCAACTAACCACGAAATAGCCTTATCTGAAACGTATCAAATTCTTCCTTAGAAAATAAACAATATATCAAAAGATTTAATGTATAGTTTCTTCTCTCTCTATAAACAGACAAAACTACTATAGATGAATAATGTGAAATACATATAGTTCATTAGACAAGCATCCAAGACACAATCTCTTATCAAAACTTATTGAATTCCACAATCCTTTGTATACTTTAGTTTGGTGCAAAACCATATTCTAAATGCTGACGGGGCCAATTCAGCTGCATTTACCAGTGACCGGTAAAACTAAAAACCACCCAGTTCTTACATTTTACAACACCATACTGATTTATAGTTACTGCCAGCAACACATACGAACAACCCTCCCACCTAACCCCCCCCAAAACAAAATAATAAAGCAGTCAAAAATTAGTAGAATGGGGATTTCCCTTAACTTATTTAACAAAAAAAATTCACTATGTAAATGTGGCTCTGGGATTTACACTTGTAAAAGAGTACTGGTGAAAGAACCACAATGTGATATAGCAGAACAAATAACACTTGCTTTTTATAAATGACATATGCTTAATTAGTAGTTTTGATATATAATAAGCATTATTTATTCATTCCCAAACTAAAAAAATTGTGTATTTCTGAATATTTATACTTAACTGATCCAATCATTGATGGTCAGATAACGATTGCTACCATGATCCATTTATTTCTCACTGCTAGAGTGGATTATTGCAGTGTAGTCTACAAACAAACATGGAACTGAACCTTAAATCAATCCAGAATTTACACTGATGGAGAATGCAGAAGTCTACTTATTAAACGAATCTGCCCCGTGACAGCACATGAAACCTGTGCTCCATAATCTGCACTGCCTATTGGTTTCTGGATTGAATGTAAGGTGTTTACTCATAAAGTCCTATATAGCCTCAGATTTTCTTACTTCAGGGGACCACCTCCCTCCTTGTGCCATCCTGCAATAGTTGGAATCAATGGAGGTGGTGTTTAAACTGGATCTGCTTCAATTTAAAAGATTGGACTGGCAATAGATTTTTCTCCATAAAGGGCCCTTTGATACTGGAAGACAAGGTTCCACCTAGGACTCATCTGAACACTGACAAATACAGAGCTGGAACCTGTCTAGCTCACTTGTGTTTTAGTATTGTTAAAATAGGTATTAGGGTTATAAAAATGCACTTAGTGTTTAGACATTATGGAATGCTTGTAAATTGCTGCCTGCATTAATCTCATTTATATCTGTATCCCATGCTATAAGGTAAAAGGTAAGTGTTTGCTCAGTAACTGTAAATCACCAGACAGGAAAGAAGCATTAACAAGTGTGACATACTAGTTTCCAATAGGAGGTGTTATCTTTTGCCCAACAAGAGGCCCATCAATACCAGACAAACTATTGTAGAATATCACAGGGCAAAAGCCTTTGTTGATTGTTCCCAGCTCCCATGAAGAGGAAATGCACTACTGAATTCCTCCCAACAGTTGAACTGGCAACTCGATGCAAAGCGGGGAAGGAATAAAATGCTTGGATTGTGAGGGGCAAAGATTACTAAACATAAGCAAAGGATCCCCAGTGCTTGGCCTGGGTTAGCCCTAAAGGACATGTAGATCTTGCTTATAACAGAAGCTTCAATTACTTCTTGAAAATTAAGACTAGAACTCATTCGTGTGTGTGTGTGTGTGTGTGTGTATTTACATGCTTTAACCTGTAAATAACTCATTTCCTATTCCCAGTTAATAAATCTTTAGATAGTTTATTATAGGATTGGGTACTAGTGGGGTCTATGGTGTGAGATCTAAGGTGTAACTGACCTGGGATGACTGACTGGTCCTTTGGGAGTAACCTGAATATTGCTGTGATCTTTGGTGTAAGGGACAATCTATCACAAAGGTAGGCACACTTGGGTGGCAAGATAGATTGAAGTACCCAAGGGGACTGTCTGTTACTCCATGTTAAGGTTGTTATAGGCTTGAGGTGTTTACACTTGATAGTTGTTGGTGAAATCTAAGTACAGAACTCACAACTAATATGGGGTTTGTGCCCTGCTTCGTGTCAGTCTGCCCTGAAGTTGGTACCCATGTCTTTGAGCCACTGCAGGACAGATTGATAGGCCCTCGGCTTTGGAACAAGCTTTTCCTCTCTGATCCAAATCAGTTCTGATTTGTTGACCTTCTGGGAATACTGCAAGGTGCCTCTGTGAGAGCTCAAAATTGGGCTTTTGAGGGGAAACAGATCTGTGGGGGAGAGTGAAATCGCAGGGGAGTTTTGTGTTCTTCTGACTCTGATTTGATTTGTTAAAGTAATTTATGGCAGAGAGTCTAATGGTGCTGGATAGATGCTATTTTTCTACATTTGAGAGAGAAAGAAAGAGAAATAAAATAAATGTCCTCTATTCCATACTGGGTTTTCTGTCCTGTGAGGACTTTAATTCAGACTGGGTCCTATTGCTTTAGTCTCTTTATTCACTGCCATGTAAAACAAGAAAACTATCTTTCCTAACTGTTCCAATGTAGGAAGGAATCTGGTCTGAAAGCCTTTTTATTGCTATACAGGCATTCCTTAGTGACATTACATTTTATTGCATTAGAGTAACTTAAAAAAAAAAGATAATTGTTTTCAAGACTGTATAGTGCGATACAAAGAAACAAGAACAATTACTAAGCATAGAGAAGCTATTAAAGCATTATACTGCTGTATAAATGCAAGGAGAGTAAGCAGGATAGAACATTTTCTCTAAAATTAACAGCTCAGGTGAAGACTGAAGTGAATCTATTAAAGCATATTTGGAGTTTAAATTTCCATCGAGGTACAAGGTATATCACATTGTAACACATCCTTAATAAACAAATGTTTATATATAATCTGTAACCCTGTTCTCTAGGCCTGTCATGCAGCAAACATATTACAATATATAGTACATAAAAGTACCTTTCCTATCAAAGCCTATTAAATTAGGCTTATCCAGTTAGTTGTTCAACACTGATAAGCTGGACTCTAGATCAGTGATTCTCAACCTTTTTTCATTTGAGGACCCGTAAAAAATTTTGAATGGAGGTGCAGACTCCTTTGGAAATCTTAGACATAGTCTGCAACCCTCAGCGGTCTGCACACCACAGGATGAGAACCACTAGATGGTCTGTTAGTCTTAAAGGTGCCACCCCAGGACCCTCTGTTGCTTTTTACAGATTCAGACTAACACGGCTACCCCTCTGATACTAGATGGTCAATGTATCACAGCTCTCAGTGCAGCATAATCTATTTATGATATCATTCTTACAGTCAAACAACTTCTGATTCCTTATTATTTCCAGGCCTCGCTATTTGGCATGTACAGATCAGCTAAGGCAAACACAAAGGAAAATAAATGTTTATCAAGTCATTCTGCAGACAACTGATAAGATAAGTGTAGTTCTAAGAAATGTGATTCTACTTTTCTCTATAAAATATATTGCTTATCGGCGGCAATAGTATTATTTTTTGGTTTTCAGAAAATATCCAATAAAAATGTTCTTCTCAATAATGGAGATAGGGAAGGAGTACATTGCTTTCAACAATGTTTTGTTGATATTCCACATGGCATGAGCATCTCTCTCATTTGCCAAAGATAAAACAACAAATTATGCGTATTCGTGTTAACACCATAGAATTATTCTGTAAATCAACAGTACTGTTCATAACACCATCTTGCACTTCTAAAGTGCTTACCATCTGAGGATTAAAATCTCACAACGCCCCCATAAGAGGTAGCTATTATCCCTTGTTCAGAGAAGGGAAACCGAGGCACAATGTTTCAGTAACTTGCTAAAGATTACAGAACAAATGAGAAGGAAGGTTTAGGGTAGATCACAGATCCCCCAATTCCCTGTTCTGTGCTTTATTCACTATGCCCTACAGTGGCTCTGCCACAGATTTGCCAGAGAATCAAATGTTGCAAAAGGAAAAGTCATTCAGTCATTTTAACCGTTCCTCTGCTAATTCAGGATTGCTCCTGCCACAAATATAATGTTCTGTCCAGTTGAGTTATAAATATTGCAAATAATAGCGCTTCCACCACTTTAATTTGGAGAACTCCAAGATTCAATAAATCTCAGTCAGAAAGGGGTTTCTTCCCCCTGAAATTCAGCTTCAACTTCCCTATTCATTTTCATCTCATTTCATTTTTAATTATACTCTCTTTCACTACTCTAAATTCCCCTCAGTCTTTCATGTTTAAACCATTCAGATTCTTATATCTATTTGTAAGTCTATACTTTGAACACAACTAATGTAGTACCCATTTGTAAGTAGTATTGCATTATTGTAAACAGTAGATCTTTGTATTGCTCTCTCTTGGAGGCCAAGGCAATAGATTGTATAAAACATATAAAAATGGGAATAAGGCTTTGATTAATAATATTATAGCCTGTTTGCCACCACAGTTTAGCAGCTCCTCCAATACTGGCATTTAATGTTGTGCCACAAATACTAAAATTACATTAATTAATATCAACAATTTATATTTCTATTGTCACTCCAGGAACAGTTTGGTTCCTGGATTCTGATAAGAAATAACACAAACCATATCTGTTTACAGAACTAAGTCTTGATGAATTTACAATCCATGCAAGATGAAAATGATATCAGAGTAGTACCAATTCTTTTGCATTTTTATAGGTTCACATTTAGATTCTGGAATGAAGCAAAACCTCCCATCTCAGTCTTGCCATGAAAGCCAATCTATAGGCCACAGAATCAATTCCATCCTGAAATGTCTCCAAAAGTGCACTTAAATCAATTTGTTACAAAGGCTTTGCATAAAATTATACACGGAGAAAATATATTTTGTTTTAATATAAAAAGAATTACCTAAGCAGACTCACCACTCTTACTTCATTGCAATACAGTATCTTAGCATGACAAATGCTAATTGTAAAAATAAAACAGAAGCGTAAACAGGACCACACATGTATATTACTTGGGTCTTAGCAATTATTTTTTGAAAAGACAAATAGTCTTTTCTTCTGAGTAGTCTCCTCTTCTACTACATTAATATATAACTCTGTTGCTTTAGGACTGTAAGAAAAAAAAGTTACAACTTGTAATTGTTCTATTAATAGGCTGTCAGAGAAAGAGACCACCCACAATTTGGAAGGGAATTACAATACTACTTCAAACTTTGGCTTCAATGCAATCCTCTTCTAGGAAAAGAGTTTTTGAAAGGACTACTTGAAACTCTTAAGAATTAAATAAAATAAAATAAAGATTTATTCTTTATCCCCCATAGAAAAAGTCACATTGGTCAAGTTGATAGAAGAAGTTGAATGACAATTATTGACTTCAGGTTGTCATGCATTTGTAATCAAAGTGCAGTTCCCCTAATGATTGGTGAGATAACAGCACAGCTGTAAAGTGTGAGGGGACTGTTGACTTATAACCTTCTCTCCTAGTATGCAAGCTGACTTTTAGCAATATGGACATAACGCTTTTGCTAAATGTTTCAAAGAATACAATTTATTTCAACCAATGTATTCTACAGTCACATCCCTCTCTTTGTATATTACTACTTTAATAACAACACTGTTGAGGGTTTATTCTCTGTGAGACAAAGCAATATTTTTATTTATTTTGGGGGGTATCACATACAAATATAGGTTTTAGTTTGCATTCCTTCTGAAGGTTACTCAATTCAAATTAATTGTTTGAAATTAATAGCCAAACAATGCTAAAATTGAAAAAAAAACCACCCTGAAATAATCTGAAAATGTGTATCACAAAAGACTAGTGTGCTTGCACCAGAGCTGCCACAAACTCCACATAACCTACTTAAAACCGCATCAGATTTGCAAATGTATTTGTCTCCCCAATCACTAAAATTGTGTAGAATGAGAGGGGTCTTGCCCAGTCGACTTGCAAAAGTGCCAAGTGAGAGGCCATTCCGTGAGAGTGCTAGGAATGCTGTTTAGGCTACCCTGGTCAGCAGCAGATGGTGGGATAGGATTTTGCCAATCCTAACTGCTCGTACCCCACATTTATTTCAGAGGCGAAGCTACAGGAATCAAAAACATTCAAATCTATGTATCTATGTAGGTGGTCAGATGGTTTAGACCCCAAAATGACAAGAACATGCATTTTATTATGGAAACAAAATGATTATTTGTATGTGTATTTTTTTCCCTTTCTTCACCTGTGATTTTTTCCTACATACTCACATTTTAAGTTGAGATGGTTTTGCAATCTTTTATTAATTGATTGATGTTCTTAATATTTTATTTATTTACTCTTTGAGCTGCAGGTTGGGAAGAAAGGCAAACGCATTTTAAAAATGTATTATCCATTATTTCAGATAAGGCCCCAAAGTATGAGTTCTTTATGATGATCAATCAGGAAGTTCTGCAGAATCTTTCAGATCTTTCCACTTCAAATCAACTTCACATAGGTGGCTTTAGTGCCTAATTTTTGCAGTACCATCAGATGAGAGAGAATTTAAAATCAGATTACAGGTGATTAAAGAAATATTGCCAGATAAATTTCCAGCCTACATCTAGCATACAATTTGCCAAAAGAAATGAAAGAACTATTTGGGGGTGTTTTTTGATATAGTTCTTACACACTAAAAGTGTGAGACAACACACTAGACTTGCCAAGAGACAAGTCCATTGGTATTTGAAATATCCATTATTACTGTTGCCTGAAACAACAGCTCTTGTAGCAAGAGTTGGAAGCAGCCAACTTGTCTTCAATATTTAATATTGTTTCACCTGCTTTGAAATGGAAACTGCAAGCACTTTAAGGAATTGATTGAAAGGTTGTCTGGTATGCTGTCTAGTTTCATTCTATATTCTGTAACCCTGTATCATCTGGTGAAACACTGTTTTGTAACTTCCTGAAACATTGTGAATCTCAAAAGTTATCCCAAAGCTCATTACAACAACATATGTTAGAGTAGAGGGGATTGTGACGTTGTGCAGTCTATATGGTTTTATAAAAACTTGATAATAAGTCAATATAATGTAACTGAGATAGTTTTAGAGAAAATACGGTAATAAGTGAATGTAAGTAACTGGGATATGCCTCATGCAAAAGGTCTCTTGTAAGGTATCATTACAAAGCTTATAATCTACTGAGTGTGATCATCTGATTTGCATAAATGTACCACTTTTGTATCTAAAACTAGAAATATAAAATGTAACTCTGAGGGCCTATTGTAATTGTGTAAAGTGTGGACCATTAATGATGGTTTGGAATCTTGATGACTCCCATTGTCTGCAGATGGCTGTATTTACCTGTGAGTCTTCCTGTATGTGTGTGTGCTGGCAAGTGAGTAATGAAGTTTTGCAGTGACATGTGATCATGTCACCTGAACTGGAATCCATCTTTAACCTGGTGCTTTTCCAGTGAGGGGGGGGTGGAAACCCAGAGAGACAAAGAGTTCCCGCCTTATGCAAAAGATATATAAAGGGGGGAAGAGAAGAGAGAGGGGGAGGAGCCATCATGAAGAATCCCCTAGCTACCACCTGAGCTGCAACAAGGGGGAAAGAATTGTGCCCAGGCCTGGAAGGTGTCCAGTCTGAGAAAAACTTACTGAAGCATCTCTGAGGGTGAGATTATCTGTATTCAGTTTGATTAGGCATAGATTTGTGCATTTTATTTTATTTTGCTTGGTGACTTACTTTGTTCTGTCTGTTACTACTTTGAACCACTTAAATCCTACTGTCTGTAGTTAATAAAATCACTTTCTATTTAGTAATTCACTCAGAGTATGTATTAATACCTGGGGGAGCAAACAACTGTGCATATCTCTCTATCAGTGTTATAGAGGGCGAACAATTTATGAGTTTGCCCTGCATAAGCTTTATGCAGGGTAAAATGGATTTATCTGGGTTTAGACCCCATTGGGAGTTGGGCATCTGAGTGCTAAAGACAAGCACACTACTGTGAGCTGTTTTCAGGTAAACTTGCAGCTTTGGGACAGGAGATTCAGACCCTGGATCTGTGTCTGGAGCCAAACAGGAGTGTCTGGCTCAGCAAGACAGGGTGCTGAAGTCCTGAGCTGGCAGGGAAAACAGAAGCAGGGGTAGTCTTTTCACATCGGGTGGCAGCTCCCAAGGGGTTTCTGTGATCCAACCCGTCACAGGATATTTTTCCTTCAAGTGCAGGCCTAAAATATTCAGCTAAACAGCAAGCTGAAGATTTATGAATAGATTTTACTGCATATCTTAAAAATCACTTATCACTCAAGGGACAGGAAAAATTAGTTGCTAAAAAGGAAATGATCTCCTAATAAAGGTGCAGTAGAGTTGTACTCATTAATGTTTAGGGCTACTTTGGGATGGTCTTTTAAGATGAAAGTTGCCTAACAAATTAGGTTTATTGTAGAAGTTTCACTATAATGTATGTAAATCATTAATGGGGTTCAGCCTAATTAATTATTTTTAGATTTCCATTAACAATGATTATTGTTGTTACTGATCGTACTAACAATATGATAGACACAATGTAAACACAAAAGTTCCCATCCTGAAGATATTACTATATCATTATGCCAAGAATATTTGAATGTCACCACCACTTAACTGAAAATGCAAAATAAATTAGTAACAAGCACCACCACTATTGATTAGTAAAACATTTTCTCTTGTGTATATTTCTTGTACTTCAGATGCACACATCTGTGATTCAGTCTAAGTTTTGAAGAAAAGAGCAGACAAATTAGTCAGGGAATTTAGTGCCTGCTAGCGATATGAAATAATATGGCTAGAGAGCCACATCGCCATGAGGAGAATCAGAATTTAGATATTGTACTCCTTGGGCTAAGAGACGCTGGGAGCACTGGGTAGCATGCTCTGTCCATTAAAATAAGAACAGTAACTCATTCTGTCCATTTCTGGTGACTATTTAGACGGGAGTTAAAGAACTCATGGTACTTCTAAACAATAAAAAGGAAATCTTCAGCTAGAGAGAAAACTGATGAACACATTCTAAATTAATGAGGCTCAATTAGGAATGCACTCAAAACAAAAACCTGGATCAGAACATACAGATTTGAGATCTGGATTTTCAGAAATTCAGATCTGGATTTTATGGCTTGGGCCGGTTCTGAATCCTAATGTCCCAAACTGTCTAACCTTGTGGAACACATTCAGTGGAAAAATGGTCATTGCACTAACTCAGGGGTAGGCAACCTATGGCACACGTGCCAAAGGCAGCACGCAAGCTGATTTTCAGTGGCACTCACGCTGCCCGGGTCCTGGGCACCGGTCCGGGGGGCTCTACATTTTAAATTAATTTTAAATGAAGCTTCTTAAACATTTTAAAAACCTTATTTACTTTACATACAACAATAGTTTAGTTATATACTATAGACTTATAGAAAGAGACCTTCTAAAAATGTTAAAATGTATTACTGGCACGTGAAACCTTAAATTAGAGTGAATAAATGAAGACTCGGCACACCCCTTCTGAAAGGTTGCCGACCCCTGCACTAACTATACCAAAATTATATTAAAGTGCTGTGGGATATCTCATGTATTTAGTGATAACTTTGAATTAGGTCTATCTTTGCCATATTTATCATGTTGTCTTGCTGGATTACTCAAATGTACAGTCATTTGCACAACCATTTTTCTCTCAACCATTTTTCTTTGTCTCATTTTCTCTCTCCAGTAAGTTCTTAACCAGTAGACTCTGCTGTGATTGCCCAGACTAGTACACACTGATGGTTCAGACAGGACAGTGTAAGTTAAACACATGAATGAGCTGCATGTCAATTCAACACAGTGAGCTCAATAACACTCTGTTTTTGATATTCCCCTCAGGCAAAGGTAAATCGTACTTTAACCAGGGGAATCATGCACCCCTCGCAGCCTCAGGCTTTGTCTGGGCCAGCAGGGTAAAGAAACCTTTAATTCTTTCTCACCCTAATTCCCCCTGCAGCCCTCAGCACACTAATATCAAACCCAATGGCCAGACTGAAGGCTGTGGCAGAAATCCATTGGCTGCTGCACAACTAAGGGAGAGTTTATAAATCCTTTCCCCTTCCCAAGGCATCATTTCACTCCCAAAAGGAATGGTTCCCCTCCCCCAACTAGAATTACATTGGGACCAGGTTCTGGATGTGCTGTGGATGAGATACCGGTCATCTTTTGAAGCTGGGAAGAAACTTTTCTGTCATTTTCAAGATGGGGCTGGGGGAGAGGTGGGTGGTTTTCTTTTTTTTTTTTTTTTGGGGGGGGGGGAGTGGGTTGCACCTTCTTCCTAGCAGCCCGGCAATCTGGTGGGCAGGTTTGTTTATTAAGATGTTCGTATTGTTGCAGTTTGGCAGGTGTCCAGTACAGGTGCTCCTTCCACAGAAGTACTGTTCTGTGACAAACCAAGACTAGAATCAGGCTGAGAGGAGAGCATCTTCAGAAGGTGGTGGAAGGGAGTGGTGCACCTAACATTTGATACAGAGAAAGCCCACTCTTTCTCGATACCCTCTTTTTGAATGAGGATTAAGGGTAAGAGGGGTTCCGGACTAACTCAAAAGTTTGGAAGGTGGGATTGAGCTAGGGGCAGCCCTCCCCAAGGTGGTATGGTTGACAGACGGAAGGTTGATCTGCACTGTATGAGTTATTGCTGGATAGTTTCTTAAATACTTTAATAGAATTGCAGTCTAGTTAAACTACATGAATGGTGTCTTGTCTTTATTCCTGTAGTGTATGGGATAAACACAAGCTCTCGCTTACCTTCCAGTTATCCATCCTAATCTATTTTGTGTGTGTAGAGTTCCATCACCATGGCATCTGAGTGCCTAGCAGGGTAGTGTCACCTGATACACTTGACAGATTTAAGAGTCTGCAGTGCCCTCAACTTTCCTTTTTTTTCCCAGGCCCGATGAAGAAAAGCTGCAAAATCTGATAAAGTTGTTAACTGATGCAGTGGTGTCTGCCTGAGCCTACAGTGTGAATTAATGGCTCAGAGAAAAGCAAACTCCCACACATCAATTCATTTCATTTGAGTGTTATGCGCAAAGATTAATGATGACAGTTTAAATATTAGCATTATATATTTCACTGATGATCATTTTGGCAGGTGGGATGGTGAAAGTGTTGGGAGTGAAGCCCACATGAACTGGAGTTACTACAGAGGGAATGAATGATGAGACAGACAAAGGCAGGGAAAGGGGAAGGTAATATAGAAAGATTTCAGGAAGGAAGAGAAGCAGAAGTAGAGAAAGTAATAAAATTATCCTATATTCCCACTGAATGCAACAATGCATTGAACAAGAAGAAATCATGATAACTAAAAGTGATGTACAGTACAGGCCCATTTACACGCGGATCTCGGGAGTCAAGCCGTCATGACCGCATGTTAACTGACCACAGGTTAAGAGGGCCACACTGAAATATCTTAAGATATCTATATATACAAATGTATAATAATCTAGGATTATATACGTATTCACAGCGTCCCAAATACTGCAGGCCTATCTGTTAACGGTGCTTTGCAAGAATATAAATTCAAATGTAATCTAATAAAAACATTATTATTACTACACAGGGGTGAAAGTAACTCAGGACACTTTCCAGTATGGGGCAGGGGCAGCTCTGGCCCCCAGAAGAGGCGGGGCCTTGGGCGGAAGGGGCGGGGCTAGGGGGTCAGCATCTCCCAGCCAGCCCTTCCAGGCTGCCTGGTCTGCGCTGCCCGGGGTTCCAGGGCCGCCCGGGTGGAGGGTGGGGGGCCAAGTGGGGCAATTTGCCCCAGACCCCGGGCCCCCATGAGTTTTCGGGGCCCCTGGAGCGGGGTCCTTCACTCGTTCCGGGGGCACCGGAAAACTCTCGCGGGGCCCGGACCCCCGGAGCTTCTTCCGCTCTGGGTCTTCGGCGGCAGTTCGGTGGCGGGGGTGCCTTCCACCCCGGGACCCGCCGCCGAAGTGCCGGGTCTTCGGAAGCAATTCGGTGGTGGGGACCCCCTGCCACCGAAGACCCCAGACCCTCCGAATCCCCTGGGCGGCCCTGCAGGGTTCCCATGGTGATTTAAAGGGCCCGGGGTTCTGGACGCCGCTGCTGCGGTAATGGCGTCCGGAGCCCCGAGCCCTTTTAAATCGCTGGCCCCGGGGTAGCTGCTCCCTTTGTCTCTCCCCCCCCCCACTCGTCGGCGGCCGAGGTTGGGGCAAAAGGGGCAGGGACCTTAAAGTGCTGCAGGGTCCTTTGCCGTGGCAGTTCTTTACCGTTGCTGCAACCCCCCCACCCCCCCCCCCGTCCGTCG